>NW_012139858.1:713293-767270 GCF_000956105.1 Propithecus coquereli
TGGCTAAATAGAGCATTTGCGTTACCTCACATATTATTTTTTGTGATGAGAACACAAAATCTACTCTTATTACGTTGTCATTAATTGTAATCACCATGTCATACAATAGATCTCTTGAACTTACTCCTCCTAACTGAAGTGTTGTACCTTTTGAACAACATCTCTCCAACTCTCTGTCCTTCCATCCACCATTCTACTCTCTGTTTCTATGAGTTCAACCTTTTTAGATTCCACATCAGTGTACTTTGTTGTTTTTTTAAATGAAGAAAATGAATTATCATCAGTAAATATAATTGATTCACCCTATTCTTATTGTATGGGGTCCATGCCAGGAAAAATAATCAAGGGGTCCTTTCACAGTGCAAAGGTTATGAACAAATGATTCAGAAAATATTCTATTTTTCCCAGTGTTGTATAACTTAAAGCAAGTCTATCACGTATCTTAAACTACAGTAACAAAATTGAACACAGAAAGGATATACCTTAAAGGGTGGTTCAGCAAAAAATACTGATTCCTTTCCTGAAAGTGGTGTTGAAGTTATTGATCTTGGGGAAGACACATCACTCAACTAAAAAACCAAAATGAAAACCACTGATAAAGAATACATCTTCAAAGTCTTTTCTTCTCCAGTGCCAAAGAATAAACTTGTTTAACCAATGCAATTAAATCTAACAGTAAGTATCCTTAGCTTCAATTAATTCAGGGGTAATACACTTTCAATGCAGTTTAGTTACTTCAAATACTTCTTGAAAGTCTGCAAAGTATCACTAAGTAACTTTGCTCCTATACTAATTAGAATCAATTTTAAAACTCTATAGAACTTCTATTGTAGGTTAAGAATATTAATAAATACACTAAAATATATTTCAAATTACTTCTCAGATGAGATATTCCTCTATTTGAATATGGATTATTCTTTCTGTGGCCTATGAATTTTTTAATAACAAACTCCAGCCTGTTTTTATTTGCCATTTCACAGATTTCTGAACTTTTTTCTCTGTGCAGTAATCACTATAAGCTCAGAAATGAATCTACTTTTAATATTAGCCAACCTTACCTATAGTTAGAAAGGTAAATATATTGTAGCGGTGTTATAAGAAACAAACTAAAATTCATTTTCAACTAACTGCCTCACTAGCTACTTATTCTCCAACGCTTTACTAAAATTGTTAATATGAGGAACTAAAAATAGACTGATTTTCTTATCTTAAGGGAAAAGTTTCTGTCATAAGATTTTGAGAAATTTCCTTGAGGCTTTTTAAAAAAAAGATACTGTTAAACTCTACAGTTTTAAAATAGATAAGAATCAATATTATTTCCACACTAATGACCAAAATCTCCATACCACAATTTGTAATTTAAAAATGCTAAGGAAAAATTTAAATGTGTACTTAAGGGCCAGTTCTAAAATATTCCTTTTTTTGGCCTAAACACAAAATGACAAAATTATGGCTTTGTTGCCGTATGTTTGTTGATTGTTGATTTGCTTTTGTTTTTACCTGGGTAGGACTGATAGGAGGTGGTGGAGCTTTGCGTTTTTTTGGAGTTCCACTTCTTTCTGAGCTTATTTTAGAGACTTGATCATGCTGAAAGTTATCACAGTCCAAAGAATGGAGGTGGGTTAGTTAGGTTAGTAAAGTCTGAGCAAGTAGCTTCATCAAACAAATGAGAAAAACCTCAAAAGTTCATGCATTTCCTACTCCGTCAAGATCTAAAATCTGTTATCATCATAACAATAAATAATATGCATGCTCCAAGTTTTCTTCTAGCAGCCCATGCTTTAATAGCAAGACAATAAAAGCATATAAGACAAAACCAGATTAAGTTGGTGTGGAGAACTGGGAAAGCAGAGGTTGAGGAGTTGTCCACCACAATTCAGAAACCAGAATATATTCATAGTCAGCTTTCTGTCTTTATGAAAAGCAGTGGTATTTTCCATGCCTCTGCATTACTTCCATTCCTTTTTTTTTTTTTTTTTTTTTTTTTGAGACAGGGTCATGCTCTGTTGCCCAGGATAGAGTGCAGTGGCCTCATCATAACTCACTGCAACCTCTCCTGGGCTCAAGCAATCCTCCTGCTTCAATCTCCTGAGTAGCTGGGACTACAGGCATGCACTACCACACCCAGCTAATTTTTGTATTTTTTTGTAGAGACGGGATCTTGCTCTTGCTCAGGCTGCTCTCAAACTCCTGTCCTCAAGCAATTTCCTTACCTCGACCTCCCAGAATGCTGGGATTATGGGCATGAGCCACTGTGCTGGGACCAATTCCTTTTTTTAAAGAATGTAAATATGAGGGAAAGTGGGAACCTCATCTCTGAAGGTTACTTATAAGTAAGTAATGCAGTAAGAACATAATAAATTAATTATTATTTGCTGTTTATGATTTCTTCAAGAATCTTCATGTATAAATAAATATAATAGCCAAACACACATCTCTTTGTCAAAAACAGATAGTTACGACAGTTGCTAGGAAAAACTACAAAATAACAGGGCAAACTTCTCAATTTTTACTTTGTATAACACTAGATGAAATTTTAAAAAACCCCTAACTAAAAGAAAAAAAGCTAAATTCCCTTATTTTCATTAAATATCTGACATTTTCATGGCTGTAGGTCTGTAGTCCATGTGATATTGTAAGTGTGTAAATTATTGTTATTCAGTCTCAGAATTTAAACCACATGTAACATTTTCATACCAGTAGGAAGTATTAGTACATTTCAGGAAAAAATGAATACATAAGTAGCAAGTTTAAAGTTACATGCTTCTGAAATAAGGTAAATTATTAAGAAAACACTTACTACCTTATAATAATGATTCATTTATTCCAAAGATATTTCAGTGCCTAAGTATTTTTAATATAATCTTTTATCACTTTTCTGGTGGACCACAAAGTGGATTAATTTGAACATTTTCAAATTCCCACAAGCAAAAATAAAAAAACAAAACAACAAAAAAACCCACGACCCTTCCCAAAAGATAAATACCTGCTTTGGTTTTGTTGGGGTCTTTAAATCTATAGAGGAAAAAGTGAAAAAAAAGAACTATAAGAACCATAATGACGCAGATCCACTTTGGGAAAGCGGAACACACAAACACGCAACTTAACACTTCATTTTTCTTCAAGAATATGTTTAAAAGAATAATAAAATATATCATATTGCACAAATTCCTTCATCCTTTGGGGAAAATGGAGTGGATAAATTTAAAATAACATTGGCTATTTTCTTTCACATACCAGCATCCTGAGAGATTTTTGATAATAGAAGGCTTTGAATTCCTGCATTTTCTGAGAGTTTGGAATAATGTAAGGCATTGTGTCCAAGAGAGTCTACAAGGTTTAGGTCTGCACCCTTTTTAATTAAGGCTTCCACGATGTTAGAGTTGCCAATCTCACAAGCCAGCATGAGAGCAGTTCTAAAGAAAAAAAGGAGAAACAAAATTAGTACTAACAGAATGTGAAAACTCTTTATTGCAAAATCATGTGTCTTGAAAACAAGAAAAAGAAGATTAACTGCAGTTAAACCTTTACTATACTTAATCTGATGGGGAATTTGAAGTGGAATGCTCTCAAGATGAAAGTAGGTATTTTTTTTTAACTTCAGATTAAATCAAAACATTAAACCATGTTAGCCAAACAACATAGACATAATTTTCTATCTATACTATTTGGCATAATATGATGAAATTTAATATGATTGGTACAAATCTTGTTCTTCTTTTACATCAAGCATTTCAAAGAACCTATACTAAGACTACTTTTAAAAATCAACCATAAGGCCGGGCGCGGTGGCTCACGCCTATAATCCTAGCTCTCTGGGAGGCCGAGGCGGTCGGATTGTTTGAGCTCAGAAGTTCGAAACCAGTCTGAGCAAGAGCAAGACCCCGTCTCTACTAAAAATAGAGAGAAATCAATTGGACAACTAAAAATATATAGAAAAAACTAGCCGGGCATGGTGGCACATGCCTGTAGTCCCAGCTACTCGGGAGGCTGAGGCAGGAGGATCGCTTGAGCCCAGGAGTTTGAGGTTGCTGTGAGCTAAGATGACGCCATGGCACTCTAGCCCGGGCAACACAGTGAGACACTGTCTCAAAAAAAAAAAAAAAAAATCAACCATATATTTACTTTTATTTTGCATGAAAAGTCACAAGAAATGGCTTATTCACTTTAATATTTAATAGTCTCATCAGACTTAGTCAGCAGTGATGCCCACAGAAATCTGGGAAAAACTGCTTTTAAGTCAACATAGATTTTTGATTATCAAAAGAGGTAGAAACTTTAAAAGGAAAGAAGTTAAAACCACTTTATAACAAATCATCCAAAATATAGCTGTGATATTTTGAAAGACTCTGAGAATGTGGCTATCACTGAAGTCACATGACTTGTGCCCAATCCTGCAGTACCTTCCACTTTTGTCCCTGGAATTGACATCTGCTCCGTGATCCAGGAGAAAGCGACAGACCTCACTGTGGCCATTTTGCACTGCAAGAAGCAGAGGTATATTCCCATCCTAGGAGACAAACTCAGATTTAGATTTCAACTCAGACACCGAATGCTAGAATTGCAAACCATTTTTTTTCCCTGACTTGTACTGTTGTTCTAATATTTGATCCATCTTGATATCCTATGCCCCTACAGGGCCACCATTACACGTTGGTACAATTCTTCTTATGGAGTTTTGCTGACGTTGGTTTTTCTCTAGGAGCCTCAAGCCTCTTGGGCTGCTTATTCTCTCGGCTGTACTTGGTCTGGGTGATGATGTGAGAAAGGGTGGAATTCAAAGCGTGTAAAGGCTCAAAGCAAGTATACCAGGTGTACTGAGGGATGGTGCAGGGAAACAAAGGACTTGTCTTCACACGGCGACAGAAGGTCCCTCTACCCACTAAGGAGCTTCTTCCCAGTGAACTAAGTATATCCCGCTATTCCACTCTTCTCTTCCAGGAAAGTATGCCCTTTAGTAATCTCACTAGGTATCAAAATGCAACATAATTTAAGAATCTATCTATTACTAATAGATGATTAGATAAAGAGATGATTAGAAAGAATTATTTATTTAATATGTCATGAAAATTGGCAATGCCTTTGGGAAAAAATAAAATTAGATCCCCAACTCATGTACAAACTATATCAGGTGCATCAACAATTTAAACATTACAATATAAAGCAAATGAGGAAAACACTAGAATATATAGATGAGTATTTTCTGTTAATCTTAGGCCTGACCAAAGGACACAAACCATAAAGAGAAGCTATGATACTCTGTTTTTTTTTCTGGAACATACCCCGCAAATCAGTTGACGGTAAGCTTTAAGGTAGCAAGCAATCAAATAGACAAATAAAGAAGATAAGTTGTAATATGTCCAACTATTTAAAAATGGGGATTTTTAAAAATATAATTGTTGCTTATTGATTAAGTCTAGTCTTACAGTAGAATTTCAGACAGATTTCTAGACATTATAGAAGTTATAATACTTGTGGTTATAAAGTACAGAAATTCAGGGAGTGTAAATTTATTTATAGATTCTATCTAATAGAAATCACCGCACAACATCTCCAGCAGGTATAAGCATGTTAATTCTCATGCTGTAGCATGAAATCTAACCCTGTAACCGTATGTGATAGGCCACTTTATGACAAATTTTTATTCTCAAAATAGCCCAGTGAGGTTAAAATAGGCCAGCAGTGGTCTTAGAAGTTGGGACATTCTAACCACAAGGTATCCATGGAAGTAATACATGGGGTACAGAAAGAAAATACTAGAATTTCTATGTAGACTTATTTTTTACTTTTAAGAATCAAGAAATTAAGCTTTATTCATTATTTAGGTTCATGGCAGAACACATGTATATCCTTAGAAACAAATACACACATTTAGGAAGTACACTCTGGAAAATGTTTTATTAATGCCTTAGGGACCAAGGAGGGATAATACCAATATATAAATTCATTTTGTAGAAGAGGATCTAGGTTGAAAAGCAATTGAATTTTGCCAAATACTCAGATGTCTAAAGTCTCAGTGACTCTAGAGGCAACCCACTGTGCTCTAGAAACCGTTGTCCATCTCCACCTCTCGTGACCAGCTGGTACTTACCAAATCCTTGAAGTTTATGGGGCTCTTGTGCTCACAGAGAACCTGCACAGCTTGAAGGCAGCCCTGCGCCGCTGGGGGGAGGAAAATATAATTGTCATAGCCAATCACAAAGCTACCCTACAACCACGGGCATCAAAGGCTTCTAGGAAGGATAAGTTCCTGTTCTACCCAGTCTGCATATGTTTACTCTAGTTGCAGTGAAGAGAAATGGCGTTAGGAAGGTCAAGGATGACATGTTTTACGTTACTGCTTACTTTCAGAGTTATGCAGACCTAAAGCCAGTGACCGCCAGCTGCCTTTAGGCAAACATTTGGTTCAGCGTTTCATAGCACTTAGCTTTTCCACAAATAGCAATAAAAGAAATCTGTAAATCTAATCACCCAGATTTCAGCATCGTTTGTCACTTGAAGGTGTGATAAATGCTAAAACCAAATGCTGATAAATAAAACTGACTGATGTTCATAATCCCCGAATCCAAAAATCTGTATCACGTTTACCTGAAATCCACAAGTGCTTATGAATATCTCTTAGTTTAAAAAGAAACCTTAAATCAGTTAAAATATATTAACCATGGTAATATTTACTGGTTGGGTGGCAGAAAATTGATGAATTCTAGGTGTATTCCTTGGTAAACTCTACATGTTTTACAAACTGAGTAAAATGGGAATGTCCAGGAATGATGACAGAAAACAGCACCAGGATTAGTACGGTGAGGTTAACGACCTGAAAAAGGAAAATGAAAACTTAGAGTTTCTTATGGCAGAAGACAAGAGAATGAGAATTACCTGCATAATGTAAAGCTGTTTTCCCAGAGCTGTCAATACTTTCGGCTGGGCATTTAGACTGTAAGACAAAGATAAATACATATAATAAAATATCCGGCACAAATTCTATTTGGTTCATCCTTTTCGTGCAAGGTATGACGCGACTTATTAGGAAGGCCATAAACATAAATAAGCCCCAGTTGCTGTGCTCCACGGCCTACAGTCTCTCGTGGGAAGGGAGACTCCTCTCTTCTGGGACAGGCACACTGTCCCCGCTTTGCCACTCTGCCTGTCCATGCCTCCCCCTCACAGCATCACTCCATCATCCCCGCCAGCCAGCAAACATGCTCTAGGACCTCTCATCTTGAGCCTACCTTTCCCCCTATCTCCTAATTCTCTGTCCCCCTTCACAAGACCAGCTTTCCCTTAAGAATTACCTACTCACAGGCCATGCTTCCTCGCCTCCATTCAGTCCTGAGCCCACTGCAGTTTGGTTTCTACTCTCAAGACTTCATGGACTGGCCCCAGTCAAGGCCAGTTTCATGTTTCCAATGACAATGAACACTTTGGTCTTCCCCTTACCAACCTCTCAGTTGTAACCCACTCCCTCTCCTCCAAGCATTCCTCCTCTCAGCTCCCAGAGCCCTGCCGGGCCATCCATTCTGGTTTTCCTTCTGCGGCTCTGGTCGCCCCTCCTCCTCCTCTAGCCAAACAGAAAACCTCAGGGTTCCTCCGTGCTCTTTCTCTAAGCTCTCCTCCTTGGTAAGCTTGTCCACACTCACAGTGTGAAATACCATCTAGAAGTCTAGAAGCAAGTAACTCCCAAATGTCAATCTTAAAAATAACAATAATTATATGCATTATGTGAGTATTAGCTATCATGTACCAGTCCTGTTCAAGGAATTGCTTTAAGGCTCTAACGACCCTAGTTAGATACTATTATTACCATTTCAGAGGAGGAAACAGAGCCACAAAGAAGTTAGTAATTTGCCCAAGTCCTGGTAAATGGCAGAGCTGGGATTCAGACTCACCTACACTCTTATCCATACATGACAAATGTCATCTCTAAGCACTAAGTGGCTTATTAACCCACTGCCTACCTCACACTTTGGCTCTAAGGTCTTGTAAGCACCTCAAAGGCAGCACAGCCCAAACTGCTGGTTTCCCCTGACGCCTAGCCTGTTCCTCTGGACTCTACTGTCAATCTAGTCAATGAGCCAGAAATCAGGAAATCATCTTTGATAACTTCTTCTCCTCTTCCTCCCACATCTAATCTACCACCATGCCCTGTCAATTCTTTCTCCAAAGCATACCTCTGAGCTACCCTCTTCTCTTTCTTGTTACCAACACCCTAGCATAACCCAACATCTTTTCACCTAGACAGCTAAGGTAGCCTCTTGGTCTCCCCAATTCTAATTTTTTCCTTTTTAATCAATTCTCTACACAACTCAAATGAACTTTTAAAACTGTGAATCGCACTATCCACTTAAAAGCCCTTGATACTTCTGTGTTGTACTTAGGACTAACTTCAGTCTGCCTATCATGACATGCAAGGGCCCACATGCCATGCCATTTTTCTTCCTCGCTTGCCTTGCCCCAAGCCCAAGCACTGGCTTTCCTTCCTCCCTGATTAGCACCTTTCCTGCCCCAGGCCCTTTGCACTTGCTATTCTCTTTGCTCGGAATGCTTTCCCCTTGGCTCTTTGCATCACTGGGGCTCCCAGCTTAAATATCGCCTCCCCCATGAGGCCTTCCCTGAACCTCCATCTCTCACTCCTCTCACAGTAGGCTGTTCATTTCCTTCTTCGTGCTGTGCAATTTGTAATATACATTTGTGTACTTGTTTACCAGACTGTGAGCTTCACCAGGATAGGGGCTGCTCTGTTCATCAGAATATATTCAATGCTTGACATAGTACACAGTACCTGGGGAGCACTTGGTGTTTCTAACTTGGTGTTAGAAAGGGTAGGAGAAATAGCCAGTGATCAGGGGAAGGAGAGAGTGTGTTTAAATTTGAAGAATCTCACAAGACTCTATTTGTGCTCATTGCCTTGCAATTTAAAGAAGAACTTGAAATGTGTAGCCACTGGAGAGGGGAAACATCCCCAGCAGACAGAGAGTAACAGTGAAGGCCTGGGGAACCCAGAGAGATCAGTAAATGCAGAGAGAACAGGAATGAGGGGTAACAGGAGGTAAAAGCGGTCACATCACAGAGTCTGGGCTGCTGAGACAGAAGGTGAAGAACTGCCTAGCAGTGGAGCGGTGCAGGACCCCGGGAAAGTGATCGATCAGGAGGACATCAAAGGCCGAGGTTTAACAACTATCCAGAAAGAGAGCAATCTGGACAGTTTGGAAGTTAGAGGAGGTAAAAACAGGCTACCTAGAGTGAAATGTCTGCCCTTCAGTGGTAAGAAGAGAGATCCAGTTACGACTCACCATACTTTGGCCTAATTTTAGATCACCACAAGGAACCATTTAAAGCCTTCAAAGGTTTCGGAGAAAAACCAATCCATTTGCATAACCAGATATAAAATTACATTAGAGGCTAGAATATCTGGTCCTTGCCGACAAGGATTTCCAGCTTGTTAGGTTAATTCTTCCTTAAAATCAGAGCCAGAAGCAAAATCTGGATAGCCAAGCCAGGATGGGAACAGAGATTTAAAATGCAAATAAATTTTTAAAAAACATTGAGGGCTAAGGGCATGGAGGCAGGACACTTGGGCAAGTCAATGATTTTCAGTTATCTACAGTGTCTAGTCCCCTAGGATGCAGGTAAGAAAAGTTCTATTTTGTCTTCAGGGGAAGCCTCATAATGCAACATCACAGACATTGATCAATCTTTCTTGAATTTTGCTTCAGAGACCTGTTAAGGTTATGCATTCCTGGAAGTGGCAGTAGCTTACGTCATGTAATGCAAGACAAGGAGCTATGTGATCAACAGAGCAGGACAAGTTGAAAAATGTGACCACATTTTTGCATTAGAATTTCAAAGCCAAATTAAAGCAAGATGCTGGTTCCCAAACAGTGCTTGTGAAGGCCGAGACAACCGCTCAACAGAACAGATAGTACTCCAAACACATCTTTTATTGCCCTATGCTGTTTCTGAAAACAGCCAGCTTGCATTTTGACTGGCAACAGCTGGATGTTACTGTATGGACTGCTATTGGGAGTTCATTAAATATTCATCTTTAAAGATTTATGGAAGTTGTCATTTTAAGGGATCATTATAAACTTCCTGGCCAAGGTTATTGAACTGGGGAGTTGGTTGAAAATTATAAAGAAGAATAAAACCAAGACCTTAAACAAAAACTAAGAACTAAAAGCTCAAGTTACATACAAGGAAATAATGGTTGAAATTCTGCTTCTCAAGAAGAACTGCATTCTACTAATGACTGAAAGAGAGAATACCAGGATATGGGAGATCCTGTGTCATAAAGATCTCCAACGGCTTACAAAAAGACTTTTTAAAAACTATTTGGGAGGTGTAAGTCCTTCAGAAAAGACAACAGGAAGCCAAATAAAGGGGAGAAAAGGGCTAGATCCAGGAAGATGCTGCAAATTTTGGTTAGGATCCTCTCTCTACCAGTGGAGCTGCTATGGAAACAATCTTCTCCTTGGCTGTTGTTTCAATAACGAAATTTTTTGGAAAACATGCTCTAGAACTGTATTTAAAGGAGTATGGGGGGACTGTATTTCTTCTTCCACAGATAAAGGTTTCTTTTACATTGTAAAATTGACACATTTATAATTTTAAGTTGTCATCGCTTTACCTGAAGGAGCTTCCTGATGCACTCATGGTGGCTGTTCTTAGCTGCGAGGTGTAAAGCGCTGTGTCCTAAATGGATTAAAAAAATTGAATATAAAGGCCATATTTTTTAAATCACGTTCTCATCTCTGCACCGCAGACAACTATGAGGAAATAAATTGTCCCAACAAAGATGGAATTGTTACTCTTGAGAACAAGGCCTCGCATTCCTCAGTGTGACGAAGGTGGGGAGAACCCGGAGCATTCACCCAGACAACATTCACAGCCGCCAGCTGCTGTTCTCGTGGGGCGCGAGCCCTGGGCCAGAAGCATGCAGTGGACTCATGATACGCAGCTTAGAAGTTCTGCTTTTCGCTGTCCATGTGTATGCCAAATTCCTGTGCCCACAGCAGTCACGCCAGGCTATGAGTGCCACAGGCTGAGGGACCCAAAGGTGGCCCACAAGCCAGCAGAGAACACATCAAAGACACACACATGTAAATACCTACTTTTGACTTCTCATTTCCCTCTCCTCTAAATGTACTCCAGCCCTGAATGGAGGTTACCTGGAGTTTTCAGATTTTTCAAGTTCATACAGAGAAGAAGGGAAAGAGTTATAAAGCAATACACTGTTAAAGTAGCATTTCATTAAGTTCCCTTCCTGACTCCCACATGAGACTCTCTGATGGCTCTGTGGTCAGATAACTTTAGGAAGTCCTAATGCTCTACCCAACTCGCCCTACTGCGGAATGAGCCCACAGCATTTCTGTGAAGAGGGGCTTAGGGGCAGCCTGAGGGGCTCCCACCCTGGGGCGTTTGCAGTTGCTCACTGCTTAGCCTGGAGTCTCCTTTCCTAGGATGACCACACACTTGCTTTCACTTCCCTCTGAAACGCCTTCTTCGGAATCAGGCCTTTCCTGACCTCCTTGTTTAAAATTCCAATTCCTTCCCAACCCTTTTTATCTCTACTCTTTATTTCTTTATTCTTCATAGCACTTAACACCTTCCATCACTCCCTTTTCACCCCTCTCTATATATAGACACACACGTGTAGCTGTTTTTTTTACCCCCACTAGAATATAAACTTTGAAAAATGACATTTCTGTCTTATTCCCTGCTGCATTCCCAGTGCCTTCAACACGGCTGGCGCACAGCAGGCTCTCAATACATTTCTGTCGATTTGAAGTAGAGGGTATGCCAATTGCAGATGTGTGGTTTGGGGGCTTTGAGGAGAGGGAACCAAAGTTACACCTGCCATCCCACTCAAAACACCTAGTAAGCTTTTAAATCCTGCATGTCCCAAACTATTTGACCAAGATATCCCAGCACAACACCTGTAATGTGACACCCATGCTTTGGGACACGCTTCAGGCATCTTTCTCTGGTCAGCACTGCTGACCTTTTAAGCTGGGTAACTGCTGTGGGTGGCTGTCCCGTGCAGTAAAGGAGACTAAGCAGCACCTCTGGCCTCTACCCACTAGATATATAGTTTGACAGTCAAAAATGTCTCCAGACATTGCCAAATGTCCCCTGTAGGACAATATTAACTCTAGCAGAGAACCACCAACTTAGAGGAACGATTTCTTTTGTATGGTGGCCCAATCCCAAAATACCACTCTCCTTTGTGAATTAGTATTCACTCTATAACACTTACCAGAAATCCACTAATTAAAGATTCATATGTCTGGGAAACGCCATATTTAAAAATCAGAGGGTCACAGGACCACAATGAGTGGCACAAAAGCATGTGTAAGTTCAAAAGATCAGATTCCTTCTATTCTGACATCAGCTGTACTGAGAGATTTTAAGGGTACATGTGAGCATGAGTTGTTTAGTAAGAGTGGGATACTGAGAGACAGGAATCCCTCCCTCCTTTCCCGAAAACAGGAGGGGAGAGTAAGAAAGATTTAAAAATGAGGGGGAAGAGACCCTTGGATGCAGAAAGACAAAGATCTTCTTCTCTTCCTTTTCCTCTGTATGAGATTCCTCCTTCTGGGGTATATATAAAGCAAAATTATATGAGGTTAGGCACATTATGCATCAAATAGGTTGGTGGGCTAGATTGGCCCTTCACCCATCATTTATACCACTGTTTCTAAGGACGAACACATTCTAAGTTTTAAACAAATGCCTTACAGATGAATTTTTGGAACACATTCTGATTATAAGTTGGAGACTGTTTATGTCGCGTATGCAATGCATTAACTTTTATCTATGCTGTGGACAAAAGCTTTTTTGCATAAAGAGCACCCATATGAAAAAGGCACAGTTCTCCAAAGAAAGCAGGGAGATTTAAACAACTTGTCATAAGTAACAGGCTTTCATTTCACTTCAAGTGTTCCAGTCCTACCTGGAAGTGGGTGCTGGGTTTCTACAGAAGTATAAAAGAATAAAAGTTCTTTTATTCCCTGGCTGTGTGATGTGTTTTCCTAAGCAGCAGCACAAAAGTATTTTTCACTTAAAATAGTCTCAAAATCTAAATGACATATCATTCCCTGGACACTATTATAGTGCAGTAAGATGTCTCTCACTGCTAACACTAAAACAAAATTCTCTTTCCAAATGCAAAATTTTCTGGAGAGAATATATTATATTAGTGACAGAATCCCCCTATAAGGAGTCAATGCATAAGTCTGGCTCTCACACAGTTATGGATCTGTCTGGAATATCAGGAAACAATTTCCCTATAGACAAATAACAAGGGCAACCCTAATTCAAGTGCATTCCAGGAGAACTTAGCCTGCAAATAAAATACCAGTGGTACTTACACAAATCAAGAGTCTTGGACTATCACAGGTAGTCTAAGAATCCTAATACTGAAAGCAGGATGGCCCAGCCTGCCCCAGCCACAGGACACCTTCCCGTAAAACTAACTCAAACTGTGATCATTTAGTCAATTCTTAAGACTGCTGGAGAAAACAGGGAGCAATTAACTAATATAATAGAAAATATTTGTCAGGTACATGTGAAAAATTTTAAAATCAGTGAAGACCTGGGATATGAAGATATGGCTAACAAATATCAAAGGGCCAAAGTCTAAGAAATCATAATTTCAGATAATAATACAGAAACATTTAAAAATAAAGATAATTAAATGACACTCAACTAGCTAAGAAAGTTTAAAATTGTTTTTTAGATTAGAGTTTTAGAATGCAGAATATATTTAAACAATAAAAGCATAAATTTATTTGGTCCTTATTTACAATTTTAACTATATTTAAACAACATTATTATTAGAAACCCTCATGTTCACAACAAGTTTTTATCACTGAAGCACAAGTCCATTCACTTTGTTATTTTCTAGGACAGATAAAATATTAATAAGATTATAAAAGATTTAATTGTAATAACCATTCTTAGTATTAAATAGAGTTTTATGATAACAAAAAAGATTATTTGGTCTTTTTCAATCATCTAGTAATGCTTCTATTTAATTCCATTGCATATTCCAGGCATCCAAAAAAAAAGAAGTCTAGGAGTCAACTGTTTTCTAAAGAACTGCCAATTCTTACATCAATAAAGAAGAGCAAACAAGCAATGGAAGGTGTCAGACAAATAACATGAGTCCAGTTCAGAGATGGCCCACTGAGCTTAGAGCTGACTTTCCCATCTGTCTGCGAGGTACCTGTGGTGCTGGCTGGCAAACCAGCAATTAAGGGATAGGGGAACACTCCAAAATCCAAAAACCTGTCAGGATCTTCTGCGAGTCTTTGGATTTTCTTTTTCTGATTTGTAAAATGAGAGCAGGTGACCTGGTGATTGTCAAACCTTTTTTATTTTATTATTTTTTTAAAAAGATGTGAAACCTTTCAAAAGTCCAGTGTGTAAAAAAGAACAAAGGTGATCTGGCTGAAGTAGCAATAATCACAGTAATATGGCAGAAAAATGCAGTGAACATTTGTGTGTGCCTGGCACTGCTACGACACCCACACTGACCATTTCGCTTAAGCTTCCAAGGCTACCTAAAATGACATAATTATTGATGTTGTACTTTACACCCAACGCCTTACCTTCTGACAATGCTAAGGGGAGAGAATGACGGGCAGCTGGTCCAGATGAAGATCACAGCTTTTGCCCACAAAACTAGCCCATCTCAGCTAGTTGATGAAATTAGCTCCTGGATAACTCACCCATTCATCACCTCACACTATGATTCGTAAAACAAAAAGCAGGGAATATTGCTTGGTCCATACATATAATCTTAGAAAATAATATAAAAATGGGGTATATGAAGCATACAGTCTCTGTTGAGTAACCACATATAAGATGAAAACATAAAGGCACAAATGAGGAAACCATGTCACAGCCGAGTCACTGGAGGTGATTCTATTTTCTTCTTTGGCTTATCTGTAGACTCTCAATTTTCCACAATGAATTTATGCACCTTTGTGATTCCTGCTCTCCTGCTGCCTGCTAACTTAAGAGATTAAAAACCACATACCGGTAGTATCTTGGGCTGTCACATCCACACCATGTGTAACCATGACCCTGAGGCATTCCACCTGTCCTTTTGCAGCAGCCAGATGAAAACTGGAAAGAGAGGTAAACACAATATCCTTAAGACTTCCACCTCTTAGCGTTCATCTTGACAAAGTTTTTGCCTCTTCGTGTATACACTCTCACTTGAGCTCCGCAGCCACCCACTGACTAGGTATTACGATCAACCTCATTTTAAAGATGAGGAAACAGGCTCAGTACAGTCTGATAATTTGTTCATTGACACCTTTTATTAAGTGATGGAGTGGAAGCTTGATCTTAGGTCTTCCAACCCAAAGACTAGGCTTGAAAAAAGTAAGATTCAACTATATATTTGTCTCTTATAAAACAAGCCAGAGTCTCAACTAGACGCAATTTCTAGGTAATAAGTCTTCATCAGCTTTTTTTCCTGTTGTCTACTGCTCTCATCAAAGCCATCATTTTAAAGTAATATACTTTACAAAGAGAAACTTGTCGGAGTCAAACAGTGGTCAAGGTTCTTGGACATCATCAATGCCAAATCTGCTGTTACACTGTAGCTAAATAACAATAGTTGCGTGCAACATTTGTTAAGTGTCTAAAGTATGTCAAGCATCTTAACTACACACTTTTATACATTATCTCTTTTCATTCCCATAACAGCCTTTTAAGGAGAGTCCTATTACTATTTCCATTAGATAGCACATATCAACACTCCGATGCAAACGGCATTAGAACTCAGAAACACTTGGAAGTACAAGCCACGTTCAACATGTTTAGATTGGCTGTTAAAAGAAAGGATAACATCCAAATGCCACACCAAACACCCCGGCTGAATGCACTTCTGGAGGCAGAAAGATGCAAAGCACAATTACACTCGGCAGTCAGGCCCAGAGGCTGAGATGGCTGCAAGCTTTGGACAGTCTCCCCTCCTCTCAGTCTCCTTCCTGTAGAGAGAGGTTCACAAGCCTTACAGTTCTTCTCCTGACTCAGTTTAGTTTTAGGGAGTTGCCCTCAATATACTTCCTATGCAACACCTTTAGTGTCTGTAGCTCTGAATTAATGCTCAGGCAATATTTTCTCACAGGGTAGGATCTGTCACTGGAGCCCAGGGTCACACCCAACTGGCACATCCAAGAGCTAATATTTGAACCCAAATTGGTCTGACACTAGACCTCTGCTCTTAATAACCAGGTGGAGTGAAGAGACAAATCATCAAACAGGCATATTTTAGTTCTGGTTGCAAACCAGCCACAACACAACTATCTGTGTATTTTTAGGAAGTCAGTCTAACCTCTCTATGCCTAAATTTCCTCCACCATAAAGTGTGCAGATTGAGTCAAATAATTTCTAATGTTTCTTCTGGCTCTAACATTCTATTATTTTAGCCTACGTGGCTCTGATCACACCAACTATTTCTGTATTTGTGCACAATCTGTATGCAATGTCTCTTTACAGTCAAAATCCACCTCGTAGGTGGTTTCACATTACAGTAAAATTTTGATCATATGGAATGACTTGGGAATGTGGTGACATGTTTAAATGGAATTCCTCATTCAATACAGCTTAACCCAAAGAACCTCCTTTTAAGGCAGTAAAATAATGCCTGTTTTTCAGCATTGTTGGTATAGCTTAATTTCACTATAAGTAAAGCTCACCTTTAAACAGTAAATCTTTTATTAATCTTGGTGGAAGATTTCTAAATGTTTGCCAGCTTTAGTAACAGTATTTGTAACCAAATTCATTGCTCTTGAGGATATGTAGTCATCACTAAGAGCCTCAATTATTGAACTGTACTTTTAGGGATGCTAATCAAAATACCCTTGAATTATTAAGACCTAAAATTGATTAGTATTTACCTTCTTAATGTCTATGTATTTATTTCTAAGCTGTTCACTCTAACTCCTATGACAACTAAATCAAAAGTATCTAAACAAGAGGGTAACCATATCCCACTCTAAAGATAAAAGTATCAGGAAGAGTGATTAGTGCACGCATGTGTGTGCGCACACTCTATCAATTGATTGTATCTATACATAACTTTGACTGAAGCATACATGTATAAAAAAACTACACATATCATAATTGTATAGCTTGCTAAATTTTCACAAATAGAACACTTTACCTTCATACTAATCAAGAAACACCCTGAAGCTCTCCATGTGCCCCTTATAGTTACTAACCTCTTCCCCATGTGATATTTATATTTTTTCTACTCCGAGGCTTCTTGGATTGCTTGCGGATTGCATACTATATTTATGGGTGGTTGAAACTGCAAACACATCTGACAGTGGAACATTATTGCAGACCACTACTGTATGTTGGTAAATGTCATCTGATGAATGGGACATGATAGTCTATAAATGATTTGGGAATTGGAGGGTTTCAGGGTCATTACTTGGAAGGTCAATGATCATTACAAGGCAGGAGAAGTGAAGTGTTTGGAAGCTGGGCTCAATTTCCAATTGCATAACAGAATTGTTTTTTGACATTGCTTTTTAAAAGGAAACCCCTGATAACAACTTAAATTGATATCTTTGATGACTGTAACGCATTTTATTGAGGGATCCAGTTAATTAAGATTTCATTGCATATGTTTTAATAAATTGTGTGTGTGTGTGTGTGTGAGAGAGAGAGAGAGAGAGAGAGAGAGATTAATTTTGTTTTGTCCTGCCTATCCCATTAAGAATTTAGATCAGGAAGTGACTTTTCCTCTATTCTGGGGACTTTCCAACTATCCTCTTGCAGAACTAAATAGAATAATGACAGTCTTTTCCCAATTATAATTTTCTCCTCATATATCTTACTTAAAGCTTCAGCACTTACTGCTCTTACAGATAAAATTAACAAAGTACAAACAAATATATACAATTAGAAACAGCTCATTTATATAAGATAGTCATGCTTGTGATTTTACACTGCATGCTTCTGGCACCATCATACTTTTAGCTTATAAAACCATTCTTAGTTCATATGATTCAATTCAACACATCATTATTTTAAGGTGTTTCTCCAAGAGGACTCTCATTTCCAGGTGTTTGTTGTGTTCTGATGTCACACAAAAGCTGCTGCTCTACTTTCTAAGACACATAGGCACAGAGATGAGCCTGCAAAGCAGGAAAGGGAAAGGTGGATCATTTTAGCTGTACGTTTCTGGTTCATTTCTCCAGACAAGGAGCTCCACTTTGTATCATCATTCCTCTCACTGAGCATGCATTTCCAGGAAGTGGGAGCAAAGCCAAGAAACAGTACATGACTCTGCCCTTGGGGGGACAGTCACTAATGCTGTGTGTTCTCTTTGTACCCCCTAGGTCTGTCCTGTGCCTTTATCCCCTGGGGTCTGTGGCCCGGGAAGCAGTTCTCTAAGGGACTACATCCCATGGACTGCCTCGTCCTTTAGCTTCTGGTTGGTTTGACCAATGGAAGGCGCTTGCAAGAGACAGGAGGAAATAAGCAAAGAGTTCAGGGCATCATCCCCTCCACTCCCTCCCTGCCAGGCCACATGTGAGCAGTGGCTGCCTTCCTCTAGGAAGGCCACAGCTCTGCAGGCCTGCTCTCCCAAAGCTGCAGCTGCAGCTGTCTCCAGGTTTTAGTATCCTTGCCCCTCACGTCAAAAGTAGAAATAGATTCTCCCTGCTGCCAGTCCAGGGCTGCGTTCCCAACCTTGCTGGTTTCCCTTAACCTGGCCACACGTCTGTAAATAGTTTCTTTCTCAAACTCTCATCAATCATCCTAGTTGAGGGTGCTCCCTATTTCCTGCTGGGCCCTTGAATGACACCAGGCTTGGGTATTTTGTGTGTGATTATTCACGGATGACCCGTTAGGTTCCAGCAGATATCATTTGATTAAATATTTGTGATAGCAAATGCAGGCTTAAAAAAATGTTTTAATTGTCACATAATTGGGTCGCTTCTTTAAGGTATTTGGGCATTCGCTAAAATGTTTTAAAGGGACAATATATAATTACGTGGCACATGATAAGTGACTTCAAAAAGGTTTTCTAATATGGCCTTGGGCCAACGTAGAGACCAGTGTAAAGGGTTCAAGAACATACCTTTCCAAGGATAAGAAAAACAGCCAATTTAAATGAGAACCAGCACACAGTCTAGAATGCCCCACTTTGCAATAAAGTGATAAAATTCAAATTTTATAGTGTGAATTTGGTTGAGAGAATAACCAACACCCTATCCACAACACACGTGAGCACTCACACACACGTGGATACACAACTACAGCAAAAACAAAATTAAAAAACAAGCAAACCTCACAAACATCTTACCAACCCAACTGTCCCTGTAATCTGTAAATCATAATCAAGACTCTCAGAAAACATAAAATTGTATCAGCGCTTGAACCCTCCCATCATGCTGAGGTTTGATTCATTCTACTTACTTCAGACTCTAATGGAGTTACTTAATTTATCACAATTGCTGACACACTATTCATTAAAGCACATGCTAGAACTGTGGTCTAAAACTGGGAAATTCTTTGTAAGCTCTATGGGCATACTCTGTGCAATAACAAGAGCTCTTCAGTAATGAATGAGAAGTAAAAAAAAAGATTTACCAAAGTCTTCTATGCTATATACTATATATGTTACATACGCACTACTCTACAGTACATATATGCTACTATCTCAAAATCTTCAGGCTACATTTAGAAAAAGAAAATTAAAAATAAGAAAGAACAGCTATCAAGACATACTTATTTTGATATCTATTGATCACTCTGATGAACTCCTTAAAGTATTCTACCTTTTACCTAATATAGTAATATATCATTGCCACAGAATTTTAGTCATAAAATCATTTTACTACTAAGTTTGGAACATAGTGTCTATAACCTGAAAGAGGTTGCTACATCAGTTACCACATATAAGAAACCAAAATGGTGAGTGTACTGGTTTCGCTTTGTCTTGTTTTTATGAAAGATGTTCAAATGCAGAAGAAATAGGCACAAATTAGACAACGAAATGACTTTGTCAGCAACCCCCTAACCCATCTCCTTTGTGTTACAGGAGCACTTGTATGTTCCATCTAGATATCTTACACTTGAACAACCAATTACTAATAAAAAGAGGTGGGTCATTTAGTTAATTCCCCTCAGAGAGAAAACTGCTGGAAGTGGGAGCCCTTCTTCCTTTCTCTCTCATTCCCCTGCTCTGTGCCTAGAAGCTTCTATTAATCAGGAGTGGAGTAAATATCATTGTACAAAAGGACAGGGTGGGAAAATTATATTGTTGTTATTTCTTTTGTGTATTTAATTTGGATATCCATCATCTTAAGGTTTTAACCTCAGGAAATCTGATCCTTATTCCTAATGTCCATGATTTTGAAAAATTAAAGCTTCCAACACTATTATAGCTTTATTAAAGCTTAGAGGAGGGACAAAAACACATAGTCAGATGAGAAAGTATAACAAGAAGCATGTTATTATGGAGGTAATAAAAATAACCCTTAAGGGCTCAGACTAACTGGGTTTGAATCTGCACTTTGCCACCTCTTCGTCGCCATATCTCAGTTTCCACATCAGTAAAATGGGCTATGAAGGAATAAATGAATTATGTGTAAAAGCACTTAACAAAATGTGAAGCATAAACTAAATGCTCAAAAAATGCTATTAGGTTGGGCATGGCTCACGCCTGTGATCCTAGCACTCCAGGAGGCCGAGGTGGGAGGATGGCTTGAGGCCAGGAGTTGGAGGCCAGCCTGAGCAAGAGTGAGAACCAGACCCCCATCTCTAGGAAAAACAGAAAAATTTGCAGGGTATGGTGGCATGTTCCTGTAGTCCCAGCTACTCAGGAAGCTGAGGCAAGAGAATTGCTTGAGCCCAGGAGTTTGAGGTTGCAGTGAGCTATGATGACACCACTGCACTCTAGCCTGGGAAACAGAGCAAGACTCTGACTCAAACAAACAAACAAACAAAAAAACAAAGCCATCAACTATTGTAGCCTCCTCAACACAAGGCAAGGCACAGAATCTGTGACATGTTGCTTGATAAAAGAACTGTCTCGATGTTCAGAAAGGACAGGGTAGCGGAAGTTAAATCAGAACCACCACTGCTAAGAAAATGAAAGGGGTGGGGGGAGGAAGAGGTAAACACTATGTGCATTTCCACTGAATGGAAACTTGGAAACAAAGTTGTAGACAAGTTGCAGGCTACAAAAACCCATCCAAGACCAGCCTTGTCTAAAGCTCACACTTCAGCTAACATTCTGGCAGCTTTCATGCAAGCGATAATCCCCAAGGCAGGCTTTGGCAGCAGCAACCCATTAACATTAGCCTCTGAATGTGAACCGGAAGCAGAGCCAACTTTTAATAAGATACTCAAGTGGGAAGTTAGGTTTTCTTGGGTAGAAAAACATAACTAGTCAGTGACCAAACTTGGATTTGTAGACGACAGGGAGTAGGTTTCCTTTCTCACACAGTGATTAATGAACGCAGGCACCCTCGGTGGTGGCAGTCCAGGCTGGGGCCACCCTGTCCAGAGAGCAGGCAGCATCTGTGGGGTCCCCTCAGGCTTAGGAAGCACATGGGGCCCCGGGTCAGCACATGACTAATTCAGAGCATGGTCGGTGCCCTCTGATGGCCTATGTCCTGGATAGCTGGCAACTCTCTCTGAATAAGGAGTTTGCAGATTGGGATGGCGCAGAGGGCAAGGCAACAGGTTGATGAAAACTTACCCCCAACACACAAACCCCTTTAAACACAGACAGTATTCTTGACAATTCTAAGGCACTGGAACTAACTCAAGTAGCTGATAGTATTGATATTTCTACAGCTGTATATTTTTACAAGTACTGCTACTTCTGTAGCTAAATACATTCATTCATTCATATATTTACTATGATACTAGGGTATCTATTGTGTGAGACACTGTTCTAAGCCCTGAGAAACAGTGTGAATAAAACAAAGTCCCTACCTTTATAAAGCTCGGCTTTTAGTAGGAAGACTAAAGAAAACCAGTGGTTTCAACTGGGGGCGATTTTGTACCATCCCCCACTCTGACATCTGGTAACGTCTGGAGACATATTTTATTGTGGTGGGGGGGGGTGGGGGAGAGACAGGCAGGAGGGGAATTCTACTGGAAGTTTGGCCTAAAGGTTTCTCCATACACAGTGAACTGTAACCTAACTGGATATAAACAGACTATCACCTCCCCCTGTACCAGTCACAGAGTTTATGCCCATCCCAGGCAGCCAACTGTCCAGGCTGTTCAAATGAGGCAAGTGCTGAGCCGTAACCAATCTATCTGTTTCTGTACCCCACTTCTGTTTGCTGTTCATCACTTTCCTTTTTCTGTCCATAAATCCTCTCGGACCAAGCAGAGTCGCTCTGAACCTATTCTGGTGGGGGAACTTCCTGATTCGAGAATTGTTCTTTGCTCACCTAAACTTGGTTAAATTTAATTTGTCCTAAGTTTTTCTTCTAACACTGCTAACCATCCTGAAATGCACAAGTCAACTCCCCACAACAAAGAATTACCTCTCTAGTCCAAAATATCAGTAGTGCCCAGGTTGAGAAACTCTCTGATAAACCATCAAAATCAATGTATACTGCTAAAATGTAATTCTATAAAAACAAATTAAACAAAGATCTTTTTTAAAAAAACTCAAGTGATCAGGATTTAATCTTAGTTACAATCCACATACCATAAAAATCACCATTTTAAAATGTACAATTTTGGTTTTAGTATACTCATAAAACTGGCAACCAACCTCATTATCTAACTCCAGAACATTTTCATCACCCTAAAAAAAAAATCTCTGTACCCCATTAGCAGTCACTCCCCATTTCCTTGTCTCCCCAAGTCCCTGGCGATCACTCACCCACTTTCTGACTCTGTGGATTAGCCTGTTCCGGACATTTCCTAAGGATGGGATCATACAATACGTAGTCCTTCATGTCTGCCTTCTTTCACTTAACATGTTTTCAAGGCTCATCCCTGTTGTAGAATGCATCAGCACTATACACCTTGATAACATAATGTGGTATAGATATACCGTACTTTACCTATTCGCTGACTAATCGATATTTGGATCATTTCTACTTTTGGTTATTATTACTGCTAAAACATTTGTGTACAAGTGGTTGTGTGAATGCATGTTTTCAATTCTAGTGGGTATATACCTAGGACTGGAATTGTTAGAGTCATAAACTGTTTTCTAAAACTGCTGCCATAAATGGTGGCATTTTATATCTCCATCAACAACCCATGAGGGTTCCAATTTCTCTACATCCTAGCCAAGACTTATTACAGTATGGCAAATTTTAATTTAAGAGATGAGAATTTTAATTACAACCTAAAATGTCCAGAGGCAAAGCATTTAAGTCTGTCTTAATGAGCCCTTTGAGGTAGTTATTTCAGTTAATTATCACCTGAACTCTCCCCTTAAAGGAATATAAAAGAGTCAATGCAAAACAAATGAGGAACATCCTTCAGCTTTGTCTTCACTGGAAGCTTTTACTTCTAATTAAAAAGTGTGGCCTTTCCTGTTAAAGACAAAAAAAAAGTCATTCAAAAGTCTATATAGCAATATATTTTATGAGAGATTTTGTTCACTTATTTGTTTATCTCTTCATTTAGATAGTCAAAGAATTCAGTGGAAGTGAATAAAAACCTTTCTGTCCACTCATTTACCCCAGGCCCAGTGACAGGGACAGCAGGGTGGCTGTCCAGATTCCGACGTACCTGAAGTGATGCACTTCAGTAACCTAAGGCTTGGCTACTCAGAGAGTGGTCTGTGGATGAGGAGTTTGATAGAAATGCAGGTTCTCAGGCCCCGCCTAGACCTGCTGCATCAAAAGGTGCACGTACAAGCTCCCGGGCTGATTAAAGTTTTAGAAGCACTAAAACCTCACCCCATCGTTTTTGCCAAGGCACTCGTTGTTTCAAAGCTCTTTTGAAAACATAATCTCCTTAGCCACAAAACAATCTTGCGGATATGCCCCACAAAAAAGGAATCTAGGCTGTTTTACATTTCATTATAATGGGCAATGTTTAGCGTTGCTTATAAAACAGCTGGGGCCCTCCAAGAGCGATGCAAACAAAAGGCACAAATAAGCAGCCTGAAGATTTACATAAAATGACTTTGATCCCTTTGCTGCTTATTGATATTTGGAATGTCCCTACTGTTGTCACCTGGAAGGATCCCCGAGGTTTCAGTGCTTAGGAGTTTTGTAGCTTTCTCTCTCTCTCTCATTTTCTGTCCCCTAAAGAGAAAGTCAACTCACGGATGTCCCTAGTAGCCTCAAACAGCAGCTGGGTGGCAGCCGGGATGCGGGATGGCAGAAGCAGCAGAGAAACAGTCGGCGGCACACTGAGAAGCTGTAGGGCAGCTCAGGAGGCCCAGGGACCAGGGCTGGTCGGCTGCCTTGTTGCTGTAGATCGTGGCTGCCCTAAGTAACTTCAGTTCCCTCACTTCTAAGCCATGGTTAAGGCAATTAAATAACAACATCAACGACAATAGTAGCTTATCTATTTTAACCCTGTGTACTAGGAGTGCCTTACATTTTAACTTATTACATCCTCACAATAAGCCTATGGGAGGCTGGGATAAACTACTATCACCCCCATTGTACAGAGGAGGAAACTGAGGCACAGAAGTTTACTAATTTACCCTAAATCCCAGAACTATTATAAGAACTAGTGGGGCCTGGCTGGATTCTAACCTAGGCATTCTGTCTCCAGAGCTGGTTCTTCACCATCATGTTCAGAAATGGCACCCTTTGTAAGCAATCACTCTGCACACTGTGTCGCACTATATAACATAACTGACTGGTTGCACTGCTCTTTAAAAAACGAAGTTTAAACCAAAAACTGGAAGTATTTGGCAAAAAGCAAACACAGGCTTCTCAGTGGGGCAGATTAGCATTGCCAATGCTCTCGAATCAACGGAGATATAATCCAAGCACTGGGGCGAACAGATTTCCTACCAAACCACTCAGCAAGTTGTGCAAACCTTCCCAAAATAAATATCTTGGGACAAGGCTGGGATATTTCTCAAGGCTCTTAACCCAAAGCGGACTTCAACTCTTGCTATTAAAAAGCACTCACGAGTTACAGCCTGGAAAGTTCTATCTTTCAGAATAATAACAAACACAATTCTGGTTTCTGATTACCAGCTGAACATAATATTGAAGGAAATACAGACTCACAGGCTACTTTTAGAAGACCTCAACTTTTCAGGCATGTTCATTCACAGAAAATTTCTCTCAAACCAAACTCTTTCTTGCCTCGTTCGCCACCTGGGCTCCCGATACCAGCACAGCTGCTACCACGATGAGGTCTTCGATTCCTTCCGTTGCCTCTGCAACCAATTTGTACTCCCCCAAATCAAACAAGCCACCCACGTTCACGCAGAGAAATGACCATAACCCAAACCCTACCAGAATTAGCCATAACTCAGAAGCCCAGAGTGTAAGAAGGTTCCAGAAGGATAACTGGTTTAACATCCTCATTTGACAGAGACACCAAGGCTCAGAGAAGTTAGGAAATGTGTCAAAAACCAGGACTTGAACTCACTGCCCTGCCTGTAAGAGTAATTTCTCCCTACTATACCCACATCTTCCTTCCTTCCTTTAAAAAGCCCTCTTTTTCCAAGAAAGGACTGACTGTGGTAAGAGATTCAGAAACATTTCATGGTACAAAGCAGCTTTCCCATAATCCCGTGGGAGCCTCACATCCTGACCACCTAAAATCGCTTACATTTTTATTGTACTCCTTTTATAAGACATCTTTCTGAAGAGAAAAAAAGTATATTTTTAAAAATCAGGAACATTAAGCATTTAGAAGAATTAATATTTAATACCAAATCCTTCCTGTAGCCTATAAGGCTCTCCCTGTGGTGTCCCGGCTCCCTCGCTGGCTACCTTCCAGCACTCTCCCTGTTCGCTGGGCCCTTGACCTTTCTTCACATCAAGCACCCTCCCGCCTCAGGGACTTTGCCTCGCTGTTCCCTCCACCAGGAGCGCTATTCCTCCAGAAGCACCCACCTCGGCCCTCATCCACTTAGGCACCTTCTCAGGGACACCTTCCTTCCCCAGGCTTACTCAGAGTGGCCACTTCCTTATTTTCTTGGATGTACTTGACATTGCATTAAAGAGGTGTTTGCCCCCTTAGACTGTGCATTCCCAAGGGCAGAGACTTTGTCTTGTTTATTGCAATCTTCCCAGCACATGGAAGTGATTTTTTTTTTTTTTTAGGTAACATAAATCTCTAGATTTGAATTTGATTTTTTTTGAGTTTCCTCACGTGAAGGCACACCTATATGCTGGCATAACTGTACCCTTTTCTAAGGTTATAATGTATATTCTCAGGAAAGAAGCTGTGTCCTTTACCTTATGTTGTGATAAGCACAATTTTTGCTTCCCAACAGTGTCCTGCAGCGGTTCTCAAAGCAGGACCCCCAGGCTGGCAGGGTCAGCATCCCTTGGGAACTTGTTAGAAATGCAAAATTTCAGGATCCTACCCAGGGTAGAGCCCACCAAGTTCCCCCAACCCCAAGGTAACTCTGACACACATTCAAATTTTAAGACCATTAACAATAATAAAAAATAGAAAAAGGTGTGAACTAAAAGCCAAGAGTCTTTGGTCGCAACTCTGCCATTCCAAAGCTATGGGACAATAAAGTCACTCAAATTCACTGGCTTCAGTTTACTCATCTAGTGTATATGATCACTAAAGCTTTTTTCACCCTCTAGAAGCCTAGGATTCCAATCCAGCCGACCAAGTGTTCTATGGCACTTATTTGCTACAACATCTAAATTCTAGGTCACTGAGCTCAAATGAGGCTTAGCCCACATGGAATATTTCAGTGAGCCAATCCCAACAACAGAATTAAAAGGTCTGGATTCCAATTTCAGATTATAATTGGAGGGTATGGAAGGCAGTACTATCTAATAGCTTCTGGTTATAAAAGTCTTGAGAAACTACATTCAACTCTGCCAGTGGGGATTAACCCCACTGGCCCAGAGAGAAACCCTGCCAGCAGAGAAGTGGTGCCACCTGGCTTTCAGCAATTTCAAAGCAGCTTGCATAGCAACTCTCATCAACGCTTCCATTAGAAACTGGTGTTGCAGAAAGTTCGAGAAATGGAAACGTTTGTTGCCTTTCCCTGTTTAAAAAGGTAGAATAAATGATGACTGGCATAAAAAAAAAAGAGTATAAAAATAGGATTACTGTTTTTTAAGTGCCCATGATATGCTAATTAATAGAATCAGCCGTACTTTCTCTGGGGACAGATCTTCTGGGGACAGGAGGGAGGAGACACTGAGATGAATTATCACATTCTCAGAGCTAGGAAATCCCATGACACTTAACCAGAGCATTAGATCTTTTCCTTCAGAATTGTTTGGTTTCATAAACGTGATGTGCAGATAATATTTGAGCATTATGAAATCTTCACCAGGGTAAATGATTGGCATGTTGCATTCACTGGTACCCCCAGACTCTAGTAGCCAGAACAGGTGATTTGTACTAACTCTAGAACCTCTCTGATCCACACTTTCCTCTTCGTAAATTTACTTTTGGGTGATTGAGAGTATCATATGAGAAATACCTGAGGGAAATGGACAAGATCTTTAAAACGGGAGAAAGAATGAACTATTAATATTATTAACTATCAATACCAAATGTTAGGGTACTAAATATTAACATAATTAATAAGAATTCCTTTCTTATTAATTAGGAAAGACTGGACTCTAACCATGATGATTTGATAACAGAAATAAGATAGGTACGTAGGTAATCGAGACCCATCAAACCCCAGGTGATTTAAGAGAGGCAGTGGCAAGAGAAGGCTCACCCACTTTGAAAATTAGATAAAGCTTCATGGCAGAGATGGCAACTTGGGCCTTGAATGATACACCAGACTCAGTGGGATGGGTGGTGGCATCTTGGAAGGCAAGGACCCAGCTGCAGAGCGCAGGAGTGTTTCTAGAGGACAGGCACGCACTGGTGAGCTTACCTGCCTCCACCCCCTGCACTGCCTGGTTGCTGCTCAGTGAGAGGCTCCTGCTCCGGCGGGCATGCCCAGCATGCCCTCTCTCTTGAGAGAGCAGCTGAGTGCAGGTCACCCACTGCTGTGTGCTCTGAGCTCCATCCCCATCCTCCCCTGCTCTGCTCTCTGTCACTTTCCCAGGCTCTCCTGACCTCTACATTCAGGGCAGGTCCAGCTGGTGCAGGGCAAAGCCT
This sequence comes from Propithecus coquereli, assembly GCF_000956105.1. Classification (NCBI taxonomy): domain Eukaryota; kingdom Metazoa; phylum Chordata; class Mammalia; order Primates; family Indriidae; genus Propithecus; species Propithecus coquereli. The sequence goes on from NW_012139858.1 coordinate 741,542, forward strand.
GAGAGATTTGACCCCAGGCAACAATTAGCATTTGAATGTTTAAAATCCTTCATTCTCATATACTTAATCCAACTTTGAAAATAGCTTTAAAATAAAAAATCCTGTGATCCTATCAAGATTCTAACCAATGTAGTTCCTAATTGCTAAATCTATTCTCATGAATTCGCGCCACTACAATGGTTACAAGTCTTCCTTCTAAAGCACAATTTTGCAACAAGATATGTTCAGCTTTAGCATACAACACTGCTTCCCTTTTGAAAACTCAACAATTGTTACTTTAATATAATTTAAGCTAAAATTTACCTTTCATTTAAGTTTTATTTTGTGCATAAGCATACATACCTATACATATATATGTGCACGTGTGTGTGTGTATGCTAGAAAAAAACTTCACCCATGTCCCACAGGCCTTGCTCAGCCCACCTGTAACTATCACGACATAGCACCTATCAGGAAGCTTCAGCTAGGAAACGTGGGGTCTCACCGTGGAGTGTCCTGTTCAGTGGTTCTGTTAAGAATGACCATTCAGATCACCAGGGGTGCTGTATGAAACCCCACGCCCAGAGGTGTACTCCACACCTTTTAAATCAGAAGCTCTGCAGGTAGAACCCAGCATTTGTCCAGGATGCCCAGATGATTCTAATGGGAGCCGAGCTAAGAACCAATAATCCAGTGGGAGCAAGAACAAATAGAAACCGCCCGCAATTGTCCCTCCACACGGACACCTAATTCAACAACTATCTACGCAAGCAGGCACCTTCGGAAGAACCGAAAATCAGATGAGCGATCACAGTACCTGGTTTTAACATCATATCAAGGAAAGAGGCACTGAAGAGGGCAGAAAAGACAGTCTTGCATCGCCTGTGCCTGTACTCCTATAGCCCTGGCAGTGGAGACAGGGTCTGTGTGCCCAAGGGAGGGAGAGTGAAGTGATTGTGGGCTTTGAATTGAAACTCAGGGCTGCCCTGGCACAGAGGAACACAGCACAGGGCAGAATTCTGCCTGTGCCCACAGAGGGAGCATCTTGACCAGCCTGGCCAGAGGGAAATGCTCTGTCCCAAAGCCAGTTAGCTCTACCACCAGCAGAAAAAGAGCAGCCTGGGGCCTGGAGTAAATTCGTAAGGCAGGTCACAAGGGCTGCAGTCCTTGGGCAGTTCCTGTGGCTGTGCTGGCTCGGAGCCAGTGGACTTGGGGTGCACATGACCCAGTGAGACACCAGCAGCTGCGGCCAAGCCAGTGCCTGTGTCACCCCTCCCCCAACTCCAGGCAGCTCAGCTCAGGGAGAGTCTTCTTCCACTTGGGGAAAGGAGAGGGAAGAGCTCAAAGGCCTTCTTTTGCAACTTGGGTACCAGCTCAGCCACAGTAAAATAAAGTACTAAGCAGACTCCTGAGGCCACTGAAGCCAGGCTTTAGTTCCTGGATGGCATTTGTGGACCCACCCTGGGCCAGAAGGAAGCATGTTACCTTGAAGGGAAGTACCATGTCCTAACCTGCTGACTAAAGAGCCCTTGGGCTTTGAATAAACATCAGAGGGAGCCAGGCAGCAGTCACCACTGGCTTTGGGTGAGATTGGACTGTGTTCAGTTGTGACCTGGTGCTGGTGGCCACAAGGGAGTGCCCATGTCACACCTCCCCCAACTCCAGCAGCCCAGCAGAGTGTGAGGGAAGAGAGTAAGAAACTTTGCCTGGTAATCCAGGGAATTCTCTTGTCTCTTTCCCAAGCTCACCAAAGCAGTACCGCCAGGAGTCTGCAAGAGTCACAGCATTACTGGGCTTGGGGCACCCCCACGACCACATCCTGTGCTGATATAACTGCACTGATCAAGGACTTAGACCACAATACCCAATTCCCTTTGAATATCTCGAAAGCCTTCTCAAGAAGGACGGGTTCAAACAAGCCCAGACTGTGAAGATTAAATACCTAACTCGGCAATGCCCAGACATGGACAAACATCCACAAGCGTCAAGAATATCCAGGAAGATGTGATCTCACCAAACAAGAACCAATGATCTAGTGAGTGGCACCCTGAACTTGAGCCTCAAGGATAAGCTCTTAAAAAATTGAGAGAAACAATGGCTATGGTGTCATTGTTTTTTTTTTTTCAATTTAGGGTGGCCTCTGTTCATGCGGTTACCTGCACCTACCCTGTCTCCTTCCCCTGTACCCACCCAAATCCTACTGGATCCATTCTTCAAGGCCCACCTCACATTTCAACCTCAGGCAGGAAGCGTTTCTTAGCTACTCCAGTGTCTCACCATCTCTCCCATCCCAAATCCTCACGGTCAGTGTTTTACAGGTTAGCACTTAATTATTCTCCACCATTTTCATCAGTCTTGTCTTCCCCACTGATGCTACACATCTTGCAGGCCAGGACCACTTTTTCTCCTTCTTTTGTATCTTCTTCAATAGAGTTTGGAATATTTTAGACTCATGGAGTACCTCCTGACTAGTAGATTAATGAAACACAAGCATTTGGGCATATTTATAAGGGTGTAATAGAGGTTATACCACCTTCAAATATCTGTATGACCCAAGGCAGAGTGGATACAGCAATTATATTCTTCAGTTTACCACTCTGACAAATAACAACAGGTCTTAGGAAATCCTTCCCTGATTTTTCAGGGAAGGAAGGAGACTGCAATTACACACTTAGCAGTAGTGGCTTTAGGTAAATTAATTCGGCAGCTGTACGAGAGAAGAACTGGAAAAAGCTGATCAGGTAGTGTGACTTGATTTCCAAGACTGAACCACTTGTATAATATATCTTACACATCCTTCTTCTGAGAATACAGGAAAAGGGAAAGTGCAACAGGCCGCCAGCCAGAGAAGCCCCTGATTGTAGTGATTTGCAAAGTTCAAGGACTACCTCCCCCACTTTATATTCAAGCTTCTCAGAATCTAAAAATACTTTCACAGAAAGCCAAAAAGATCGGGTTTCTGAAATGCGGCTACATGAAATGCCATATATATATAGGTCTATATGTACATACATGCCTGGGTGGTATTCAAATACTATAGTCACAGCAGTGATTTTATTTAGTCTGGTTGTTCCTAAGACAAACACACATAACTTTAATTAAATGCACATCCACATGCAGGGGAACCCATCTTGAAACAATCAGACTTCTCCGGTAACAGGTTTCAGGGCATCGGCCTCCTCCCACTTCCTCAATCCACCGGGACAGAGAACAGGGGGGCAGAGGCACTCCAAGCCTGACTCCGCAAACACAGCCTACAGCTAAAGCTCTCTGCCCTGCTCTATTTTGTTCTCTTCGGACCCATGACACCAGACTTCCTTTATTCTTTCCTAAATGAATTCCAGTCATTCAATTGCATTTACTATTTTTTAACCCCTTTTTGGTCAGTCTTAGAGGGAAAAAAATTCCTGGCATGGCTTCCTGTCTTTCCCTGAAAGGAAATATTCCAGGAAGAAACTGAAAAGTCTAAGGCATTACCAAACCACCCATCTGGTTATTGACCTTGGGTTACGTGGCTTCTGGAGAATGTCTGCGGAGATGGCTGCCTTTGCTGCCACATTCTTGGGACTTTCTGGACCGTCTGGTTCTCTAGGTAGTAAAGGCTGAGTATTTCTCCATTTAAATTGCCCTGGAAGCTGGAGAGCAGTGTCAGCTTGTCACATTCACCAGAATAGTTCCTTCCCACCTGAACCCCAAGTTAATTCACCCCCAAGTAATTTACCCATGAGATACATCAGCAAAAAGAGTGTTTTCTCCGTAAGAGCCATACTGAAAAGTCGCTTCCATAAATACCGATTGAAAGCCTCCTTTGTGCCTGGAACAACGGGAAAGACCAACATAATAACAAAGATTTTACGATCCTTGTCCTCAGAGAGCTTACTGTGTTATATGAGATTCAGGCCTTTCAGAAAACAAAAGTTTTTCTTCTGGAGACATTTCTATTGTTCCTATTCTTTTGATAGAATACAACGAATTCTAAATCGAGATTCTAGTATTTAAAAGAGAAGTTAAAAAAAAAAAAAAGGACGGAGAAAACCAGGTAGGAAGGCATTCCTGACTGGACACAGAACCTGGGCAAAAAACATTCTTACCTGAGCGGGCAGAAGCAGACACCCCTACCTCCAGAGGAAGCCAGAGACAGAACATTCAGGTAAGTAAGGGAAGGGCCTTCGAGACCTTGAAAGCCCAAAATCAGGACTGACAGGCAATTGTAGATTCCCGAGCAAAAGTACAAAGTGAGTTATCACCAAGGCTCTCCAGAAAATAGGCCTTTAGCCTAATTTTGATATGAAATTATATAAACTGAAGGGTAAATCCTAACGAGCAGGCAGAAAATGAGGCCACGTACTGTCAAAGACCTACTTTACAAGAATGTGACCTGGCCTTACCCCTTAGAGAGAAACTTGAAACATCTCTCAGAGGTCCACAGACAAATGCTGCCCCTGCAAGCTCACAGGGTCAGTCTGGCTAAGAGCTCCAGCAGAGGGAAGTCAAGTCCAGCACTGGACTGTCACAGATTCAGAGCTACTCCTGGGAAGTGGCCAGTTCATGTGCTACCAAACCAAATGTACTGGAAAGAATAGGACCAACAAGAGAAAAGTCTCCACAGCTCAGGAAAACTCCTAAGTTCCTCCTGAGGAAGACATATGTACACACAGGCAGCAACGCACAGAGTGGACTAAATCCAAGCACAGAAGGGCGGACTGCCAAAGATGAGAAGGCTGAAGCCACAGGAACAACACTGCTTGGGGTTTACTTTACAACAGAATTCTTGACCTTGGTACTGAAGGGATAAGACTGATTGTTTCCAACCCCACAACCCTGTCTCATTCTGAATACTCGGACCATTAGACTTGAATGAAAATATGAAACCAAATAAGGGTTAATTCCATGATGCCTTTAAAAATTAAATTCTTATAGTTATCAGTTAATAACTTTAATCATCAAAAAGAATATTCCAAGCAAAAAAATTAAGTGTTGACAGATGATCACCTATGGAAGATCCTACACTGGAAAAATAATGACCTCCTCTCTTCTTTTTCATTAGCTCTTTTAACTTTCTACGTATGTGCCAGCGAGAGAAAAAATAATTAACCTGTAAGCACAAAGGTAGAGTTGTTAGAATTGGTTCTAAAGTTAATTCAGGAAGAGCTGTGTTATGGGGGCCTTAGTTTTACTATATGTAAAATGGGGGTGGTGATTTTTATATAACTGCTATGTGCATTTCTACCATTAAAAGAGAACAGAATGAAGTACCGATACATGTTATAACATGGAGGAGCCTTGAACACATTACACTAAGCAGAAGAATCCAGAGACAAAAGGCCACATGGTATATGATTCCATCTGTATGAAATATCCAGAACAGGCAAATCCACAGAGACAGAAGGCAGAGGAGTGGTTGCAAAAAGGACAGGGAGGAGAGGTTAGGGTACGGCATTTCCTTAATGGGTACAGGGTTTCCTTCTGGGGTGATGAAAAAGTTCTGGAACTAGATAGTGATGATGGTTGCACAACATTGTGAATGTACTTAACGCCACTGAATTGTACGCTTTCAAGCGGTTGAGAATGGTAAATTTTATGTTATGTGTATTTTACCGCAATAAAAAGAGAGAGAGTAGGAAATAAGAGGCTGGCCATTTATTCGACACATAATAAATATCTTATGAACAAAAGATACAGATTTGTCCAGGTGATCACAATTGTCACTCAGCTGCTAATCTAGATTGTCTATCTTTTCTTTACTGAATACTATCTTGGACAAAACTACCATAAACATTTCTTTCCCCTTTCTCTGGGATGACTATAAAAGACTGTGTGTACAGACACCTGCAAACCTGCATTGGGGGAGTAGGTACAAAGAATGCGGAAGAGCAGTATAAGAAGCAGTCCAAAAGCACCAGTGTCTAGCACCAAAAATCCAAGGACAAAAAAAAAAAGTTGATTCCTCTCCCCAGACCAAATGATCCAGAACATCTGGGGTGATTCAGAACATCATGGCATCAATATTTTTTAAAAGCACCCCAGGTGATTCTAATACAGAAGCCAGGATGGAGAACCACTATTCTTGGATGAGAAGGGAAGGGAACTGCTTTACCCAGTGCCCACCGTGGGCTGGGTGCTGCGCTAGCTATTTACACACAAGACCTGTAGCTGAGGGTGCCCCTCCTATATCCTCTGGGACTTCTTGTGTCTGTGAGCATTGTGGCCCTTAGGAGCAGCACTCAACCTTTGAGGGAGAGGAGATCAGGGATGGATACCCCATTTCCTTACCCCTTGGGTGGGATAACTCTGAAGCCTAATGTAAACCTGGGGTAAGGAAACTTTTTCTGTGAATGGACAGATAATAAATATTTTGGGCTTTTTGAGCCATATAATCCCTGCTGTAACTACTCTACCCCTGCAGTGCAGGAGCAGTCATGGACGATGCCTAAATGGGAGTGGGAGTAGCTGTGTTCCAACAAAACTTTACTTATAATCACTATTCCCCTATAGTCCCAGTTACTCAGGGGGCTGAAGCAGGAAGATCGCTTAAGCCTAGGAATTGTTCAAGTCCAGCAAGACCTCATCTCTTAAAAAAAAAAAAAAAAAGCAGACAGCAGGCCATAGTTTTCCAACCCCTCCTCTTGATCTAAACAGATTTCCAGAATCCTCATCAAGAAAGAGTCCCAGTTGCCTATAGTAGGAACCTGTAAATAACATATCCTACATAGGCGTCTTCCTGCCCCATGTTTCTGGGACCACTGGCTAGAGAAACCACTTGCACTCCAATCCTGTCTCAGGGACTGCTTCTGAGGGCACCCGACCTACATCAGTATCTCATGTTATCTTCATAACTACAGTTATGCAGTTAACTAATAACATTAGCATGGCTATAAACAAATACATGCATGCACACACACACAATCAAATATATGGTTTTAACTATGGCAAGCAAGAGTACCACATATGGCAAATCATACCACTCATGTATATACTGATCTATGTTAAGGAAGGGGGATTTAAAATAAATAATAATATAAATAGGTTTGAGGGTTATGAAAAAAATACTTTTTCTCTTTTACGCTGTTTCTTATCTAGGGTAGATTCATTTGCCATCTGCCACGTGGTTGCAATCTTGGTAGGTGAAATCTTCGGTTATGTCTAGGAACACACAGAGCCACTCATGGTAAAGCTCCGCGTGTAACTTGGAATGTGAAGAGAAAGGAACTAGATTAAAATATCCTCTTACATATTGTAACATGGGAGTGGAGGTGGAGCAGCAGTAATTTCACAAAGTCCCCATAAAGGCACTTGTGAAATCCCCCTAGGGGCACTAAGGATTCCAGAGGACACTCTGAAAACCTAGAACTAGCACGTCGGAAACCAGTGTTTCGGCTTACGCAGTTTTGCCCTCGCTGTCATGCTTGGTGGCACTGGCCCCCTTCTTGCCCAGCAGCGATGCCACTTTCTCTGCATCTCCATTCTCCACGGCCTGCAGCAGCCGGTCATCGTTCTTGTTCCACTCATTGGTCTGCAGAGCAAAGAAACAGAGGCAGTGAACGACATTGGCCATGGCCACAAGACCGGCAGGACTTCTGTCCTCCCAACTCCCTGCTCTCCTGTGGCTCCAATCAAAACCTGCCCCCAAATGGCAACTTTAAAATTACCTTCCCCTTCACTGTGGAGACACCCAAGAAGGCTGCTTTCCCCAAAGAAAACATCCACAGTTCAGTGAAATCACAGCCAGTCACCAAACTCTGAGATAAAGTTACTTCTTTTAACTAATGTTGGGAAGATGAAGTAATTTTAAAAGACCTTGAGGCCAGTTTACACATTAGCTAATTTCTAGCTAACTCAACAGCTGGCTTGTCAGAACGTTGGCCTTTGACCTAGGCCGCAGCTCGCTCGGTCCACTGTTACAGAACCAAATTGGCCAACAGCTCAAGGTTACCCGAGAGTTTATATACACACAATTCTTCATCTGCTTTTATTGCCATTCTTTCTGGCCTTTTCACTGGGCCTATTTTTGAGCTGGATACTGATTTTAAGTAGTTGTCCAGGCTACTGACTCAACAAAGTATATCACCAGAAACAAAACTTATTCCTGAGCAAGCTATTAAACATCCAACGGCTTTGAGCAAAGCCTCAACCACTGTCAACCCCAAACCCCAACTGAATAATTCTGCAAACCACAGTAACAGTAAAGCTTTCGTGTGTATAAAACTCATTTCTACTCTTGGAGGGAAAGAGATGATCTCTATATAAGAGCAAATGGGACTTCAGTACTAGACCAAGAAGTTTCAGATGTGAAAAGGCAGCAGTGAGCCATTGAAGGTTTTGGAGCAGAGGAATAAGAGAATAACAGAATCAGTGGTTGAGGAAGTCACTGGGAGGTACACGATGCACATAGGATTAATGAGGGAGAAGGGAGGGAGAAAAGATGCTGGGTGTCCCAGAGCCCCCGTGGCACTCTGTGGGCCCAGGCTGCTTCCAGTCTCCCGCCTAGAGCAGGCCCTGAGCTCGGACTACTTTCCCAGCCCTCCTGCCACCACGGAGAGACTCCTCTTCCCTTCCCAAAGCTTTCTACAGACTCTCTGCTTCCTTGTGACCTCTGAAGAGGTCAGGTCTATAGAGTGCTACTGTGTTGCTAAACATCCTACAATGTGCAGGACAGCCCCTCCCCCCAAACAGCTGGACCCAAAATGTCAATGCTGCATTAGCCTCCTGTGGCTACTGAGCACTGGAAATGTGGCTAGTGCAACTGAAGAAGTGAATTTTTAACTTTGAGACTTTAGGTGCTGGTAGGCAGTGGCTACCATACAGAACAGTGCGGCTCTACATGACGACTCTCCTCATGTTTTTAATAAAGTAAGAATGTGTCTGGGCCAACGTCATCCACACACCTACTACAACAATCCATCTGCTCACAAAGGTGACATTAGGTATTATCTTTAATTACAAATCAGGCTTCCTACTGAAGGGCAACACAAGAAATATATTGTCCCTGGCATAAGCATTTAATGGAATAGGAAACCTTACTCAACAACAATTGTACGAACAACTGTAGCAAACACCAAGAAACAGACTGCAGCTTATTTCTCCCAGAGTGCATTTGACAAGCAAAAAAAAAAAAGAGGTTCTTGAAGACCATCTAGGACCAATGATCCTTACCTATATTATCTTAAAAGAGAAAAGTATTGTCTTTCAAAATCCTGCTCTAACCTGACCTGATCCAATTAAAACTGGACTGGGAAGATCAAAAGGACACTAAATCTCAGAGGACAGGACTGAAAGTACTTAAGCAAAGCAAAGGCCACATGAAAGGATTTTCCTTTTCAGCGTTGCTAAGGCTCTCCGCTCTTCAGTAGAGAAAAATCTGATTGCATGGGTTCCCTAAAATTAGTTCCATGTGAATCTTCAGGGAGTTCAATTGAAAAGATCCCCCCTCCCCTACTCTTTGGAGGACAAGGTCAGTGGCACATTCCTTGAGGTCTGAAATGCTTCTCTCCTTTATCTAGAGTCTCTCCTCAGTGCAAGCCAGAGTTTACTTTTCTCTTGGAGCAGATGAAGCAGGGAGCATGGCTACTGATGAGCAAATATTTAATAAATGATCGGTAAGATTCACCATTCAACCTGTAAGAGCCACAGATGGGGTTCACGGTAAGCAGCAAGAGGGAAAAGGATGGATACTTTTATTTTTATATATATATATATATATATATATGTAGGAGGCATTATAGTTTGAGCTGAGAAAAGAACAGTTCTGGACAAATTGGGAAGACAGAAGCCAACCTGAAGAGGAAATGGGGGTAGCGGGATAGGAGAGGTGTGTGTAGCAGACCATAGCTTGGGAAAAGAGGAGAGGAAAGCAAGAGTTTTACTCTTAAAATTTTCACAAGTATGCTAAAGGTGGAGGGAGGCCAAGAAGGATTCCAATTAGACCTCTGACCCAGGAATCCGGCTTCTGATCAGTGGCAGAGTTCTCTAGTCCTGGTTATACTTGCAATTAGCTCTGATATGCACAACTGCTCGTATCATGCTCCTTCCAGAAGCACAGCATTCAGTGCCATCACTTTCTTCTCCTAAACTTGCCCGTGGAGATATTCCCTATATCCTCTCCTATATAAATATTCTAACCAATGCTATATTCTGTAATAAAAATTGCACGGCCAATCACAATCTAAGACAAAACTAATGTTTAATAAACACTTTCAATGTCACTGCTCTTGGAAATCCAGAAGCAAATTCCTCTGCCCCACCTGCATCCCTCTGCGGATAGGTACTAAATTGAAATCAAGCTTCAAAAGAAATCTCAAAAAGTTATCTTGCTCAATCTACTGTCCAAAGGTAGCATTGGTCAGATAAATAGGTGAAGTCTGAAATTTTGTCATAACATCCCAAAGTAATCCCTTTGTACTCCAGAATCAAGGAAGGCTTCTGGAGACCACCACCATGTTAACAATTTCATCTCTCACCCCTTTCCATGAAAATCTTCCCCTCTAATTAGCATGCCCTTCCTGGGACAGGCTTGGCTCTGCTTCCACACTGGGCTCCTGGTCCCCTTACAGTTTTCAATCTATTAATGGGTTATTCTAACGTATTAAAAAATGAAATGGGGGGGTAGAAAACATCAAATGTATCACATTTAATAAGGTCAAATGTTTTACGAAGCTTTTATTTATTGTATGTATGTGCATACCAGGTGGTGATATAAAATATATTTCTTATTGGAGAATCACTATAAAAAAATTGGAACCACTACTTTGAAATGCTCTGTCATCCCATCCACCTACGCAAAAGCTACCTTCCAAAGCCTCAAGCCTTGCAGGCTCTCTCAAGCCTATACTGGTGACCTCTCAGTTTCTCTCCTCCCGAGCACCCTGGAGAGCCCGCCTACTCATTGCCACTGAAGCCCACGGTCTAGACTTGAAATATCGCATCTCGCTTTTTGTGAGAAAGATCACATTTTGTTTTCTGTCCTCATCTCCCTGAAGGCACCGACATCAGCCTTCATTTCTTACTCCCGTGATGCCTAGTAAATGCTCAGTATTTGCTGCTGATTTTAGCAGAAGGTTCTTTCTCTTATGTCTCTTGACTTAGCAAATATTTGTTTTTTCACTTATAAAACTTTCATTCTTTTGCAAGCAATTATTAAATCAGGTTTCAGATGTTTTTAATTTTATAGGCTAAATAAATCAACTCCCTTTTCTCCTAAAAGCCAATATTCCAAGATTTCAATCCTGTGAACACGTTCTTCATATTTCTTCACAACTAAGGAGCCAAGCTTTATAAACTCACTCAGGGTAGAGCCAATGTCTCCAGTCACAAGAATCACCTGGTGCTTGTTAAACCTGCAGACTCCCAGGCCCTATCCTGCAGATTCTGACCCCAGTAATTTAGGGTGGGGCCCTAGAATCACTTAGGTTCAACAAGTGCTCTCTTGAATCTTATTGCCAGTTTGGGGACAACTGGAGCTATCCTAAGGCTAAGCAGAGAATTTATATGAAAGGATTTTCTTCCGTCACAAGGCATTAAGAGGCATTAAGTGGCATTAAGGAAGGGGCTGGGGGAAGAGAAGAATTCTTCACTTTTTCCTTTTCAGACGAGGTATTTTATCTCCCACGAAAGCTTAGTAAACATTAGGCTTTCCCTAGGAGTTGCATATGCAACCTGTATGTAAGACATGTATACGAATGTTAACAAAAGCAATGCTCATAATAGGCAATAATTACAAATAACCCACATTTCCAATAACAGAAGATGGATAAATATGATATAGTTAAGCAATGGAATACCACATAGCAATGAAAATGAACAAACTACAACTACATGCAACAACATGAATGGATATTGAAAATAATATTGGTGAAAGAACACACATGCGCATGCGCACACACACACACACACACACACACACACACACACATATTTCGGCATGCCCATAAAGATGGAAACAGGAAAAATGGAACCATACCATACATAGATGGTAAAATTATAAAGAAAAGCAAGGACAAGGTCACCATAAAAGCATAAAAGTCAGGGTCGTGGTGGGGGTGAAGGTGTGGCATTTGATCAGGAAGGTACACCTGGGAGCCTTCTGGGGCCTACTCTGTTTAATGACTTTCTAATCACTACTTGCTAGACTGTACATTTTGTTTTGCATAGTTTTCTCTATATGTGATTTATTTCCCTTTATTTCTCTCCCCCCATGCCCCAACACCGAGTTTAGAATGACATCTTGTTGTTCAGTTTCTGGTCAAGTCAACACCAGGTCAAATGCCTCTGGATGACCTGCATTCTCACTTGCTGTTTCCTTATCTCTAAAATGAAGGCAGAATGGGACCAAAATGTGGTTCTTAATCTTTTGGAGGCTTCATAATCCCCTTGAGAATGTGATAAGTTACAAACTTTTCTCAGAATAATGCACATACACACAAAAACTTGCATAAAATTTCAGAGGGCTGAAACATCCACCTCCAGCCCATCCATAAACCCAACTGAAGAATTCCTGGTGTGGCTGGGTGCGGTGGCTCATGCCTGTAATCCTAGCACTTTTGGAGGCTAAGGCGGGAGGACTGCTTGAGCTCAGGAGTTGGATGTTGCGGTAAGCTGTGATGACACCACTGCACTCTAGCCTGGGCCACAGAGTGAGACTCTGTCTCAAAACAAAACAAAAAAAGAATTCCTGGTACAGAAGACACAGGCTTCAGAGTGTTTTTGAGTTGAAATTCCAGCTCCACCACCTCCCATCTACGTGGTCTCGAGCAGGTCTTTAGTGTCCCTAAGTCTCCATGTCCTTATGTATAAAATGGAGGAAACCCTCCCTACTTGTAAATTATCCCGAGAATTAGATGCAATGGACATAAACTGCCTTGCACATATTAGGCACCCCAAAAGTGGCAATTCTTCTTCTTGAATTTAGATGATCTGCACCGTTCCTTCTTGACTAATACTTTACGAATCTTTTATTATAATATTTACAACTTAGGACTGATTGCCTATTACCCTCTTAGAGGCAGATAATGCCTTAATGCAAATTTTCTATAGGCTTTTTAAAAATCATATTTTAAAGGGCTCTAGAGAAACATTCACAGACATGAAATTGACTATTTTATTGAATACGGCTTACTTTTCCAGGAGACTGTTTAAACAGATGCTATTTCAACAGAGCACATTAGGCCACATTTGCAAGTTCAGGAAGCCGTATGTTATGCCTCGGAGACATGTGTAATGTGTCAGCTATGAAGGGCAGCATGTGGGAAAGGCAGCCCTTACCCTCAATGTGGGCTCCAAACATTCCTGCTAATATATCACAAATGAAATTTTCAATGGCTGGCCGGTAGGTTTGCTATTCATCAAATCACTTCCAAATGACACTGACTTGCTTAAGAGTTTTCCCTTGAAGCTGGCCTTTTTCAAAGCCTTGCCTGGCTCCATCCAGAGTAGCAAACACCCTGTCAACTGGGTGATGAACGCTGGGGCTTTGGCAACCGGCAGTGTCTGCCCTTGGCCAGACATGGCATCACCTTCTTTTATTTTGGTTTAATCACTGGGACCTGAAAAAAACAGCGGAACCCAGTGGTCACAGACATCTGGCTAGTAGGGAGGTTTGAGTTTTCGAATATATTAACCCAATCAAAATAATCCAGTAACACAGAACAAGCCAGGAAGAGAAAGAGTTTCTTTGACTTTCTTGAGGAAAGACGCTAAAACCCCAGCCATCACAAATTAGAATGTGCCTCAGCAGCCATCTGGAGGAGTCTATTTGAGAGATTACCTTTGGAAAAGCTGCATTTCTTGCTCCAGTTTATGGAGAGCAGACCGTTTTGCCAATATAATCAGCAAGGCTAAGATGAAAGACAAAGTAAACTGTTTTCACTGGGAAGGTTTCAGATTCATACTGTCCAGAAAAAAATAACACACACACCACATCATTTTAAGACAGAGGACAAAAAATAGGCAACCTTCAGCCCCATATAATATTTTCCCGTTGACTACACCAGCTAGTAATTATTAGACATAGATATCTATCCATTAGATGCAAAGTAACAGAGAAGATTCTATAGATGTTACATAGGTAAGAAAGGCCTCATCTGTACCATTCATTCACTCAGTCAACAACTATTTACTTAGTGCTTATATGTGAGCAGCTTAGCCTTTACCAAAATTTCTATATAGTTGCAGAGATAAAATGCAGCAATTCCAGAAATATGCTAACAATACAAAATGAGATATTAGAGGTGGTAAAGCAGGCAACATGGAGAATTGACACAGTGGAAGGAAAAGACAACTTTCAGCTTGGCAAACGGAGTTTCTTGGCTGTATCATGAACTGGATCTTGCAACGAGTAATACCTAGATTAATGTAGCGAAGAGAAGACACGATGATCGAAGCAGACAAGATGTTCCTAGTAGAGTGTAAATGGCAAGTTGATTCAGGTGAAGCCCTACACTACCGTTCTCTTTAGTATTCATGGAAACCCGGAAAATTAGCAATACATCATGACACAAATATTTGATCATTCTCCTAGTTTTAACAAGCCTAGCACTTTCATAAAGAGCTTTCCATAGAATGTTAGTTACTTCAAACCAATACCTGATAAGTTCATCTAAAATGCTTTTTCCCTTTCCCTATATTTTTATTTCAGAGTATTCACATCTGCAAGTTACACTGCCTCTGCTATTCACTGTGAAATCCATCACCCTCCCTTTAATGAACTGTGTCAGTGGTTCCTGAGGTCTTTTCCACATAAACGCTGAATGCTGTGTCACAGACATAATACATAATTATAAACACCTCCGTCCAGAATCAGGCTGGTCTCTGCCCTACCCACATTAGCAAGCTACTCCTACTCATTGCTCCCCCATCCCCAGCCCTTCCTGGCCACCAGGACCAGTTAGTTCTCCTTGTTGGGCTCTCCTATGCTTCTCTTCCACAGCACTTGGCATAGTTGTAACTAAATATTAATAGTATTTTTAAAGTGTTTGTAATAGTCTGTCCACCTCCCACTGGACTAGGGTTCCAGTCAATGCCAGCATGGTCAATGCCAGCATCTGTTTTGTTTAATCCCCAGGCTCCTCTCCCACTGTCCACCAGATGGTAGGGGCTCAATTCAGAGCTGTTCATTGAACAGCTTTGTTTTTCTTCCTCCTACCTTGGGAGCCACTATTAATTAACCCCTTCCCCACTGACTCCTTTGTCTCAGTCTACAAACATACATTCACTATAATCCACCAAATTCCTTCCTCTAACTGTGTTGACCAATGTTTAAACATTATGTTTAGAAACCATACCACATGAGGGGCAGATAAGCCTAGAATAGGTCAACCCAATTTTATCCTTCAGGGAGAAAAATTATTCTATCCAATTCAATTGGTTTCAATCACTCATCTATTTACATTCATTATTTAGAGAGAGAGAGAGAGGGAGTGTGTGTATCTTAGGTACTATGTGAAGTGCCAGAGATAAAAAGGATTGATAGGAAACAATCTTGCCTCCTTAAGGAGCCCACAGACATCTGAGGACAAAAACATGCCCAATAACTACTTATATTAATATAATTGTTTATCAGGTCTAGGCCATGCTATGAACTAAATCCTGGGAAAGCCCAAAAAGGATAGCATTACTACTAAAAATAACTAAAAATGTATAGTGCTAGGAACTATTCTACATTATAATTTAATCTTAAGAATAACCTTATAAGGTAGGTTCTATAATTAGCCCATTTTACAGATGAGGAAATTGAGGGAGAGAGCGGTTAAGAAACTTATGCAGAGTCACCCCATTTACAGGAGAGTTGGTTCTCACCAGAAGAGAAAGCTAAAGCAGTTCAACGGAAAGGAAAAAGAAGGAAGGAGCCTTTTAGGAGGAGGAAGATTCAAATGTGTTTATAGGCTGGGGCAAGCAAGGAGTCGGTGGCGAGAGAGGGAATGAAAAGCCGAAGGGGAGGGGCGTGTGGACAACTGACAAAGGGCTGGGAGTGGCAGAACTGAGGATGCAACCCAGGCGGTGGCTGATCTCTGTCAATCAGAGTCACATTCTGCCTCTGGGGTAGGAACGGGGAAGAAGAGGATGAGCAGAGATGCAGCAGTAGAGAAAGAGTCACTGTTTTCTCAGGGAAGTAGGAGGCAGAGTCAGCAGGGTCAATGGTGACTCCTGGGGGAAAGGGGGAAGGAACCCACGTGAAATGACAAAGGAGGATTGCAGGCAGCCCTGACGGTCCAGCTGAGAGTAGGAATTATAACTCCATAAGGAAACCATTTGGTAGTGCCTGGCGTGTGATTTTTCACTGAAAGCATAGGACAGGACGGGAATAAGGGGTGGTTGGCTTGATCCATAAGCAGAGACTGGAGAGACAGGATTAAGACATGAACTGCTGTGTGAGTTGTACTTAACTCACGCTAGTATTGAGCGCAGGGCCCCGTGCAGCAAAACCTGGGCAAAACCCTGCAGTTGGTTTGCGAAAATCTTACTTGTTGATGTTCTTATTGTTACAATTAATATTGACGATTTAATTCTAAAAACGTGGATTAAATGAATTGAAATCAATAAATTTCATTTTTCTATCTATGTTTATACCTTTAAATTACACTTAAGCCTGACAAAAAAAACACTTTACCCTTATGAACTATTTTTCAAGTTTTCACACTACTTTGTACATTACTAATTTTTAAGTTTTTATATTACTTTTTTGAGAAAAACACAGAAAACAATAAAAAATAACAAATTTTTCATTAAATTAGAAAGGATCGTTTTGTTTTTGAAGTATTTTCATAATAAAACACCATGGCTCCAAGGAAAAAAATTTTTTTTTCTAGTGTGGCAGCCAATGTGGCAAAGACTCCAGGGTGAAAAGGACGGGACGTGCCAGTGAGAGGACACCTAAAATGACTGTGGGATCAGGAACAGGTGAGGACAAGTCCAGAGCCTGGTCCTGTAGCTCAGAGGCGAGTGTTAGATGGGTCACTTATATGAACGTTAGGGTTCCCAGGATGATGGCGGAAAGGAAAAATCCTGGAGAAGTATCAGGGAGCAACCTAGAGGGCCCCAAAAGATGGTGAACAACATGAGATAAAGGCGGCCCAGCATAACCAAAGAGCAGTAAACGTCCACTGGGAAAGGAGTGATGAGATCGTAGAGCACACGAGTCAAGCCTTACGAAGAAGTGGCTTCTTGTTATGTGCTAGTCCCTTCCAGGTGCTATAAATAATTTATTTCGCTTATAGCACCATAACCACCTGGAGCGTATTGGGAAATAGGCTCGTTGCAGACCTCATCAGGTTAAGATGAGGTCATATTGGTTCAGGTTAGGTCCTAAATCCAATGACTGTGACCCATATAAGGAGAGAGTGATTTGTAGACATGAAGGTAGTATAGGAAGAAGGCCATGTGATTGACACCGGAGGCAGAGATTGGAGTTGTGCTGCCATTAGCCAAGGAACACCAAGGATAGCTGGGAAACAACAGAAGCTAGACAGAAGAGGCAAGGAAAGATTCTTCCCTAGAGCCTTTGAAGGGAGCATGGCCTTGCCAAGGGCTTAATTTTGAACTTCTAGCCTCCAGATCTGTGAGAGAATACATTTCTGTTGTCTTAAGCCACTCAGTTTGTGGTCATTGCATACAGTAGCCCTAGGAAACTGATACACCACCCTATGAGGCAGGTATTGTTAGCCTTATTCTACTGATGAGGAAACTAAGGCACATAAAACATAAGTACCTTGCCAAAAGTTACAAAATCAGAGGATGGAAAACTTGGAATTCAAACCCCAGACCCCTGATGCTCTTACCACTGCACTTCCTGCCCCCAACATAGCCCCATCACACTCAGGAAGGCTTCCAAAACACCAACCCAACTGGAAGAGAATACAGACCACAGCCTGCTGGACTGTTGGGGCTGAGGGACAGACCTCAATGTGGTGGTATCAAGTTTGAAAACTCTAAGGGCTGGGTCCCTTTTAAATAGGGGAATCATGCCTAAAGCAAATTCAGTATTATATATGAAATTTGTGGTTATACAGAAGCAATTACAGCATGATTATTTGCTTTACAAACATGTTCATTATAAAGCTTCTGGGAGTAGCAAACTCTTGTAAAAAATATATATATGTAGGATTTGATTTACTCAAACATTCACTGCTTAAAGGGAGATACATGTGTAACAATGTCTATCTTAAGGTCTGAGTAAGGCTTCCTTGCACACAGAGAAGACACTTGGAGACACATCTGGCTACCATCCAAGCTTATACCAAAAGTATTCTTGGCATGTATTTGAGTGTAATAAGCAGCTGTAATTCTGGAGCTTTGCTCTTCACCCAAGTGGCATAATATAGATTTCACAACAAGTGTCCAGACAAAATGATTTCATCCGCAAAGTCTGCTTAAGTGCATTTCAAGCACCTAAATGGTCAGAGCAGAAGACTAAAATGGTCTCCTGTCCTGACTTGCCCAGACATCATGCCCTTCACAGATGTTAAAAGATTAACAAAGGGCAAAATGGTAGCTAAAGAAATTCACAAGCCACAGAAACAGTCCTTTAAGTTACAAATTCTACATGAAATCTAATTGCTCTGTATTTTCTGCTGTCCCACCCCTCCCCCCACAGCCACACACACCCACCCACCCACCCACCCTTCTGGAACTAATTATCTCAACAGGTAAAAGAAGGAATCTTTAATGGGGTTAGTGTCCACCCCAGGCCCAGGGTATCTCAATTGCCTATGGCTCATTTTCTTGTTTGGGGACTAAGAAAAAAATTGGAGACCTCAAAGTTAGGGTAGGAGGCCAAGGCAGCTTCCATACTTGGTGTCCCCTAACCCTATGCATGTGTAAGTCACAAGTACATAAGTGACTATGGGGTTTAATAGTGTCCCCCAAACATTCCTGTCTACTTGGACCCTCATACTACAACTTTAATTGGAAAGATGGTCTTTACAGATGTAACTAGTTAAGGATCTAGAGATTAAATTATTCTAGATTTAGGATAGGCCCTAATCCAACAACTGGTGTCCTTTTAAGAGAAGAGGACACAGAGACACGAGGATGAACGTGATATAAAGAGGGAGGCAGAGATTGGAGTGATGTGCCTAAAAGCTGAGGAATATCAAGGGTGGCTGGCAACCACCGAAAGCTAGGAGAGAGGCCATGAGGCAGTTTTTCCTTCAGAACCTCCAGAAGGAACCAACCCCGATGATACCTTGATTTTGGACTTCCAGCCTTCTGAACTGTGAGAGAATGAGTTTCTGCTGTGTAAGTCACCCAGTTTGTGGCAAACTGTTATGGCAGCCCTGGGACACTCATATAGGGCCACCTGGAGAGGGGTTGCTCAACGAGCACAGAATGGTCCCCAGAGGACTACATCCCTCCTGACTGCAGATGGACAGCAACCTTCTGCAGGGACCACACGCCACACTGATTTGTTTCCTGTTTGTTCACAATCACCAAGCGGTGCTTTGGGTACAGGCGCTAAAACAGCAAACTACATTAAAGTGGTTACGTATAGCATTTACCTCAAGGCTGGTGAGAATTTCAAATTGTTAAAATTTTACTTCTTTATGTTTTTCAAATTTTCTAAAGGAAACATAAATTTTTATTATGATAAAAAAAAATAAAGTGACTGTTTAACCCAATAGTTCTCAAAGAGTATGGCTACAGGATACACATTAGAATCACGTAAGTCTCTTCGAAAAATATGAATGCCTTTAAAAAGTTCTCCATGTAATTTCTACTATCAGCCAGAATTACTCTTCCCTTGACAACAATGAAGATGACAGATTAGCCAGACATTAACCACATCTGGGTTTCTAGTTTATCTGTTAAAGTGCTGAGCTAGATGGGAGGGTAAATCTCGCACTCACACCTCTCAGCACATGCAGGCTTAACATGTGCCAACAGGCAAGCAAGATGCGCCATGGAGAGAAAAAGGCCTGAAGCAAACTCATTGTACTGTCCTTCAGATGGGCCCCTCGCCACCTGCCTTGGTCAGTGACGAGGTCACTCAAGCAGAAGCTGGCACCTTCTCCTCTCCCTCCACCTCCCCAGCCAATTACTCATCAAAGACTGGCAATGCTGCCTCTCTGGTTTCCCTGGCACTGACCTGCTTTTCCTTCCTATGGAAATTCCTTTATTCAATCCAATTCAGTTCAACAAACACCTTTTGGTTCCTACTTTGGAACCATCATGCTAGACACTTCCTCCCTCTTTGCCAAGGTCCTGGGGCACAATGACATGTATAGATTTGTAATAGAACCATGGAAGAGGTTCTGACACCGATCATTGTTTATCTAGGACATTTTAATTGCCTTTTAGCTGGTTTTTTCCAGCTCCACTTCCCCTCTTCCCTCTTCCCATGCCAACTTCCCTGGCAGTGAAATATTCTTGTCCGCTGCTCTGGCTTACTTTGCTACACAAAACCATCATGGTTGTCCATGGCCAACAAGAGGTCCCACATTCTTCCCTGCCCCCATTCAAGACTTTTCTTAATCTAGTTTCAAACCTTAAATTCCACCATGCCCAGCTTTCCCTATGGGCTTTGCCATACCCCCATGCAAATGCTCTGCTTCAACCATGCTCTTGGTTCCAAAACCCTGTTTATTCTTTCCTGTCTACACTGTAACCATTCAAGTCATTTTTCCTCCCTCATTTTTATCTTGCCAACTCTACGCCAAGGAAGCATAAAGTTGCTCCCTGCCATCCATTTTAACAAAGCTTTACACTAGCATTCCAAGTATATGGTTTTCCTATTTCATATCTTCTTACAGAGATGGGTATAGTATAGGGCTAAGAGCATGGATTCTGGGTTTCTGAGTTCAAATCCTGGCTCTACCACTTACTAGACGTGTGACCCTGACAAAGTTATTTAACCTCACATACCTCGGTTTCCTCAACTGTAAAACAGGGGATAACAGCACATTTTAACACATTGACTTCCCAAATAGATTGTACTTGATGGCAGAAACTTTCAAATTCTTCCACCATGCCCCCTCCTTGTAGACCTATCTGGGTATTTTTGAATGAGTTGCTCCATTAAAATACAATGTTCTCTCTTTGGGTTGGAGGGGACATTCCACAGTGCTCCAAATTCATCATTACCATTCCAAATTTCTATAAATGCTGCAGCTAGGTTTGGCAGCCTCACTGGAAAGTGACTTAAATAATCAAAATACTACACACACATTATCTAATGTTATCAGAGGTTCATTTTATGTAGTCTGGATAGTTCACTGTATTCGAGGCAAGAGACACCACTGATTTATTTATAACAGAACTCTTACAGCTCTCAAGAAAGGGCATATTTGTTATAGCCTTCCTACCCACCAATAATAGCAAACCCAAAATAAATTCCAATATCCACCCACAGGGGAAAAAAAATCTAGTTCCAAGAAATTATTTCTGCCTGACATCTAAAGGCAGAGGTCACTAGCACTCTGGGAGGCCGAGGCGGGCGGATCGTTTGAGCTCAGGAGTTCGAGACCAGCCTGAGCAAGAGCGAGACCCCGCCTCTACTAAAAATTAGAAAGAAATTAATCAGAGAACTAAAAATATATATAGAAAAAATTAGCCAGGCATGGTGGCGCATGCCTGTAGTCCCAGCTACTCGGGAGGCTGAGGCAGAAGGATCACCTGAGCCCAGGAGTTTGAGGTTGCTGTGAGCTAGGCTGACGCCACGGCACTCACTCTAGCCCGGGCAAAAGAGTGAGACTCTGTCTCAAAAAAAATAAATAAAAATAAAATAAAGGCAGAGGTCAGCATTTTTTAAGAGCGCAAGACAAGGGCCCATGACGTTCATTATTAGTCTGATCCGTCTGGGGCCTTGGATGAACATATGCACAGACGACCCTCCTGCATCGTGGTCTCCCCAGTCCCAGAAGACATGGGCCTCTGAGGCAAGTCCGTCAAGGCTGAACTCTAACGGCATATCTCTTAACAAGAGAAGCAGACGAGCCAAAAGCAAGGATGCTGCAGATATGGAGACCTGTGGAAAGCTCATCGAGGTTCCCATATGAAAAGCCTCATTCACTACCCTTTTAGAGACCACAGGGATTCTCCAAAAATATCTTGCCTTAGAGTTTTATGATTTAGCTAGACACGGAGTGATGCGTGAACACACACAAAAATCACCAAAAGGAGGAAAATTCTAGTCAAGCAATATTGGAACTCTACTGTGTGCTTTTGGGCTATGGATTCTGGCCATAATCTGACAGACATCAGGAAACTGCAGTTTGACCACACACTGAAAGTGAATGAGTCTATTTATTGTTAAAACAATGAAATAATAATAACAAAAACATGGATACTTTTGAAATTCTGAAACTCCATTTTCCAGGGCATGCTAGGCACAATTTATTATCCTTTAGAGACAATTTCTACTGAAAGTCAATCGGTATACACCTAGAGCTGTCCCATATATTGTGGGACACCTCTATGTCCCTCTATGTGGGGTGCCTGTATGGGATACCTCTATGTCCCACAGATTTTGAGCTCAAGAACAGGGACTGTGTCTTTTATACCTGTATCCCAGGCATCTAGCACAAGGGCTGACACATGGTCAGTGATGAATAAATGTTTATTGGGTGAATGAATGCTTGCCTGAGTAAAAGACTAAAGCAGAACATTGGGCTTTAAAGATAATGTTGCTACTGAAAATACAGAGGATGTAGCCAGCCCTCATAACTGCCCTGGGATCTTCTCTCCTCTTTTCTGTTGCAACTATTTGAATGCTATCATCTTGACATTTTCACCTTGACACCTCCCTGCTACTGGGCATTGATTAGCTCCCTTCTGCTTATTCTAACAAATCCAAACTCTTTACACTAGCATTAGAAGACCACAGATCTCTGATCTCATTCCACCTTTGGAAATGCAATATAATGGAGTGCTTAAAAGCATGGACCAAGAAGCCAGACTGGCTGGGTGCACAGCCTAGCCACTACTGATCTCCCTGCACAAGTTCCTTAACTCCCAGGCGCCTCAAATGTGAGATAAGAGAGATAATCAGAGTAGCCTGTATCATAGGGTTGTTGTGAGATTTAAATGAATCAAATATTTATAAAACAGTTAAAACCGTGTCTGGCACACAGTAAGCATTCAGTAAGTGTTAAGCCTATATGGTTATTATTCACGCTGCCAAGGGAAATTCTATTCTGTTATTTTCAACAGTGGTTCTTTTTCTCTAGGATTAGCTGATGTTCAAATTCACAATATACTCCCATGGCCAAACCCAGGTTTACTGACTGGCTAAGCACCGATGAGATATACTGCTGACTGCAGACAAGTCCAGAAGCTTCAGCTGCAACTGTACTTACCCAGAGAATAACTGATTTCTAGGCTACTAAAGAGGTTTGAGCTTTGGGAAAATTCAGCATCTTGAATGATGTATCACTGTCCCATTAAAATGAACTGCAGGATACAAAATTAAGGGAAAACTTGTATCTACACAGAAAACTATGGAAGGATGATATCCCCAATCTAGAAATTTCAGGATATTTTTTATAGTTTTAGGTCAGATGGGACAAATTTGAAGAAAGACCAATTGGACCAATGACGTCAACAAGCTTTCTTCTTGCCTGCCAAGAAAGTGCCTGGAAGAAATCCCAATAAAATCCCATTCACAGTGCCTAATGCAGAGAGATACAAAGTGATGGTGAGAGTGGGTCACGCCTACCTGGCTCCCACCCCGTGTTGCCTCGAAGTGAACCACATGCCAACAGCACACCAAACAAGCAGCAAGCATGGGAGGCCAAGAGGACAGGGCTGTGTAGCCAGGACCTAAGGAAGGTAACTATGCCCAGCAAGAAAGGGGGACTGCCTGTCCAGGAAGTCCAGGCTGCCCCAACGACTGAACTCTGGCACGGACCAGAGTGTCCTGCTGCAATTGCCTCTGACCCACGCATTCCTCAGGCAGCTGCACTTCTGAAATGGCAAAGTGTAGAACTATGCTTTTTCCTTCTGCATTTTTTTTAGACTAAAATGTTTGAATAGCAATCTTACAATATCTGATAGACCCCATCGCATTCCTCAATTTCAGATAAGCACAGCCCTCCCTCTATAAATATGAGCCAACAGAAACAGCACACTTCCTAAGAAAAGCTCCAGCAGTCCAAGAGAAGGGAAGTTCTTTGAGGAACTGCAGCACATTTATTCCTGCAAGACAGAACGACTCTTTTAAGAAACGAGAGAGGTTTTCTAATGTGTGCTTTCAATTAGATTCAGGAGAAAAATATGTCTATGACACTGCTCTAGAAAACAATCCGAAATGAGAGAAGAGTGCATGGAGATGCCAAATTTAAAATGTGTTGGAAGCAGTGGAGAGCAGATTGAAGAATCTAGAAAATTTGGAGTTAAACTAAAAGACAAGCTTAACTCAAAGGAAAAGGAAAAAAAAGATAAAAAAGAGAGGAGGGAAAAGATATAAAAGAAGGATCCAGGCAATATATGCTTTAGGAATCTCAGCAAAATTAAAAAATAAAAGACAGAAAACTACCCTACCTCTTAATTCAAGCTAGAATTAATTAGGGGTGGGAGAAGGAGGAGAAAGATCAGTATTTTGAGACAAATTTTGGTAACATTTTTTTTTTTAATTTGAAGAATAAAGAAAAAAATTCTATAAGTATCCAGGTAGAAAACAGGTTATTTTCAAAGCCTCCCCAAATCAGGCTGGCTCAGATTTCTCCAAAAATCCAAACATCGCAGGACGGGACGAAAGAGTTTTGAGAGGAACCAAGCACTACCCAGCAACTCCATCCTGATAAACAATCCTCGGGATGTGACAAAAAGAGAAACACACTCTCAGACACACAGAGACTGAGTACGCCCTCACCTGAATGCTCCCCCACGGGTTTTCAAGGCATGGCCTACCCGGCCAAGAAGTGAATTAAAGAAAGAACCAAGAATCTGGACATTTTGATTGATACAAATGTCTAACGGCAAAAGAAAATTGTCGTTAATATGGCTATAAAATGATGAAAATGTAAAATAAATCACAGAGCTATGAAAATTAAATCAGCTATGAAATCAGCTAAATCAGCTATGAAAATTAAATAAGATAATGCATAAAAAATACTTAGTAATATGTCTTGCACGTATTAAGTGCCGAGTAAAATTTGTTGTTTTATCATGACTACTTGTACCATGTACCTTGCACTGTGCTATACCTAGGGGTGCCGCAGGAAATCAGACCCACAGCCAGGCTCCTAACCCACAGAGCTCACAGGCTGATACTGGACGAGAACACACAAAAAGATGTGGACCTATGATGCCACCACTTCCCTACATGTTAAAACTCCACTCTGATTTATTAAGCTCTAGGCACTTAAATAAACCCTGTAGATTAATTTCCCTGAAACACTTCATTGATTCCAATAAATTACAAAATTGCTAGGATATAAGATGAATATAGCATTTGGAGGCTCTTTCTGCAAGTACATTTTCTAGTTTTCGAAATGACAGCTACAACATAACTTTGAAAGTTACTTGGAAGATTTACATTGTAATAAAGGCATTTTTCCAAATTACCACACGCATTTATAAATGCCAAATAATATCTAGGACATATAGTTGTTGAAATATAAACCAGGTTGTGGAATGCAGTAACACCTAGTAGGCCAAGCAAGAGAAAAAAACTGACTAAAAGCTTTTATGTACAGAGATGTTAAAGTTCAGACATTATGGGAAATGTAAAAAAAAATCTTTACTAATTAAGGACAAAGGACACCTAAACCACTAAAGAGCTGACACAAGTATACATTCTAGCTCTTCATTAATTTTAATAGTA
>NW_012139858.1:769150-770945 GCF_000956105.1 Propithecus coquereli
TCTGTATGTGTGATTCTGGGAACTTCCTTAGCCTTCTTGGGCCTCAGATAACTCATGGAATCTTGTTCTCTAATATTTCCCCTCCAATTAATTTCTAAAAATCATATGAAATATAACAATAACAAATATATATAACAATAACAAATATAACAATCTGGTTTCTTTTCAAAGCAACATGCACTTCAGACAACTAAACTGAGCTGAACAGCTTGTTTTTTCATAAAGGCAAGCACAAGTCCCATGGAGGCTTCTTAACACAGAAGTTACTCCAGGGTCTTGAGCACAGAAGGGTTAGTGGCTGTGGGAGGGAGATGGGAATAGCTTGCCTGTGTGTCAGTTACATCCTTATTATTGTTTCTATGTACAGTGGGGTAAAAAAATCCTCTGAGTACCAAAAATATACACACACATATATATGCCTTTATATATACGTGTGTGTATATATACATATATATGTATGACTTTAAAATATCAAGCAGGGTAAATATTTTGCAAAATTACTGGTAAGAGCTAGTACTTTTGTAAGGTAAAAAAGACTCAGAACTATCTTAGTAAAATTAGCAATGGTAATTCAACATACCCACTTCTTCTGCTATATCTCCATATTCTATCAAGTCCACGGGTCATATTTTTCTGGTTACTCATACAGTGTAAAACCCCTCCTGGCACCAGTCCCTGGGCTGCAGCTAAGCACATGGCAAAACAGAAAAAGAACCCAGTGCTTGCCCCAAACGTGCCTTGACTGCCAGCAGGACAGCCCCAGGCCTCTTGGGCAATCCCTGGAAGGTTGGCTGTCCCTCGGAGTGCCCAGTGCTGCCTGACCCCATGCTGGACCTCTGTCCCTGCTTTTTCTATCTCATCCCCAGGGGTCACTTCCACTTCCAAGGCCTGTGATCATCTCCTTGTCAGGGCTTTAGGAGACTGAAACAGACAGTGGGAAGCCGAGCCAGTTGCTTTCCTAACTTCTCCAACTCCTAGGACGATTGTTCCGCAAAGGCTCCATTAGTACAACGTGCCACCTTGGCCATGTCGGGACTCCTGGAAGGTCAGGCCATTTGTCATTTGGGCTAATCCTCAACTGTCCTGCTTTGCATAAGTGTAAACTTCACCCAGTCAGGGCAAAAGCAGTGTTTTCAACTGTCCTTTGTCAAAACAGGAGTAGAAGTGATAATGTACACAAAGAAAGTTTGTCAGAGTAGTGGCAAATTATTCATTTCCTTCAGTTATTCTTTCCCAAACCAGTTATGAGATGCTGCTTGCTATATTTTAAACTTTTATTTTTTTGGTCCTGCAAAAGAAAAACACTTAAGTAGTTGAACACCAAGAAACTGGGAAATGGAAAAGCAATATGTAAGAAAGATAACTTTGCCAACAGCCTCTGCATGTCCGTGTTGGAAAACGCAAAACTTCCAGGGGTCAAAAGTACCAAGGCCATTTTCCCTTGCTTATTCTAAAATAAGTAGATGTATAAATATACGAATAAATAAATGTCTCATAGAAGAGTTTATCTAAGGTATATAATTGCAAAATAAGTTACCATTCACTTAAAATATAAAATAAACCCCTAAGATATTACTTTGTTAGATAAAGTAAGTATCCTTGTTTGTTTTTTTAATTTCGGCATATTACAGGGGTACAAATGTTTAGGTTACATATATTCCCTTTGCCCCACCTGAGTCAGAGCTTCAAGCATGTCCATCCCCCAGATGGTGTGCACCGTACCCATTAGGTGTGAATACACCCATCCCCTTCTCCCCCTGCCCCGGACCTGACACCCGATGAATGTTACTACTAT
>NW_012139858.1:770995-772852 GCF_000956105.1 Propithecus coquereli
TAATAGAATCACTTTCGGTCTTATCAATCAAGAATAATAACCCTGCACATTTTGGTATCAGTTCACTTTTTTTCTATGCATATAACAAATATTTAGCTCTATAACCTGCTTTTTTCACCAGGTAACATATGCTGAACTTTTTCCATATCACTAAAATAGCTACATCCAAAGTTTGTACAGCTAAATGGTAATGAGCACCTAGGTTTTGACCATGTTTTCATTTTAAACAGTCCTGTCTTGAACGTCTTTGAACATTCACGTCTATGTAGTGTGACTTCAAGAATAAATGAGACTAATAAAACTTTATTAAATAAAAAAGCTTCATTAAATCAAAAAATAAAACTTTATTAAATTCGAACAAAGAATAAATGAGATAATATGCAAATGCTGCTGGGACCTTCCCAGCTGGCCAGTTAATGTTCCAATTTATAAGTTTATAAATTTTTTAACCCTTCAGATCACTAATGATATCACTCAGCATAAGTGTTTTTCCTTCTACTAAAATGCCTTTGGCACCTAAAATGGCTGTGGCAAAACTTGGATGTGACTTCTCCTACTGCACCAGCATTAGAAACAAAAGCCCACTGCTGAAGACAGAGAACCACTAAGTGACCCACCTTTGAAAAAAACTGGGGTCATACACCTCTTCCAGAAGTTACTAAAACATGACAGAGCTAGCTGTCCTGCTAATTCCAGCTTCCTAGTCTATATCAGAACACTGGGGAGAGCAGTGCTCATTCTTCCAGGCACCCCAGCCCCCAGTTCACTGGCCCCCCTTTTCCCCACTAATTGGTAGGGGCTTCAACAGAACCATGCAGGGACGGGGGCCCTGTGAGAAGGGAAGGCCATCATTCCTTCCACTAGGTGCCCATCAGCTCAGGTGTGGGTTGGCTGATTTCCCCATGTCCCTCTGAGCCAGGGAGAAGAGAAGAACTGGAGAGAACAGGGGGTGGGGAGTTAGCACCAGGGAAGCAGCTGACATGCCTGCAGTTTGGAGGAGACAGAGATGAGTTTCCTGGGAGTCAAGTGGACACCACACTAAAGCCTGACTTGAGCCATCTTGCTGGTACCCTAACCAAGAAGACTGCCCTTGGGTGAGAGGACAAGAGGGTAGCAGGAGGGGTTACAAAAGGTCCAAGTGAAGGCAGAGCCTAACTCAGGGAGGCATGGGACACTCTCTGAGCTAGGATTTGGCCAGCAGGAAGAGGACAGCATCTGCATCCAGCTGAGTATACATATGTTCACCTACCCTGTGGCCGCCCCCAGTGCTTCCTATTTCCAACCTGGGGGCGGGGGCAAGGAGGGTGATCTCAAATGAGGAAGGGGCTTCAGGTGTTTCGAGAAGGGTCAAGCTGCATTGGGGGAAAAGATTTCAATCAAGTTTGAGATCCAGTTGTTGAACTGGACTGTCTCTGGAAGTTTATGGAAGCTGCACATTGTGAAGGAGCAGGAAAGGGAGATTCGACTTGGATGGTTGAAGGCAACAACTGGACAGAATTAAAGACCCCTTCAAATTTACACCTCATGGACTCAAATATTTCAATAAACCAGTTACGACTCGAATACAGTTAAACATACATGTTTAACAGGGGCATTATAATACTAATCTAGACCTGGGCTCAGATCCTGGCTTGGCTTATTCCTTCATTCACTCATTTAGCAATATTTATTGAGCATCTTCTATGCACTGGACACAGCTATGAACAAGAGCAACAAAGCCCTGCTTTCTGGAAAGTTATTTACTAAATTCCAGGTGTGTGATTCTGTATGTGTGATTCTGGGAACTTCCTTAGCCTTCTTGGGCCTCAGATAACTCATGGAATCTTGTTCTCTAATATTTCCCCTCCAATTAATTTC
>NW_012139858.1:782692-785265 GCF_000956105.1 Propithecus coquereli
CCTATCACCTAGTTTTAAAGCACTCTAAATAATTAGGACTTTAATTACTTCTATGCAAGAATGAAAAGAAGGGATTAATTTAAATCATAATGAAGTTGGTCCTTTTTTTTTTTTTAATGGCTTCTTCTTTAACTGTTACCAACACATTTAAATAGACCTGGGCTCTTTCAAAGCAGCACATTTATGAAGCACAAGCGTGGTAACCTAGGAGACCCTCCCTCTACATTCTCATACAGCCTACTGCCTCAGAAAAGCAACTTCAATTTAATAGATGGCCAGTTTTCTCAGCCTCAATCGAATGGACAGTAGGAGTAACAAAAGCAAAGTAAAACTCAAATATTACCACAACTATAGTCCTGGATTTCTTTTTAAGCAGGAATTCCCACGGTAGCAAAGCAGGATTGTGATGCAGAGTCCCAAGGAAAACTAAGCTACAGGTTACGACAGCAAGGCAAAAAGGAAAGCATAGACCAAGCAATTTATGAAACAAGTGTAGTAAGAATGTGGAATTTTTGAAGCACGTGTAAATACCAGTCCACAGTCTACATCACACTTTCTGTTTTTATCATCAACAGAAATTTAGGGGTACTGGGTACATTAAAATTTAATATGTTGTCAACTCGCTCATGTATTAAAACAATAGGTTAATTAAAAAGAATCAAGTGAGGTTATACATGTAAAATCACACTGTTGTTAGTAACAACATTTAACATTTAGCTTTTACTAATTCAGCTTCTGAGATTCTACTTTTCTTACAAAGTAAGCCCGGAAGTGTGTCAACATGGCTAGACTATGGTGCCCAGTTGCTTGATCAAACACCAGTCTGGAAGTTGCTGTGAAGTCATTTTTTGGGTGTCATTAATATCTAAATCAGTGGACTAAATAAATCATGCTACCCACTATAATGTAGGTGGGCCTCATCCAATCAGTTGAAGGCCTTAAGAGAAAAGACCAAGGTCTCCCAAAGAGGAAAGAGTTCTGCCTCCAGACTGCCTTCGGACCCAAGACAGCAACTCGACTCTTGCAGGGCCTGCCCTGTTTCAGACTTGCCAGCGCTCACAATCACGTTAGGTAATTCCTTAAAATCAATCTCTCTCTCTTTCTTTCTCTCGACAGATACATAGATATATACACCCTATTTGGTTCTGCTTCTCTGGAGAACTCACCCTCATGAACTCCGCCACCATCACTCTACAGCTGATCCATAAAAGTGAAATTAAGTTTGCATTTAGCTGCCTGTTGCCACATTACACAACACGGCTCTATAAATTTTCACCAAAATTGGAAGAGGTTTTAGTTTGTTTGGTATACCACAGCCTGGGTGGCCTCAACAACAGAAATTTAGGTTCTCATAGCTCTGACAGCTGGAAGTCCAAGATCGAGGTGTCAGTAGGGTGGTTTCTCCTGAGAACTCTTCTCCTTGCCTTGCAGACAGCTTCTCACTGCATCCTCACGTGGCTTTTCCTCCATGCATGCACATTCCTGATGTCTCTTCACGTGTCCAAATTTCCTTGTCTTACACAGACACTAGACGTTTTGGATTAGGGGCCACTCTAAGGGCCTTATGTTAACTTAATGACCTCTTTGAGGCCCTGTCTCCAAATACAGTTACATTCTGAAGTACTGGGGGTTAGAACTTTAACATATGAATCTGGTAGTAGGAGAGACACAGCTTGGTCTATAACAGAGGGTCTATTTGGGAAGGTCTACATATACACTAAACGACACACATAAAACTCACTTTTGGGGCTGGGGGTGGGGCACCTAAGGGGCAGCTTCCCTCTAGGGCAGTTAAAAGTATTCAATCAAGAAGAACCTGCACATATATTTAGACAGAGAAAATAAGAAATGCTTTTCAATAAGAGCCCCAAGTCCTAGGCATAAAGGCGAACACCCAACTTCCAGCACTGATCTGTCACATGGACAATACTTCGTGTATTGCTCAGTATAGAAAGCAGCATGGACTCACTGACTTGAGCCTGGTTAATGATTCTCCCCACAGGATAGGCAGTAAGAACAAAATCAGGGCCCAGGGCTAGGTGTGATGGGAAATCCTTGTAAATACATATTAATGACATTGTTTTGACCATAAGCTATTCAGAGTCCAGATACAACAGGAGCATCTGTGAGCAGCAATGGGAGACTGAAGACTTTATAAAAGCCATAGGGAGGGGAAAAAGGCAACAGGATGACAAAGAAGAAAACAGAAAAGAGTTAAGAGAGGGCATGGAATGAGGTAAGGGGAAAAT
The DNA here is from genome assembly GCF_000956105.1 of Propithecus coquereli. Taxonomy (NCBI): domain Eukaryota; kingdom Metazoa; phylum Chordata; class Mammalia; order Primates; family Indriidae; genus Propithecus; species Propithecus coquereli. The sequence continues at coordinate 784,942 of NW_012139858.1, forward strand.
AAGAAATAGAGGAAAGAAAAAAAGGTGGGAAGGTTGCTCTTTGTCCCTCCCTTCTCAGTGGATTGTCATAGAGCCCCACGTGCCACTAATGACAAAAAAATAGCCAAGCACTGCGGCTTGGGCCTGTAGTCCCAGCAGGCTGAGGTGGGAGGACTATGGCCAGCCTGGACAACATAGTAAGACCCATCTCTAAAAAAATAAAAATAAAAAAGCCAGAATTTCCACGTGAATAGCACATGTACATTTCCAAAGACTTTCGCCTCTGTTATCCCTCACATACCCCAAACAGCCCAGTGAGACCTCATGAAAGTACTATTATTTTTA
>NW_012139858.1:785440-785977 GCF_000956105.1 Propithecus coquereli
TGACCTGAACAGTAGTCACATTTTTTAATCGTATTTTAAGATATTTGTGGCATTCTATTTTAACATCCAGCATTTGATTATTGGTGAGAATTTTCTGCCAAGTTAAGTCGGTTCGGTGGCTGTGAATTTTCTTCTGATGTCCTCTGTTTTGTTTTTGAGTTGATGGGCTTGCAACAATACAGGCTGGTGGCCATTTTTGCTACAGATATTTTCTTGGTCTGGTGTTTGCCTATTAATAGGAGGTAGGGTAGGGAAGTTTTCCTGCAGGACTATCCACTACCCAGTAAACTTAAGCTTTCTAATGTAAGTGCACTTGGTGCCTCCTTCTATTGCTTCTAAGCTCAGAATGTCTTCCTTCCTTCAAAGATACAATGAATATTCAATTCTACTTTTTCTAGTTTCTCTAAGTAATCTACATTGTTACACTTGATCTTAAAATCTTAAAAATCTACTTGGGCTGTATAAACCCCAGAATTTATTTCTATGACCCCTAAATCACAGACACTAACAGAAAAGAGAGTGTTTCATAATAGTGGT
>NW_012139858.1:789222-791796 GCF_000956105.1 Propithecus coquereli
GGCTTTTTCTATAATTATTTAAATGAGTTTTTAAAAGTTCAGGGAAAAAATGTAATTGATACGGTTTGAGTAATGGGGGCAAGGCAGGTAACTCGGCTCCTGTCATGGAATAAAATCCGGTTAGGCCACGAGGAGAAGGAAAGTCAGTCCTTGGCTTCCCCAGGTCTGTCTTACACCCTTGACATTACGACCGACTCACACGGCCCAGATAGTTCTGTCACCGACATGCTACTGACCACCAGACATTTCTTCTTGGCTTTTAGATGAGAACCCAGGCTCCAGTTCAAAGCTGGAAGGTGACACCTGTCCTGGGACGGAGTTCAAAGACTGTATTCCAGGCCCTTATGTCAAGGCCTTAGCTTTTGGTCCGGCATGGTACCAGAGTGACCTGAGGAACAGCAGCTTGAGGGCATTCTGGGAGCCCCCGCGCCTGTAAATTTACAAACTGCTCACGTACTGAGGCAGATTGTACTTTCCACAAATGGCACAGCAAGATTTCTCTTCCCATATACCCTTCCAGAACCACCTTGCATCCAGAGGCAGTCTATTTCTCGTCCCCTTGCATCTAGGCAGGATTGTGTGACATCCTCTGCTGGAATGTGGCAGAAAGATGCTGTGTGACTTCCAAGGGTAGGCCAGAAAAGGTCAGGAGGTTTCTGTCTGGATCTGTCTCAGGATGCTTGCTTTCGAAACCCAGATACCATGGTGTGAGAAAGCCCAGGCCACATGGAGGGACACCAGTGTTCTGCCCAAATGTCTCAGTTAAGGTCTTAGGTGACAGCCAGCATTAACTACCAGACATTGAGGGAACGGGCCACCAGATGATTCCAGCCCCAGCTTTGAGTCTCCCCAGCTGAGAGCCCACATCATGAATCACCGACAAACTGTCCCCATTGTACCCTGTCCAGAGAATTGCTGAGCATAATAAAGGCTTGTTGTATGACACTAAATGTAGTCGTCATTTGTAAACAGCCCTACTAACTAGAAAACACATTACAGCTTAAGCTAACACCGAGAGGCAGAAAAAATTAACTGATTGATTTTGATTTTGTACATTTCTAGTCTTGGAGGTGAGGCAGAGTAGGCAGGAAGAGTAAAAAAACATTTAGGTGCCACATTCTCTGTGCCAGGCACAATCTGGGTACAACAAAACCTCAATTTCTCCAAAATCTCCATTTTAAAGATAAGGAAGTTGAGGCACAGAAAGGTTTAGTAACTTATCCAAGATCAAACGGGATGTGGCAGAGCAGAAATCTGCTTCCATATCTGCCTGACTCCAAAATTCACGATCTTTTTACTCTCCCAATCTGGGGGCTTTGGCCCTGGACTGGGAAGGGTGGAGGGGGCAGAAGAGGGACCTCAATTTGGTGGGGATGAGAAAAGTCCACGAACCCATATGAGCACCAGTGAGAGTGTATAATGGGCCACACACACAGGCAGTTTTCAAATGCAGTAAATTCCATGACAAGGACATTCAAATTCGCTTAATACAATATTGGTTTTGGTCATTATGTGTCTTCTCAACCAACAGATGACAACAGAACAGCCACTAAAAGTTAAGGGCCCATGAAATTTCTATATGTATGTTAGAACAGGGTTTTCATGTTTAAAAATGTTGGGAACCACCAACTACATACCTCACTGCGTGTAATTAATATTCGTGCCTCATAAGTTGGACAATTGTGTTACCACAGCAAGATAAAGAGTTGTAAATGACCAACGTTTCATCTGCATTTATTTAATAAAGGTGGTACTAAGTGTTCTCTCTTAAATAGAGGGTTTTGGGAGTAGAGGTCCCCTCCACCACACTCCATTAATTTGCTAGCCATTGTCCCCCTGCCCACTGGCCGGCATTCCATCCTTAGCTGACGGTGACAGGCTGCACTCCCCACCGTCCACCCACAGCAACCAGTGACAGCCACCGCAGCAGCCAGAGAAGAATAAGCCCTTCTCTCTCCGCCCTGTTCTTGCCTCACCTCTGTCCTTCAGGATGTCCTACTGAGCAAACATTCTGCTTCCCTCTGAGAAGAAGCTCAAGGGCAGGGTTGCAAGGAGGTGGTGGTGACAGATTTGGGAACAACTTCATTACCCATCAGGAATGCAGAGCAAGTTCACTGCCCTCCCTGAGAAACAGGAGTCGGGTCTGTGCTCATGGGGGAGGAACGCTGGCACTTAAAGCATTCTTCTGACGAAAGAGCCACAACTCCAGCAGGGCCCTCTGCCCTCACATCCACAGGGGATGCTTAGCAAAACACACAGGGCTACCCACAGCCAGCAACAAACAGGCACGGGTGGGGTGCCGTGGGGCGCCGGGATTCACACTCTCTCTTCCCAGGCTGTTTCCCTCAGCTGCAGTCATCAGCACTCACAGCCTTAGGAAGGCCTTGCTTGAGGACCACACATTCTACCTTGTGACCATCCTACCCCCACTCTCTCCCTATCCTTAAGCTTTTAAGTCACTGCATTCCATCAGGGTGTTTTTTTCCCCCAAATCAAGGAGTTAAAGGAGGGGAATTATAATATCCTAATGAAGTCAATTTGTGTCAAACAAGAAAGAAATTTCAACTTATAAAA
>NW_012139858.1:793066-799486 GCF_000956105.1 Propithecus coquereli
TTCTTTCCTATAAAACACAATATTTGCCTATTTGCCTTGTCTTTTGCCACAACCAACTCCAGATGTGTGTTATCAAGCACTTCCAAGGTCAGAGTTCTTTACAGATTTCAAATTCCTAGAGGACAGGAAATACGGTTGTTTTTCTTGCACTGTACTGTAACTACCCAAATACAAATACTGCATACAAATACATAAATTCCTGCCAGGAAATGCCTTTTTTTAAAAAGTCTCATTTCCTTTAATGTGTCTGGTATTGTAAGAATTCTGGGAAGACTGACAATAACATCTTTGATTTGTGACATAACTGTGATTCATTCATTCATTCGTGCATGCAACAGATTTACTGAGCACCTCTTATGTGCCAGGCTGGAGAGCCTATGTCCTCCTTGGATGGTGCTGAGAAGACAGGTCACAAACAAACAAATACATCATAAATAAACAGGTAACATGTCAAGGGTGAGAAGTGTTTGAAAAGTTAAAATGAGTGAATTGGAAGCAAAAACAGTATGAATATTTTATACTGGGGGCATCAGGGAAAAGTCTCTTTAGGTGACATCTGAGCAGAGACCTGGAAAAGAGCTTTCTGGGGCAGGGAACAGCTTTCTGAGGCTCAGGTGGGTGGGTGGGCAGAAGGACTGTGCAGGGGCTAAGGTCCCCTTCTCTGGTCTACCCTTCCTTTGATGGCTGGAATTGCTGTGAGTACACATTTATCCTTTACAGATAGCTGTTGTTTTCAAGGTTGGGCTATTGTAGCTCTAATCTTAATGGAACCAGCAAACCAACATCCAGGTCCCTTATCAGAGAGGTGAACAGAAACAGTAAATGAAAAACAGAATCCTGGGGCTAAGAATTTCTGACAATGCAAGGAAGGTATTTAAACATAGTATAGTTCATACTGAACACTCCACAAAACAGAGTTAATTATTATTAGATGTCATTGGATTTTACAGCTAGGAGTTCTTGTCTCCTTTCCTGTCTAATAATTACTGTTAGGCCAATATTTATTACTTAGGTTATCATATGACCTTGACGCAGCAAGTAGGGAACCACTCAGGTGTGAAAATCAAATAGAAAATCAGTCTTCTGGCTTCTTGGCTAGAATGCCCACTATAAATACTTAATTTTGGTTTCCTCCACATCCCCATCCCAGATAACCCAATGCCACACATTTATATGATTTCCTCTCTAAAAAGATGAAATTACCTTGCCATCTCATTTGTATTTAATGTGACTCTTAAAGGATATTCTGAGAACAATGGGTTGAGGAATAGAAACCATCAAAGAGAGGTCTAAACTGACATTAATAGACACTTAAAAATAAGAGAGAAATCGAGTAATAGAGCCTTTAAGTTGACACTTAGAAGAATTTGAAGAATGTAAACCCAGTTTTAGTAGAACTATAAAGCATTACTCAAACGCAAAACAAATTCAAATAGAGCAATAAATATCAGGTAGTAGGATTGTCTTAGGAAATTATACCCAGAGAAGATGAAAACATCTAAGAATTTCCTATTAAACAGATCCTCAATGAAGAAAGGAGTCAAGCCTAAGGGTCTTCGTTTTCAAAAGTTTTGTTTTTTAACTCCAGTATTAGAAAGTACTATTTTGCAGTGTCTTTGCATATGTGCAATCTACTGAATATCTGTATACCCCAGAAATTCATGTTGAAATCCTAACCCTCAATGTGATGGTATTAGGAGGTGGGACCTTAAGAGATAATTAGGTCCTGCAGGCAGAGCTCTCATGAACGGGATTCGTGCCCTTGTAAAAGAGACCCCAGAGAGCTCTTCTTGACTTTTCCTCCACATGAGGATACAACAAGAAGTTGGCAGTTTGCAACCAAGAAGAGGGCCCTCACCAGAACCTGATGTCAGACTTCCAGCCTCCAGAACTATGAAAAATAAATTGTTGTTTATAAGGCACCCACTCTATGGAACCTTGTTATTGCAGCCTGAACTAAGATAATATGTTTGTTATTTTCAAAATACAATGCATTCAAATAAGTCTCTTAATTTTATAAAATAGTAGTAGCAGCAGTAGTAGTCAGAATTTATTAGCAACAAAATCTGTGAGTCATCTCCTTTAACTCTTGTGATGACGCAAGAAGCAGTCACAGAGACTGCGAAGTCACAAGGCCAAGTTCACTGCAGAGCTTGTAGCTAAAACCCAGGTGTCCAACTCCAAAGCCCATGAGCCCAACTGCTACACCTCACTGCTCCTTTCCTAAGTCATAGAGCCAAGGCCAAACTCTTTTTTGCCACCCCCTACTTAACAAATCAATCAACTTTTGCACCTCCTGACTCTTTTATTATCATTTGCACCTATCTTTAGGAATGGAACTATCAGTTGTCTTTCCTCTCTCTCATGGGGAATCCAAACAGTTACTGATTCTACCCCTAGCATGTCTCCTTTTTGTCCATATGTGACCTACTTTTCCTTGGGCCCTTTGACCCTTCTCCCCTAAATGATCACCTGCTAATCATTCTACCTACCGCCAAACCTGACTGCCCCAATTAGCCCCACACAGCCCTTCTATATTCAATTTCCGAAAGCCAAGCACAAAAGTCAAGCACACACACAGCTTACTCACTCAAAAGCCTTTAATGACTCCCCAGTGCATAGGAAATTAAGCACAATCATTTCATCCCAGGAGGCATGGACCTAGATGCTCCCCAAACAGTCTTTTCCCTTGCTACTTTCCCCAAAGGCCACCCCACTGCAGACAGTGTAGACCACATGGGCACACCCTATGCGTCCCTCGTCCACACCTTTGCGGATGCTATAGTTGACTCTATCAAGAATTGACCTGAATCCCATCTCTCAAAATTCTGCCCATCTTGTAAGATCCTTCCTTTAGAGAGTCTTACCTTCCCCTCCCCTCCTCTGCATAACCCCTCCCTTGCGTGTGATGGTTTTCTTCTCTGAACCTTCTCCCTGCTATCTGTGTTCTCCTCCAGTTCCACTCCATGTGATTGTCTGCCTCATCCTGACCAACCACGATCACCAGCTCTACGCCACAGGCTCTCGGAAGACAGGGACTGACCCCGCTCACCTTAGCATGTTCCGGAGCACTCAATGAAGGGGCTCAAAAAATGCTTATTAAACTTATCTTAAAATCCACCTCACAGTGACTGTATAATACTTTCTTCTGAACGTTTAAAGCATGCATTTTATGTTACTCATGTGGCACTTAGATTCTGTCCTGAATATTATCCTTCCACATGTGAGTGCCCTGTCTCCCCAGTGAAAAGTGTAGGTTCTCAGAAGGCAAGGACCATGTCTCCCATTTTATGTATGGTTCCAGGACCTTACATCTAGTAGGTACTAAATATATATGCATCAGCTGAAAACTCCTTTTCTTTCAGTCACCATGAGGCACTAAGGAAATAATATGACTCGACCTCTTCCTCCCATCAAGGGACATGTTCCAGCCATCTTGGAACCCAGAGGGTCCTTAGATATAAACTCCAAATTGTTCCTTTTCCTCTTTGGGACAAGAAGGTAGGTTTTAGGTTCAGGAAGTTTACCTTGAAGACATAGAGAAATTAGATGACTTGATTAGCAATATGCTTTTAGCTTAAAGAAAACTCATAAAATTCCAAGTTAAGAGGCTTAGGGAAGTCAGTCTGGAGTTGGCATGATAGCCCCAAGGACATTTGAGATTGGGGTTCCTTCTATCTATACGTTCCACCACCCTAAGAAGATCACTGCAGGGTTCAAGATGGCAGTGGAAATCTAACCATCAATTCCTCATCCCAGGTAGAATAAAAGAAAGAAGACAGAATAAGCAAAAAAAAAAAAAAAAAAAAAGTGGCCTAACTTTCTGTAGAATAGGAAGATCCCCTTCCCCCATCCTAGTTCAGGCTGCTATAACAGAATGCTGTAGACTGCATGGCTTAAACAACAAACATTTATTTATCATAGTTCAGGAGGCTGGAAAGTCCAAGAACAAGGCATCATCAGTGTCTGGGGAAAACCCACTTCTGGTTCATAGATTAGCTATCTTCTCTCACTGTGTCCTCACATGGTGGAAGAAATGGGGCAGCTCTCTGGGGCCCTTTTCATAAGGGCACTAATCCTATTCATTAAGAGTTCCACTCACCCCTGTGACCTAATCACTTCCAAAAGGCCTCACCTCCAAATACTATCACATTGGGGATTAGAATTTCAACATATGAATCTAGGGCGAGGGGGAGAAATAAACATTCAGTTCATAGCAGCCCCCATCCTTGTCACTGACCACGACCTGGTCACACAACCAAAAGCAGTTCAAAGCTTACTCTTTTAGCTAAGTCCATTGCATCTCAAATAACAAATTGGTTTCTATTACTAAGAAAGAATAGAAGAATGGCCACTGGGTACTCTACTAGCAATCTCTGCCACTGAGAAGGAAACAAATATCAGAATCCTACTGTTCTAGAGTGCTCATCAGAAATCATTTAGTCCAATGTTTCTGAAGCTACTCCTTGATAAGAATCACGGGGAGATCCTGATTGAAATATAGATTCCTATGTTCCATACAAACCCATTGAACCAGAACCTTCAGGGAGAGGACCTGGGGATCTCTGTTCTTAACAAGCACCTTATGTGATTCTTATCATCAAGAAAGTTTGGAAAACACTAATATCTGATCTTCCGCCCACTTGGCGGTCCCCTCAGCAAATTCCTGAGCCCAGGGACCCTGGGGCAATCCAGCGCACCCTTGAGTAAAAAAGGCAGTATCTGACAGAGAGCCAACCCCATGGGAAGGGACCACTATAAAGGAATTACAAAAATAATTATGAACCAAGTAACCAAGTGCTTTAACCAGCCATCTCTGTCACATGAACAAATGCCTAGGATGTAAATTCAGCCGTTTTCTTTACGAAAAGCTTTAGGATGACCATTCTCTATTTTTTTTTTTCAATCTTACTTTATCAATTGGAACATAAGTTTGACAAATACTGGGGCGGTGTCTCACATCTCTCTGGCTCCTAGCACCAGGCCCAGCATCAGTGAGAGCTCCACCAACATTGCTTTCTCTTAGTTGACAGCCTAATTTAGCCTGTGGGTGGACAGGTTTCTCTTTGAGGAATAAAATAAAGCTACAGATTGAAAGGTATAGTATACTTTGTAACATTTAGAAGTCAACTCTTACTAACTTAGGCTCACCATTTTCTTATCCGTTGCAACATTTATTTCCTCCAAATGTAGTGACCACCATGTAAGTTACCATGTTAGTTACATACGCTCTATCAGGGCAGTCCTAGAATCAAGGGGGTCCAAGTACAAAGTTGTGATGAATGAACTCTAGGATTGATGGGGGATTCCAACTTCATTTGTTACTAATCATAGGCTAATAATACTGAGATAACATGGAAGGGAGAGGTGGGGGGTGCGGGAGTGGGGGAGGAAGAACATTGATTATACCAGAAACAACTTCTATCTGCCACGACCTTTCCACAGAAGAAAATGATTCCTACTTGCATTGTGTCTGATGTTTCTTTATGAGCAAGTAATTACTGTATGCTCTCAGAATGTAACAAATAAAAGAAAATTTGGGTGTACTGGTGCTATGGGTTGAATTATGTCCTCAAAAAAAAAGAAAAAATTGTTAAAGTGCTAAACCCACCCCACAGTAGCTCAGAATGTAATCTTATTTGGAAATAAGAGTCTTTACAGAGGTAATCAAATTAAAATGAGGTAATTAGGATACCCCAATCCCATATGACTAATGTCCTTATAAAAAGAAGAAATGGACACAGAGACGATACACAGCAGGAAGATGATCATATGAAGAGGGAAGACTGGAATGATGCACCTACAAGCCAAGGAGCGCCAAAGACTGCCAGCGACTACCAGAAGCTAGGAAAAAGCACAGAAAAATCCTTCCTAGTCTGACCTTACCCAGAGGGAGCACAGCCCTGCCCATGCCTTGATTTCAGACTTCTAGCCCCCTGAACTGCAAGACAGTGCATTTCAGTTGTACCAAGCCACCTAGTTTGTGGTACTTTGTTACAGCAGCCCTAGTCAATGAATACAATTGGTTAGTAAGGAAAGTAGAAGATGTATTTCCTTATCAAGGTCAAATCCATTGTCCAGGGACTAAGACTGAAGCTATTTCCATGCAAAAATCAGACTGAATGCAGAACATAACTACAAAAGAACTTACATCTACAAAAGAAACAATTAGGCCAGGCGCCGTGGTTCATGTCTGTAATCCTAGCACTCTGGGAGGCCGAAGTGGGCAGACTGTTTGAGCTCAGCAGTTTGAGACCAGCCTGAGCAAGAGCGAGACCCCGTCTCTACTAAAATTAGAAAGAAATAAATCAGACAACTAAAAATATATAGAAAAAATTAGCCAGGCATGGTGGCATATGCCTGTAGTCCCAGCTACTTGCGAGGCTGAGGCAGTAGGATCGCTTGAGCCCAGGAGTTTGA
>NW_012139858.1:800342-822113 GCF_000956105.1 Propithecus coquereli
CTCCCAGAGTGCTAGGATTACAGGTGTGAGCCACAGCGCCTGGCCTGATTGGCAACATTTAAACTAAATGGCTGCAGACAGGCTCCCAGGCATCTAATTTTATCTATGGCATAATAATCTTTTATAATCAATACTCCTTCCCTCCCCATAGTTTTAATGGAAAGTAAAATTTTATCATAGTTTTTTTTTTTTTAAACTACTGACATTTTATTTTCACTGTTGAAACTTGGCCAAATATCCAAATACCTAAATCTAAAGAAACCTACAACCTATGAAATATTTTCTAAATAAATTTAAGGGGAAAAAATTTTTTGTTTTGTTTTGGTGGGAAAGGCAGGCTAATTACTTGACAATTGTTTAATGGCGGACATAATTATATTGTCAGAACTGTGCAGACTTCTTAAAAATATTTCTTTATACTTAGCTGTTTTATTACTTCAAATGTGGTTCTTAAGAGTATATTAAATCATATCTTCAATTCTATGTAGAGAAAACTCAGGAGCAGCTTAGCTTTTATACTACGTAATTTCTTGAAAAGATAACCTTTCCTCACTCCACTTCAGAAACAAAACAAACTCATAAACGCAATAGACATATAAAGACATAAAATGTCTTGTTATTCATTCCTTTTTCTCTCTTTTCCTACCCCTATATCAATTTCTCTTTTGCCATTTTTTCAAAGCTTTGATTTTCCCCTTGGAGAGAAAGTCAGAGACTTGAGGATTTCCTGTCTAGAGCTCTACTTTGTGCTTAAGGAAATGTACAAAAAAAGAACTGCATATTTCAAAAGAAGGTTATCATAATTATAATTTACAGTAGGAACAGATTCTTTCTTCCCTGTTTGTTCTTAATTAGTAGAGATTACAGGGAAAGTCATGGACAAGAAGAAGATACATTTTGACTAGGTGCTGGGGGAGAAGTGCTTGAACACACTTCAATTAAGATGTGTATTTTTTTTCCTGAAGCCTATGGGACTGTGCACAACTCCAGTAAAAATAAACGTACTGCTTTTGCCATACTCTCTTACAGAAGCAATTACCAGTGGACGCAAAGATGGAAGGGAGCCGAGGGGGTTGGAAAGAGACCTGAACAGGAAAAACAGAATTTTAAAGCTTAATGAGACTTTTGGGAGATCTTATTTTACCCATGTGGAAACCCAAGGAGGCAAACTGACTTGCAGGAATCACACAGGCTAATTGGCAGAGCCAAGATCAGTAAACGTAGCCTGCAGTTTTGTCCACGGCATCATGTGCCAAGTCTCGATGCTATCTGGAAGTAACAGTCAAATGTTGAGCTGACCTCTTGGCCTCTCTGGCCTTATGTTTTACATATTTATCATCTCTTAATATGCTATAATTGACGTGGGGTGGGAACAAAAGCTGGAGGTCTTTTGATGGTCTTGGCTGAGTTATTGCCTCTCGTTAAGGAAGATGAAAACGTTTTCTGGGGTAGAAAAAGGATATTTCTCATGAAATACAATCCACAGTACAAAGTTCAAGGTCAAAGAACCACATGAGGCATATCCAAAAGGGGCAAGCATTACTTCTCTGCTCATAAGATAGCCGGAATACCCTGGCATTTCAAGCAAGGAAAAACATTCCTGCAATATAGGAGCCTGCCACAAAGAGTAAACTACAACATGAGGAAGAAAAAGCTTGCAGTACCCCGTGATATAGCACAATCATACAATGGGCCCAACACCAATGTAATGAAGTTCTGAAATGAAAAACTTCTTCCACAAGTCCAGAACTCCATGGCTCAAGTATCATCTTTAAAAAATGTCAACATAAATGTCTAAATATCAACCTCAAATCCATTACTCAGCTTGAGATATTTTGAGTAAGAGCCCACCAAATATGGGAAAAATCATATAAAGGCAGAAAATAATCCTTAAGTGACATTATATTTATATTTACCTTATAATAAATCTTCATTGTGCTCAGTTTAATGAATAACTCTTAATAATGCACAGATACACACATTCCATGGGTCATATAAAGCCAAGGCTGCTAAAGTGGGTGATTTAATATTTCAAGGAAAACTGAATTATGTGAAGGTCAAGTTCCTTCTAAAAAGTATATTAGGAGACATTACAAAAATAAGGAAGTAGTTATAAATCTGAGTTCCAAGAATGGTAACTCCCTTGTATGGACAGAGAAAAACACTAGGGCAGAACAATTACATTCCCATGCTAAGAAAACCCTTAATGGCGGGGGGGGGGGCGGGAGGGGGGCACCTCACAGAAAGGCCAAAATCACAGCATTAAAAAACACATTTCATTGAGATGCTCCGTATGGAAATTAGTGGTGTTAAACTGGCAGCTTCAGAGGACAGAGGGCAAATACAGGGGTTGTTTGCAAACATCAAAAGAAAAAAGGAAAATGTCTACGAACCTGTTCCACAAAGGCAAATGTAAGTGGGCTGGTAGCTCCCAGGTGTGAAGGATCTCACCTGATTATGCTAATGTAGAGATCACTATGTGGCCAGTATCATTTCATTTTCAGGCAGTTTTCTTTTTAGGATTTAACACAATACTACCCAAGAGAAATATAATATAATGCCCCATTTCCTATTTCCTGATAGCCACATTTTTAAAAGTACAAAGAAACTGTGAAATTGATTTTAATAATATGCTTTATATAACCTAACATAGCCAAAATAGTCATTTCAGCATGAAATACACATGAAAACTATTAGTGGGATATTTTACACTCTATTTTTTATGCTTGTTTTCAAAATCATGTACACTTACAGTACATCTCAATTCCAATGCTACATTTTTATCCAAAATACTTGACATCTATTTAGATTTCATGAGGTTTAGATTTGAAAAAATAAATTCATATACCCAAGATGTCCCAGACTTAAACATTTTCCAATATCTGAATTGTTTTTAAATTCAAATTTATTAAAGCAAATAAAATCGGTCAGGCATGGTGGCACACGCCTATAGTCCCAGCTATTTGGGAGGCTGAGGTAGGAGGATTGCTTGAGCCCAGGAGTTCGAGTCCAGCCTGGGCAACCTAGTGAGACCCTGTCTCTAAAAGAAAAATGATAAATTAAATAAATTAGAAATTAAGTTTTTTGGTAGCTCAACAGACATACGTGGCTAGTGACTAGAGGAGTGGACAGCACAGGGCTATCATCTTTGTCCCATTCTCACAAAAGGAGTCATTTCTCCTTCCAACTTCCCATGGAATATTAAATAAAACTGAGGTTATCCTATAAGGAGATAAAGATAATAATTTCTTCATTATGGAAACCTTTATGGAATTCAGCTTATAGAATACAGAAATGGAATAAATGTGTTTTTAAAAATTTGATATAGGGGGTCTATCTTTGGGAATAAAATTAGAAAGTATTTGCAAAAGGAAAGTGAGTCTCTTTTGCATTTCTATTGTATTTAATTCCCACAATATCCCTAGGAGGGATGTACTTTTCTGAAATTCCCATTTCACTGCTAAGGAAACAGAAGCTCAGAGAGTTTGGAGACAGTTAAGTGGAGTGTACAGAATTTGAGGTTAACTAATCAATTTAACTCTTAGGTGAGTCTTGAGTGAACTTAACTAACTCTTAGACCGTGGGCCTGTGCACAAAACACACTGCCCAGCTATTGAGTCATGTGATTGTGGATACTGATTCCCTGGAGGAGTTTAGGAAAAACAGGACAAAGTACACGATGGAAGTGTTCATCTCTACAGCTAGCCATTTAAACCTCCCTCGATTGAAAGCTCCATAATCTGTAATTCTTCACTTGCTATGGTGACTGACTCAACATTCTCCCTCACTGGGCACAGAATCTGTGGGTGCAGAACCTAGTAACCAATAGTTTTAAAAGCTTTCCCGGTATTGTAACATATAATGAGGGTTGGCAACTACTGAGCTGGATTAGATCTCAAACTTCAATTTGCATCAGAATCACTGGGCCCCACTCCAGAATTTCTGATTTGGTAAATCTGGGGTGGAATTCATGAATTTGCATTTCTAACAAGTTCCTCAGGTTTTCTCATACTGATGGTCCGGGCATCACACTTGGAGAACCACTGAACTAGAAAAAAGATGGATGTATTTAATTGAGGTAAGGAAAAGAGGCACCACAAATTCATAAAGAACTTTGTTCACAAGGGCATGCTGCCAGGCTTGCATCTGCCCAGAGGGTAACCACTTGAATCTGAAGAAATGTGCTGGATGCCTCCAAAATGCAGACCCAGACCCCAGAGGACGATTTCCCATGGAGCTACCAAAGCTAAGCCTCAGGGCCCCTTTCAAGGCCTAGCAATATGTTGTTTTTGTGTTTGTTTCTGGTAAAATTTTAAAAAGTAAGGGTTTTTGGTTTGTTTGTTTTTTTTTTTATGGAGAACTTCCATATTTTTCTGCATAAACCTCACAAGCCACAAAACTTGGATCATTCCTTCAAGACCTCTTATTTATATCTTCCAGATTTTTTTCTAGCAGAAATACATTATAAATTTTTAAAACATCACAAATATGTTTAGAACTTGCTTTTATCTCTTAATAATAGTATATAAAACAGTGTTCCTTAATAAATTTCTGCAACATTTTAATGGCTGCATAATAGGTACCCAAAATATACTCAACCTTTAAATATTTAAGTGGTTTGTAATTTTTATGTATTTATCACCATGGTGAATTTCCTTCAAGCTAAATATTTATGCCCATCCTTATTCCCTTAGTATTCCTAAGTAGAAGTGTTGATATGTACCATATGCATTTCTTATTTGTTGTAATTATAATGTAATGTACAATTTTGTAATGTGAATTTCTCTCCATTTATCATGTGTTTTTCCAGCTGCTACATAATTTTTAAGCTTAATGTCTGTAATGACTCCAGAACATTCCTCTCTATGGATATAACAATTTATTTGTCTACTCCTCCAACATCTGGGTTATTCTCAATTTTTCATTAATATAAATAATATCACAACAAACTCTTTTCTTTTTTTAGATTATTTCCTTAACATAGCTTTCCTTAAGTGGGTCAAAAAGTATAACAATGACCAACCAACCAACCCAAGAGGATTGTTTATAAAACACGGCTTGTAGTAGAGAAATGTGATGTCAGTGTGAACAAGGTTCACGATGGGCTTGAGGTCCCAGAGCCTGGCAGACAGACACCTCACATTCAGTACATTTAATCTGGGACTGTAACAAGACCTGTCTCTGTCTTGAGGACTTGGCTGACTATTCTCCACATTCTGGAGAATGTCTTCCCAGCTAGGAGCAAGTTGTCCAGAATCTTTCTGATAAACTATGGCTAAATGATTCGCAAACATATAAGAACTGAATAATATTATAGTACCCTGTAAACAAGGTTGAAACAGCTGCCCCAACAAAACCAGGACCTAAGCAGTCTTTTGTTCTGTTTTATTTCCAGTAATGCGTGGCAGTGTTCTTAATCAATGACAGTTGGCTCTCTGTGGCCAGAGACACATGTGACAGTCAGCAAATTGGGTCTAAATTTAGATAATTTTCTGCCCAGGGAACACGGGCTAGTTAATTAGCCTACACAGGGTCTAAGTTCATAACTGTGACTTCTTTAGTGTGGTTCTTCAACCACTTGAGCTAATGAACTATAGATACAAAATAATTTCTCATTTTGGGTACACAACAAGTACACAGGTGGATTGTAAATAACAAGCCAGGCCCTCCAGTGATGCTTGTTAACTTCACATGGCACACTCAAACGAGGACATTCCAGCCATCCTAAAGGAAATACACCCAGAAAACACCACTGACCTTTTCTTTCTGTACATGATACGGGTAAGTGGTAAATACTAAGCAGAGAGGGGCCACAAGGTGGTAATGATGAATGGTCAGTATTTCTATTTGACACTTAGTCATTCATTCATTCAATACAGTGACTGGTGCCAGAAGCTGGAGCTGGCCAGGATGCTGCTGGTAGACAAGGGACAATGATTCCATATGGCCTACTGTGCCCAAAACTGCCACCTGCCATCTAAATCCACATGTTCACCCTGGGGGATTAGGTGGCTTTCCAAACACACTTGAAAAGACAAGAATCTACAGTAACATTTCCACGACTACTGAAATTACTCACTGAACACTGATCAGTGCTTACAAAACAATCCACCTTCCAGCTATTCAACGACACAGAAAATTACTGAAGACCAGAACCCAGAGCCAGAAACTACCCCTAGGGGAAACTGCCCCAAACCTGCTGGAGCACAGCCAAGCTAAGTCACACCCTTTGTTATTTTAAAAACAGAAAACAATACATACATACCTTAAGTCTCTGGTCCCAATTTGCATTTTAAGTCCTCCTCTCCAAGCCACCTCTCCTCAAAACAGGTCTGACCACTTTGATTTCCATATTCTCCGCCCCCTCTTATCTCTGGCCCCAAAGGCTCTCAGAGGATAATCCTGTACCTGGCTAGTAGGCGTCACCGAAACACGCACTGGTCAAAGTTTACCCATGATTATCATCTGTCAGCTGCCACTGGAAAGTGGAATGAGGAATCTGAAATTCAATTCCAGACCTTTACTTGGTTGGCTGGAGTCATCGTATTTGGTATCTCCTGACAGCAAACACCTGTGTGCACCAGCAGCAGCAGGACACAGGGACTCTGGAGCCGGAGTCCCTGAGTGCAAACCTACTTTACCTTTGTGATTTGGACAAGTGTTACCGGTTGAATTGTGTCTCCCCCAAAATCTATATGTTGAAGTCCTAACCCTCAGTACCTTATTTAGAAACAGGGTCAATGCAGATGTATTTAGTTAAGAATAAGGTGGGCCCTGATCCAATATAAGTGGGATCCTTATAAAAGGGGAAATGTGGAAGCAGACATGCACAGAGGGAAAACACTAGGTGAAGATGAAGGCAGAGATTAGGGAGATGCTCCTATAAACCAAAAAACACGAAAGATGGCCAGCAAACCAGCAGAAGCCAAGGGAGAGACATGGAAGACATTCTCCAGCCCTCAGAAGAAACCAATCCTGCTGACAGCTCAGGTTTAAGCCACTCTGTGGTACTTTGTTACAGAAGTCCTGGCAAAGAAACACAGAAAGTTAATGATGTTGACGTTTTCTAATTTGTAAAATGGGTAAGAATAGTACTTCACTAATAAAGAGGCATAAATAAATTATAATTTGTTAGGTTGCTTAGAATAATATCTGGCAGGTAAGTACATTTTAGCGGTAAAGAGTTGTTCCCAAACATTCTTTTTTAATCAAATAGATTCTCACTTTTTTCCCTAAGTTTCCTAACGTCTCCCACAAGTTGCTTAGTGAAATGCAAGTGCAAAAATAAGCCCACGCCAGATTTCTCAGGAGATGAGGGGCTGGCAGGGCCAGAGCAGCAGGGTGTGGCCGCACAACTGAGACCTTCCTTTGTGTATCAAAGGAATCTAGGCTCCCTCCCTGCTTGCTCTCCATCACACCCACTCACATCCCATCCCTCTCCTCCCCACAGCAGCCACCACCCTGGCCTTGGCCCTAGTCCTGGCCCTTTCTTCCCTTACAGTTTGTCAAAACCCTGAATCATCCCACCGCCAAAATGTAATCATCTTACAACCTCAGTCTTCATTTTTACCCACCCCACCCAGGGCTTTCAGTGCTGTAGGGAGAAGTCCACCCCGCCTCCAAACCTTACTTTCTCCTACTGTCCATGTACACCTCTGCTTTGTTACAGCCCCACCTCTACTCTTGAGGTTCTCCTCATTAGTACTGTTTTCCCCTATTAATCCTAATTTACCCAATCTAGATGGGCCAGCCCCAAACTCCTATGATGTTCACAGGCCACTTGCCAGAGTTCATTCTGCGTGGCATAAGCCTGGCACTGCCATAAA
Source organism: Propithecus coquereli (assembly GCF_000956105.1). NCBI lineage: Eukaryota > Metazoa > Chordata > Mammalia > Primates > Indriidae > Propithecus > Propithecus coquereli. The sequence goes on from NW_012139858.1 coordinate 808,169, forward strand.
TGTTTCATGGATGTCAGATGTATTATCTCAATAGACAGTACACTTTTTTGAGACTACTCATTTGCTGCACACTAGATAGGACCTACAAATGCCAGGCACTGTGCTAGGCATCAGGGCTGGCAGATATCAGTAGCCACCCTTTGTTGAGAAGTTACTATATGCCACATTTTAGCCTAATCCTTGTGATGATACTGTAAGGGAAGGGCTGGCCTCATCCTAGATTACAGGTGAGAAAACTAAAGATCAGAGAGATTATGTAACTTACCCAATAGCACATAGATAGTAAGGGATAACACTGGGCAAGAGAGAAAACAGGGATGAGAAAGGAGTACAAGGCGGGAGCCAGTAACAAGCTGAAACATGGATCAAGGCACTTTCCATTTGGAAGGATGTCAATAGTTATTTCATGTGTACCTATATGTACCTGGGTGGAGCTTTTCAGCAGCTCAATACTTTTATCAATGACTTAGACTAAGATTAAATAAGCATCCTACCAAGTCTGTGGATGAGTCAATGTGATTATGATAAAAATTAGAATTTAAAATGATACAAAAACTAGAGAAATAGCTTTCTCTAACAAAATGGAACTCAACATATTTAACTAACAAATAAAATTTAACTAGGATAAACACAGTGTACTGCATTTGGGTTCAAACGCCCCTCAGCACAAGTACATGACGAGAAAGGGCTTTACAAGCAACACCGGGAGAAAAAAAAATCAACAATAAACTCAATATGAACCAAGAGGGTAATGTGTCTACCAAAAAAACTAATATGATCTTAGGTTATATTAATAAAGGTACACATCTAACAGGTGGACATTGTACTATTTTTAATGTTCTTTTGGAAACAAATCTAAAGTTCTGCTCAGAATTCTAAGTCCCAAAATTTGATAGTCAAACTGTCATATATGTTTAGATGAAATTAGTCTATGCAATTAAGAATCCTCGGATTTCACAATTTTATAAATTACATATTGACTGAATACATGGAGTCGGTCTAACCTAAAGCTAAGTTTGTAACATATAATTGCAGACTGACATCATTCCCAAACTTTTCAATGAAGGTGTGAGATCAGATTACGTTAGTTCTTATCTGTGTAAGAAACCCCCAAATTATGACTGTAAAATGATATGCTTAAAACAAACCCATGTTAATCCCACATATGATCAGATCAGGTCATGAATATATTACTGGACTTCAAAGGAAAAGCCTGACTGATTACCTAATATCACCAGCAGGTAACACTCAAGAGCAGTTTCCATTCCTAACGTGGAAAAGACATTTAACTTCACCTAAAACAGTCTGCTGTAATATTGGCTTCCATCAATAGGACAATGGGTATTGGGCAAGTAGCAATCAACAGTCACTTCTGGAGTAAAAGGAATCAAAATTGTAGAAAGTCGCTAAAGTTTGAGAACACGGTGGCACACCTTTACCATCCAAGTCTCAAAGGAGACCCCTCTTGGAAACTGCCTGTGGCTGAGTTAATCGTCACCAGTAATCATTCTCTCCTGTCCCTTGAGGTTTAACTGGTTTCAAGGCCACCAACAAGAGAATATGATTTCCTGCCTCCCTTGCAGCTAGGTGGGGGAATGTGACTAAGCCCTGATCAGTTCCCTGTGAGGACAATGACTGGTGCACCTTTGGTGTCACATCCTTTAAAAAGGAAAATGCTTGTGCTTCACTCTCCCTCTTTCTGGTTCCTTAAGACTTGAATGAAGACCATGCAACATGGACAACACCCTAGAGCAGCTCTCTCCAGCACAATCATCATGCAGGACTGACATCATTTTAAAGTTTCTAGTAGCCACACCGAAAAAAGTAAATAGAAACAGGTAAAATAAATTTTACTCTATGTCCAGAATATTAGCACTTCGATGTGAAATTATAAAAAATTATTAAGATATTTCACATTCTTTCTGAGGGACAATGTCTTTGAAATTTGAAGTGTATTTTACACTTGCAGCACATCTCACTTTGGACTAGCCACATTTCAAATGCTCAAGAGCCACGTGTGGCTCTACGCTGCACAGTGCAGCTCTAGAGTAAAGCAGGACATCAGAGAAGGGCTTGGACCCCTCGCTGAATCAATCTATGGAGCAGAGTTGCTCTGATGGCCTTTGGACTACTTGAAACTTCTACTTCAAAAGAAAACAACTTCTATCTTGTTTGAGCCACTGTATTTCAGGGTATTTTGTTAAAACAGCTTATCCTGTACCTAAGTAATATGTTCATTGGGACCTCACAAAAGAACCCCACAGCTTCTCAGTTATGAAACAACCTTCAGAGAATGGTCAGATTCATGAGTTCACACTAACTCTCATCAAAAACCCCTCTAAAAACATAGCCCATATCTGAAAAACTGCCATGGAAACATTCTCAGCATTGGTAAATATATACCAGAATAAACATATCCAGGGAGAACAGCGGGTTCCTTAGACTTTTTCTTGCTCTATTCTCACATTATAAATCTCTGCACTTCCCAGCCAACCAGCCCATTGGGCAGCCCAGGAAGCATGAGGGAGCTAGAAGCCTTCAGATCATTTGCCATCCTGAGAAAAGAAAAAATGAAATCCTTTTAGGGAGTTACTCCAAAAAAGTGAAAGCATTTTTGTTAATGCAATAAAAACTGCTCTAATAATTGAATAATCAAGTTGATTAAAACATATGAACTTCCTTTTTTAAAAGGAGGTAGGGATGCAAGCAAATGGAAAGCCAAGGCTAGTTGCTAATGTCATCTTTAGAGACATACTGGTTCTTGGGCTCGTGCTGACCCTATCGCCACATACATGAAAATAACCACCTCCATAGAGCAAATATCTCTGGGTAGAAACTCAACTGAAAACCTCCACAGGATGATTCAGAAGTAGCTGCTATTTCACTCCCAAGAAAAAGTTATGTAAAGAATTTGTCAAACAAAAAACATGTAGATCAACAATAGCCTCAGTTCAAAATGATTACATAATTAATTTAGAAGAAAGAGATAAGAGATAATAACCTAAATGACTAACTGCTTGTGTAGATACAAGATTTCCCCAAGTTTAGGACCCAGGTTCTGGGTTATGTTGGTCTCCAGCTGGAACGGTATCATGGTTAACCAAGAATTATGGTCTGGGGTAAGTAGAATAAAGCTGTGACCCATTTAGCCAGCAACAGAGCTCCATTTAGACATAGATGTTTTACTAGCTCCACTGGAAGAACAGAAATAACATCTGTTCTCTCTCACTTCAGAACTGAAATCTGAAAGGCATTTGGCTCTTTGGAATCAAAGAACCCAAGATTTTCCCTGATCCTGCCCTTCCAAGGAGGAATGATGCTGACACTGGTGAACTCTGCCACCAGGGATGGGCTTATGATGATGTAAAATCATTCTACGGGTCTTATTTACGTTTAGGGCAAGAGGGTAGAGTTTATTTTATGCAGTTTGGAGCGTCACAATTTAGGAATGCCTTGTGTCAGCAAGCGAGTGTGCGGTGACAATGCAAACTCTTGTGTCAAGAAAAAAGGAAGGTTCCAATCTCTCTGCCATTTACCAAACATGTGACTTTTGCCAAGTTTCTTACCTGCCCTTGACCTTCATTTCTTCCTCTGTAAAATGCTACTGCAACAATGGTGTTTACTGGATAGTTTTGTAAGCGTTAATGACAAAGAGTATGTCAAGGGCTTGGCGCAGTGCCTGGCACCTAGTGAGCATTCAATAAATAAGGACTCTTCTCCTCATTACTGTTGTACAAGGTCAGCAATCAACATGGGTTCACTCTTGCTATTAATATGACATATTAGGCAGTGATAAAAAGGCCACTGCAAAAGTGTGATGCTCCAGCCTCACTCTCTCAGACACTGGAAATAGTCCCAAAGATGAAGAAGCAATGGAGCTAAGGTCCATGACAGCGCATGCTCAGTGAAGGAATGCTGGGCTTTGGAGAAACTGCTCAAGGACAGAAAGACCTGGAGCTGTGTTACAGGTTCAATTGTATCCCCCCAACCCCCACTGATATAGTGAAGTCTTAATGCCCCCTAAACTCAAAATGTGACCTTATTTAGATACAGGGTTTCTACAGAGGTAATCAAGATAAAATGAGGTCATTATAGTGAGCCCTAATCCAATGAGTGGTGTCCTTATAGAAAGGAGAAATCTGGACACAGACACATGCACACAGGGAGAATGTGATGTGAAGATGAAGGCAGAGATCCGGCTGATGCTTCCACCAGCCAAGGACTGCCAGCAAACCTCCGGAATCTAGATCGGAGGCATGGAACAGATTCTCCCTCACAGCCCTCACAAGGAACCAACCCTGCCAGTATCCTGATCTTGGACTTCTAGCCGCCAAACTCTGAGAAAATGAATCTCTGTTGTTCAGGGAGGCCACCCAGTTTGCGGTACTTTGTTATGGCAGCCCTAGCAAACTGATACAAGGCAAAATCAGGCAGCAAGGAGATTCTCCATTTAAAAAGGGCTGAAAAGACCTAAAAAATAGGTAGCATGACACAAAATTGACCAAATTTCTCTCTAGAACTTTTACTAGTCTACCTCTACCCAATGGGATCATCTTTGATGTACTTTAAAATTATGTCTGTGAAAAAGAGGCTCAGCTTTATGACAGATTTGACCACAGCTCCTGTCTACAGAGAGATGTGGATTTCAAACACTATCATTTTGTGTGTGTGACTGCATGTGTGTGTGGTGGGGGAGGGAGGCTTAGGCATCTGTAAAAACTTATTATAAATGACTAAAAACTCCTCGAAAAAATACCTTGGCAGAGATGTCGGTTGTCGACCTTCATAAGAGCTGTTATCTCAACAAGCAGCAAATTCAAACCCCTGTCTGAGCAGGATGTGTCTGGTTCCACAAGATTCATGGGGTGTGCGCATTTCCTTGGCTGGAAGCTACCATCGTTAGTAGCTGCTATGTAAAGGTATACCAAAAATTTAATCTTTCATGGAGCCAGTCGTTTTAAACTGGCTGTTTTGATTTTTTTAATGGAATGTCTGCTGCCTCCCTACTACAATGGAAAACATAATTGGGAACAAATCTTTCATAAAATGGAGCACACACCCACAAAGTAAACTGTGAAGCCCTCAATCATGTTTGAGTGGCATTTCTTAAGATTTGTTACAAAGATCTTTCGACTCCATTTCCCATCCCTCAACCTCCACCCATTTCACTCAAGGCACTAAAAATTGGCATTTACAAAGAAATTCCAGAAGCCTAAGCATTTTATTAGCAAAGGGAAATCTCAACCTTTTTGGCCTCATTTCTCATGATGACAGCTCATTTTTCCATGTAGAACCACATATTACTTGCTGCAAATATTTAAAGAGGTAAAGAAGTCACTTTCAAATTATAGTCATAAAAAGCATACATAATGATGATTTAGAATGCTGTGCTTCTTTTATAAGCATAAAAGTCAGTCTACCCATTTTTAAAAGTAGATGAAAACGTAATAGGTGTTCTTATTGACATACTCAGAGCTAATACTTAGGGTACTCGGCTGGGCTCCTGAAGTACTACCATTTTGCATGTCAAGGGCCATTTTTGAGACTGAGTCTACCCACTGAGCTGCAGGCTGGCTCCTGCATTGGCCTCCCCACCCCTCCACACAGCCCACCTATCCTCAAGGCCTGGATGAAGCCCCACCTCCATAAAGCTCCACAAATTCTCCCACGTCCAGTGATTCATCCCTCTGAAAATTGACATCATTTATGACCAGGTCCCACAACTTAACCAGTTATAGCACCTTGAAGGGGCCTTTAGTATCTATACTCTATACTATTTGTATTTTGCCTTAGTTATTTCCTACATGTGTTTTTTTCCTTCTCCCACCTAAGTTTATCAGCTTCTCAAAGACAAGAACTATACATTACATTTCTCCTACATCCCCTCTAGTATCTAACCCAAATTTAAGGACTCCCAAAATATAAATGTGAACTAAAAAGGTTTTCCACCATCGAAGTTCCAAAGTTCTCTCTAGCCTCTGTGGGTGATCTGCAAGGTCCCAAATATATTTAAAGATCAAAGCAACTAGACAATGACATTATCTAATTTCCCCTACTACACTCAAGTCATCTAAGCCAAGTGTTCCAGAAAGGACACGCCCATTAAATCTCTACCCGCATGATGGTCCTGGGGTCACAGAGTGACCTTAAGACCATCCAGAGGAGGCCTCTTTGGGTCACTTTTGCCCTTTTTTACTCCCAGGCTTTGTCCGCAATGGCCACAAACCGATCTGGCAGCTGACCTCCCACACACAGGCTGGCTGAAATGCGATCACGCCAGTGGGTCACCTGTCTTCTCTTTATGCAAGCACGAGAACCTGATCTGCTATCCTCTTCTTCTTACCTCCCAGAAATACAAAGAACTCTTTCTTCCTCCTCCTCCCTCACACAAAGACAAGCAGGAAAATGCAATGGCTCGATGGTTTAGGATATTTTGAGAAAGACCACTTGTTTTAGGTAAAAAAGATTATAGCTTGGCTCATTTAACTGAATGTAAACATTTGTAAACTTGGTTTTCTTGTAACAAGTAACACATATACACACATGTACATATACACAAAAAATTCAAACCAAAAACATGTACTGAAAAGCAAACCTCCACCCCCCACTCTCTCCCAGCTCTCAGTGCCATTATTCTACCCTCCGAACACATAAACTTTTTGAATCCTATTTTTTTTTTTTTTTTTGAGACAGAGTCTCACTCTGTTGCCCGAGCTAGAGTGCCGTGGCGTCAGCCTAGCTCACAGCAACCTCAAACTCCTGGGCTCAAGCGATCCTCCTGCCTCAGCCTCCCAAGTAGCTGGGACTACAGGCACGCGCCACCATGCCCGGCTAACTTTTTCTATATATTTTTAGCTGTCCAATTACTTTCTTTCTATTTTTTTTTGGTAGAGATGGGGTCTCGCTCTTGCTCAGGCTGGTCTCGAACTCCTGAGCTCAAACGATCCACCTGCCTCGGCCTCCCAGAGTGCTAGGATTACAGGCGTGAGCCACCGCGCCCGGCCTTGAATCCTATTTTTTACTGGGGGCTTCTAATTAGGAGAAAGGAATAAATATTTACCAAGCACCTCCTGAGTACCTCTTAAGATGTGTGTTTGACATCCAATAGTACATTTAACCTTCACAACAACCCTGTGAGGCTGATATTATTATTTCCTCCACTCTTCAGGTGAGGAACCTGAGGTCCAGAAGGGTAAGAGACTTGTCCAAGCGCACAAACCTAGGTCTGAGTCCAAAGTTGGCTCTGCAAGCTGCTCTCTAGTCTGCCCAGTTTTGTAAAGTAGAATCTCCATCCAAAATTCCTCTTTCAGAAAACACACGCTCTGGAATCACAGCACTTTGGTGAAAAAACTGGTTCTACAACTTAGAGCTCTACAAACCCAGCAAACATTACTGCACAGCCCTAGGCCTCAGTTTCTTTGTCTGTAAAATGAGCTTAACAGTAATACCTACCACATAAGGTCTGAGGTAAGACGAAATGAATTCCATATGAAGAGCCTGGCATAGCACCTGACATACAGTTAACACTTCATAATGGTTAGTTATTATTAGCATTATTATCCTATGGTTGATTAACAAACAAGGGATTGAAATGGTTTTCTTTTTTGTTTTTATTCCCTCCATTTGCTTTACAGTGACATGGCTTGGGGAAACCATTGTTGATGAATTTGGGGGGCTGTTCGAAATTGCCTGGCTCCGTATGCCAATTCCTTTTCTTTCCTCCCCCAAGTCTGTTCCCTGAACATTTCTTCTCTTACTACTAACTGCCAAAATCACAGCCTTTTCTGCTGCCAAATCCCAGAAGCTTTTACTAGTGTTATTACTGTGTTTTTTTTTAATCATGGAAATATCTCAGTTTTTTCTTTTTTTAAAACTAGATTTCAGCAACACCTTCTCTACTGCCACCAGTTTTTAATTTCTAAAATTTATGTGCCTATCATTCCTCTGTACCCCTGTTCATATATCATGGAACTCCAGACCGATGAAATTTTGCTAAAATAATCTTGACCTATATAAATGGAAGCTATCCAAATTCCCTTGGAATGGAAAAAGACATTTGTTAATCTGGTCACACAATTTACAAACCCATATCCGCTGAACTGGACAACATTTTCGATTTAATTGCCTTTTCCTCCTTAACTGAAAGCCAAAGGAGATGTGTAGGCTGTGGTGTAACAAGGCCAGCAGACAAGAGGCTGAAGGAGGTTTCTTGGGGGAATGGGAGGATCACAGGGCCAAGGAAGTCAGGTGACCACACTCTCACTGTGGCCAACGGCTAGTTGTATGGCGCTGGCCAACCCACCTTGCATTATCCGAGTTTTAGTTAATTTACCTAAAGAATGAGAAGGTGAGACCAGCTTTTTCCTAAGAACCCTTTCTAGCTCTTTCTTTAAGTGAGCCAATCTTTTGCAATCATCCCCTAAGCATCTCATCTGGCCTGGGCCTTATCAGGCAGTAAGTTATATGTCATGATGCAGCCTCAGGAGAAAAGCTTCTGCCAAAAGTAGGTGTGCATGTGACATGCTAGCCATGAAAGATGTAGCCTCCATTTATTGCAAAAATGCAGCTGTGCCAAGCTGTCAAAATGTAATTCATGGCAAAGCAATAAACTCCAGGTTGATCTTTAATCACCTTATGTGAAATGACAGCTGAGCAAGACTATATCAAAGGAGACATACCTGGGCTTCTGTCTAATACCCTTCCACGAATTTCTCCCATTCTACAATTCTGTTTGAAGTACCTGCATGCAGCTAGTACAAGACTGGGATCCCAGCAGGGTTTATAAGGAAACCTTTTGTTAAAATATCTTTGTGTATAACCCTTCTGCTATGTTATTTTTCCCCATTTTCTCCTCTGGGAGACTTTGTTTCATAACTCTGACATCATAACTGGTTCCTCCAATCCAAAGTCTATAATGATGGACAACAAGTGAGTAAGAATCCCAGGAATTCAGGGGGAGTAAGGTACAGGCAGCAGTAGATAGTGTTGTTTTACCACAAAAGCCTTAACAGAGAGTCGAACAAGTTACCTAAAGTCAAAGATGAACCATGTTAATATGCAATTCCTTAACCACCCTCACGAGACCAGCTTCTTTTAAAAATGACATTCTGAATCAGGATTTTGGCAACCTGAGAAATGCTGAGGTTTTTACTGCTCTTTTAAGATGTTTAATTTGACTTTCCTTACTCTGCAAGGGACAGACCCCCACAATTTTAAAAATGTCATTTTTGAAATCTATACACACAAAGAGCAAGGAACCTAGAGCATGCCATTCACAGAAGCCACCCTGAGCTAGCCGAGCACGCCCCTGGTGTCTGTAGTTTATTAACCCAGCAGCACCATGCCAAGCAAAGAGCGGGCACTGTTTCTGCAGCTCCGTGGAGCAGAAGCCGAGAAGCCAGACCGTGAGTCACAGCATACTTACGTCACTCTTCCTGAACTTCGCTTTCAAGCTCTTCATGTTTAGTGCATTCAGGCTTCCAAAGCTCTGGAGGAGATTTTTCAACACCTAAGCAGAGAAAGAAAGAAAGAAAGTATGTAGGTTTCCAAATAAACATTACAGATACTGTCTCTTGATTGGATTACAACTTTGGGCCATGGGAAGGAGACAGGGTTGGGCTAGGAAGGTGATCAGAGTTAACAGCCAGGAAGTGATAAAGAACACATGCTATTCCCACTCATAATCCACTCCCTAACCCTTCTGACATAGTCAAATTAACTAAAACTTTAACTTTTTTCTTCTTATTTAATTGGTAAATAAAAACTGTACATACTTGTGGTATATAGCATGACATTTAAAATATGTATATATTGTGGAATGGCTAAATTGAGCTAATTAACATATACATTACCTTACATACTTATTATTTTATTGTAGTAAAAACACTTAAAATCTACTCTCAGAAACTTTCAAGTATATAATACTCTGCTATTAACTATAGCTGCCATGTTGTACAATAGATGTCTTGGTATTCCTACTGTCCAACTGAAATGCTGTATCCTTTGACCAACATTCTCCCCAATCCCTCACTCTGTCAATCTCAGCCCCTGGTAAGCACCATTCCACTCTCTGCTTCTACAAGTTCAATGTTTTTAGATTCCATATATGAGTGAGTTCCCAAACATTAAAAGTAGAAAAAGTTTAAGCTGCTGCTTAAATGTTACTGTACAAAATGCTCTACCTGTATGTTGAAGTAATTCCTTTACACACCCTTCATGTTGCACTCATACCACCTACCTCCTTTTGAAAGGCCAAAATAGTGAAAAATGATAAGGAAAACAGTTCATATTCCAGATGCCATTCATTCCCTATTTATTTTTCTCAGTGTTTGTCCGTCCCTGACCCCTACCCCAAAACACAAGGCAGTTAGTAAAAAATGCCAGGAACAACAAAACCTCCCACATCAAATAGCTCATTCCTCAGGGGGCCTCTTTAAACCCTGCAAGACTCTCCAGGTCCTTGTGGAACCCAGCAATTCTGAGTTGGAGTTGAAACAGTCTTAAGTAATCACTTCATTTACGAGGGGTCCATGGTCCCCTGGAAATTGAATACACTCTTTTTTGAGTAAGTATATATGTACATTTTCAGGGAAGAAGGTTCCTGGTTGCCACCCTTCAAAAGTCAAGGCTACTGATCTAGTCTAAGTTTTTCATTTTCCAGAAATAGAAACAGAGCCCCAGAGAAGTTAAGAAACTTGCCTGCAGTCACAAAGCCTGTTTATGGTGGAATTCAGAAACAGACCCCCAAATCTGATTAGTAGCTGAATGCTTTTTCCACTGCCCTGCACAGCTTTATAACTAAAACCCAAAGCTGAGTCCTGTGCTAAAATATGATAGAGACTTTATCTCTTTCATTAAACACGGGAATGTACAACGTGTGAAATCTCTGCATGTAGATTAAAATGTCAAAGTGCAAAAAGGAAAGATAATCTATGTGAAAGTTCCCATCACATAGGAAGCAACTCGATAAATGTAACGTCAAGCCACACCTGACAGAAAGTGAGAACAGGTGCACTCTAACAGTACCATCCCAGCTGAAAACTCAGGACTAGCAGTCCAGTGCTGACCACAGTTAACCACTATGTTTTCAGAAGCTTTGCAAGGTCATTGCATGTTCCTCCACATCCCTACCACTCTGGACGAAACTCATTCGAGAAGACTGGGTGGGGGTGAGGGATGCAAGCAACTGAATGCTGTACTCATCCCTCCTCATGTCCCTGTCACTGCCTCCAGAAATCACCCCGTGACTCTCTAGCTTACCACGTGTTTACTTTCATTATTGCTACTGCCATTAAGCAGGGCCCTTGGATGAATGGTGCGACAACTCAGTCATCATAAAGCACTAGGATGGCACAAATCTGGAGGCCACATCATTACTGCTGCCTCTCTATGGCCCTTTTCAATCTTCCCAGCCTCGGCAGGAGTGACAGAATGCATGTTGCCTTGGAAACTGTACACACTGTAATTACACATTGTTAACTGCCAAGCATTTAATCACAGAGAACGCTGGGCCGGTACCTGAACAGCAAATGCAAATTCCAGGGCAGTGTTTCTCAAAGTCAGCCCCTAATTAACCTGCATCAGAAAGACCTGTGAATGATTTGCTAACTACAAAATGCTGGTCCCTATCCTATGGAAACTGAATCTCGAGGGGTAGGACCCAGGACTGTCCTTGGCTGAATCTTTTGCATAGTAAAGTTTGAGAACCTAGAGTTGATGTAGAACAGGGAATACACTTGCCATAGTTGAGCTGGTTTATAAACCAAAGTTGGGCTGGCCTTTTCATGTCCAAAACAACATCACCTTTTGATGAATTGAAGTAAAAATAATGATAATCAGATATTCCCAAACTGTCACTGGCCCAACTATTGCTAGAAACTGGAAATCACCCTTCGAGTTTAAGTCCTTTACCCTCCGGTAGAAATGCTAATAACCAAGGAAAGAGGCCAAATGAGTGCAACAGGAAGGGAGAAAAGAGAAGCCAAGGCTTGGATAACCCACAAACTGTGTGGCCTGCCATGGCAGAACCACCCAAAGCGTTCCTTCATTCATAGACTGATAGAACACAAGGTCTTGGGCAACAATGGGTAAGATTTTTGTTTGAGGTCATGGGGGTTTCATGGGCCTTGTGTTAGTTTTTTTTCCAAGTATTTGTCTTTGGCTTTCTTTCTTTTTTATAAGCAAGCAGCAAGAAGTATGCAAACTCTTATTTGAAGAGGATTAAATAAAGTAACTAATTCCAAAAGTTCCCAGACGAAGGTATTAACTGCTAGATGAATATCTTCCTGGGGCCCACGGCTCCGGGTGTGTGACAGCTGGGTGGTCCATGGGCGCAACTCCACGATGATAGAGATGGGTGTCAAAGGAAAAAACGTTCTGGAATCCCACAGAATAGCAACTCTGGAAACATGAACTGTAGCCAGGGGGGTAAAGTTATTAACAGATCACTGCTTTCCTGGTATTTGTGAAAGGACCTAATGCCTGAAAGCCATAACTATCGGGAAGCAACCCAGCCCCTGCTCTGTCTCAGCATCCCCTCTTCCCAAAAATGAACCCTGAGTAAATCAGGGACTCTCCTTCCTTGGGTCAGTTGGGATCTTACAGCCCCAATTCCCAATCCCTAACTTCCAAAGCCCAGGCTGGGCTACAGCCTATCTTGAGTACAGTGACAACTCCCAGTTTAGTGAGGCTATGCAAATGGCAGCCCTAGGAAAAGCCACTTAATCAGGATGCTTATTTCAAAAGAATTGCAGTAAAACTGGACAGCAGCCTAATTTGGAAATGTAAGAAAAAGGATCATACATCTATGGAAAAGTTATCTGAACTAAGTTCTCCTGTTTCAAGCAGAATAAAGCACACCTCCCCACTGAGCAGAAATATTAGTCAGTGTACTACCTGCTTAATTCAAAATAAGTCACTGAAACACGAAACATCACCAGTCGCCAATCATCACATGATGGATGTCACATTGATGGGTGAGGATGGAGCAGTGAGAAGAGGTACATCCTTGTTTCTTCCATCTCATTTGAAAGACTAGATACAACAACATGGTTGATTCGTTTTCCCTTTAAAAAATAATGTAATTCTCAAATAGAGCTTAACATGGGATAACCTTGTCTGATTTAACCTGAATCAGAAAACCTTCATAATAACCTACAGAGCTTTATCATGAACAAAAAAGTTAAACTTCTTTGAGTATTAAAAAATAACTTACAAAAGATATGGAGTTTTCCTTTAGGGAGTGATAAAAATGTTCTAAAATTTGTCGTGATGGTTAAACAACCTGTGAACATACTAAAAACAATCCAATTGTATACTTTCAGGAGGTGAATTAAATGGTATGTAAATGATATCTCAACACAGCTGTTATTTTTTTAAAAAAAAAAAAGCTTAATAATCTCCATTACCTTCTCCAATCTTTACAATTAGGAAAATTCCAAGTTAGAAACCTGTAGAATGATGAAAACAGAATTTAAAAGTAACGAAAGTTGTCAGTGCTCTTAAAATGCTAAAATATGATAGCTCCTAGGAAATTTTCTTTATTTAGCTATTTCTCTACTACAACCCACCACTGATTTGAAGTGAATAGAAGGAAGTAGTTCGTCTCTTGATCTTCAAGCTCCTCCTACTCCCACCCATCCCCAACCCAACACCCACATCTGATCCAGGGACCATTTTGTACAGCAGTGGTACCACTGCATATCAGCACATGAACGGCCTCTTGGAGCCCCACCCAGGTGTTCTGTAATCAGGTAAGGCCCAGAAACCTGTCTTTTGTGTTTGTTTTTGTTTTTTAATTTCTCAGGTAATTTAGACGCTCAACTAGATTGCGGAACCACTGTTCTATACTTAATTAATGACATCACACCTATAATTTACACCTTCATTCAAGAGAAATTGGACAAGTTAGACATGACCAATATTTTCAAGCATCAACTGTGTGTGA
>NW_012139858.1:822798-838243 GCF_000956105.1 Propithecus coquereli
TTCCCAATAAAGACATCCTTAACAACACAGCACCTCATGCCATCAGAACTCCTCCCACTGGTAGAAACTGCTTCCAGAGGCCTCTAAGACGCTGCCATGCCTAAGAGTTATGTCGCTGCTGCTGGAATTAAGAGTACTGAATGGGAAGCAGAGCCTGGGTGCTGGTCCCCCTTGCCCAACTTACTTCATCAACAGCAGATTCACCTCACCCTAGCAAGAGAGAATTTTAAGCACATACAAACATTTAGGTTCTGGGAACTATGAGCTGGCCCTGAGGATGACTCCAAGCTGACCAAGGGTACAAATAGAGAATAAGAATCTTTTTAAAAACTACCTCATAATTAGGTGTTAAATACTGCAGAAATGCAAAGAGTGGAAAGCTTGACAGGCTGGAAAAAATCAGAGAAGTCTTCATAATTGGGGCAGGATTCTAACTGGCCTTAAAAGAAACACAGAATTCAGGCTAACTGAGGAGAAAAGGGCATTTTGTCCATTTGTCCCACAAAATGGGGTACTCCCTTCTTAGATTTTCCAGGCAAGGGTCAGACACCTGTCCAATCACTCCAAGGGGGCCCCTAAGCTTTACTCATGAGGCGGAGTAGGTACTATGGTTTGAATGTGGCCCCCAAAAGTTCATGTCTTGGAAACTGAACTGCCACTGTAACAGCAGTAAAGGATGGGACCTTGAAGAGGGGACTGCACCCCCACGTTTGGATGAATGCCATTACAACGGAGTGAGGTGGTTTTCATGACAGTGGGTTGTTATCAAAGCAAGCTCGGCTTGCTTGCCCTTTGCCATGGGATGATCTTTGCTAGATGCCAGGCACCATGTTCTTGGATTTCCCAAACCCAGAACCACGAGCCAAATAAACTTCTTTTCTTCATAAATTACCCAGTCTGTGGCATTTTGTTACAGCAACAGAAAATGGACTAAGACAGTAGGTGTGATGGGAATCATTGCATAGTTCTCTCCAAAGGAAGATCCTCTCCCAGCCTGACTCCTTTGGACCCTGGATGTGAGTGAGGGTTTCAAGAGCCCTGTTACCTGTTTTCAGTGAATTTGGCAATTTACATCTCAGCTTGCCCGTTTACTTTGGAATAGAGGATTTTCAGGGTAGAATTTCATGTTGCTTACACTCAGGCCCTGGCATATAATCAACAAATGTTTCACGAATGAATGTGTAGGACAAAGATATGGATTAGGTGCTTAGATAGTCTTTAGACTTCACTTTTGACCTCAGCAAGGCTCTCTTTGATCTCAAGTACACCGAGGAGGGTGAGCACTCTGACATCAGTTAGCTTCGTTGGGATTTGTGTAAATGCAACATAATAATTAGGTTTCACCATGTGCAGATGGAAGCACTAAGATGTTTTAAAAACCCGAGCTCATCTGGCCTATGAAGTCTTGCCAGGTTGCCCCTCCTTTTTCCTTCCTGCCTGCCCCTTTCCCTCTCATTGCAGCATCTCCCCAACCACATGCTAAGCCTAGCCGAGGGCACCGACCATTTTCAATAACATAGTTTTAGGGTCAAGGGAGAGCAAGGATCAACAAATAGAACTACGGAGGCAAGTTCTCAGGTTAGAGATTTTATCAGCCTGGTTCTGGAGAGAGCTGTGGGGCAGGCCAAGGATTCCCCCAAACCAACATGCCTGCTCTTATTGCACGTGAGATCCTAGCCCTGCTAGTCAGGGAGCTCCTCAGTCAGGAAAACATCCATCCTAGAGGAGACCAACGTTTCACCTCTGATCTCAGCAAGGATCTCTTCATAGTCAACACTCAGCTAAAGTTTGCTATGGCCGAATGAACAAATGACGAATGAATGAGTACTAAGTGTTAAATTAGGAGCACAAAGATATATTGGTCATTTATTCCAAAGAAAGTGGCCAGTCCAAAATGTAAATGTTCAAAGGATTTAACTGAAAACTGGTAAGAGGGCTCCTGAATCCCCCACCCACATCAGATCTAAAAGGGTCAGAGCATGTGGAGGTTGGGGAGGATCTTTCTTTGGAGAGAACTATGCAATGATTCCTACCACGTCCACACAGCCTCATGAAAGAGGCTTACAGGACTAAAGAAATTAGACGGGTATTTGATCCATGCCTGGAAAATCTAAAACATGGGAGAGAAAGTGGCCCATGCTTCAAGGATGGGAAGGAAGGATAGGTTGCTGCTCTGTTGTGATTACCCTGAAAGCTAGAGTTCATCTGCACGCAGATGTATGTTTCCTATGGACCAGATGTAGACAACTCAGAACAGAGGGTAGTAAGTTGTCTTAGATTCTGTGTAACAGGCTGGATTAGAAGGGCAAAGAGGGCAGAGAGAAGCTGACTCCCTGATAGAGAAGCAGCAAACCAAAAGCGAGTTCATCTCCTTCATCAGGAGAATTGCAGGAGAGGGGTCCCCATGGTGGCCCAGGAGTGGAGCAGGGAGAGGAGAGGATCTCCAGAGGGCCCCTCCATTGGTTTGCTAGAGCTGCCACAGCACAGCACACAGGCTGGGCGGCTTAAACAACAGAAAATAAAGTCCAAGATCAAGTTGTCAACAGGGCTGGTTTCATTCTGAGGCCTCTCTCCTTTGCCTGTAGATAGCTGCCTTCTGCCTGTGTTTTCGTGTGTTCTCTTCTTTGTGTGTCTACATCCTAATCTCTTCTTCCTATGAGGATACTAGTCATATTGGATTAGGGCCCGCCCATGACCTTGTTTTACCTTAATTATCTCTTTAAAGGCCCTATCTCCAAACACAGTCACATTCTAAGGTACTGAGGGTTAGGACTTCAGCATATGAATGGGGAGGAACACAATTCAACCAATAACACCCCCAGAAAGAGCCCAAGAGCAAGAGACACTTCAAAACAAACACATGTCAGACTCACAATATGGCTCTGTCTTGCTATAGTTGCTGCAGTACCACTTACCAGCCAGGTAAGAACTTTCTTGTCCCTCTCACCTCTTACCTTCCCCCACCCTACCCCCAGTGCTCCCATAGGGGGATTCCTGAAGGTATCACACACCATGAAGGGAGCACAGAGGAGGCAGGGCGGTGGGGTGAAAAGGGAAAGATAGTTAACCTTAAATCAAATTTCAACTTTTTATCATTATAGGAAATTGGGCATCCCAAGTTCTGAATTGAGACTATCTAGCAATTAAAATTGACTATAGAACTTTTTAAAATCTCAGAATAATGAGAAAAGTCATAGATTTCATCCAGATGCAAGGAATATACTAACTTCACTGAATAACTTAGACAACAGAACACAAAACAAAGCTGTTTTATGATTACATCTTGTAAGTCTTATTTATTCTGCAAACCAGATACATATGAATAATGACTGACTGAACGAATAAACAAGCAAACTTTACGGAGCCTTAATTATGGGCGGGGTGCTTTCATATATGTCATCTCTTTTATGAATTAACTAAGGTGCACGTTTGTTAAAAGATTGCCCAGATGATAAAACATTTAACAAAAAAAAAAAAAGATATAACAATAGTTTCATTTGGGCAATGAATCCTTTCCAAAACACTCTAATATCTCGCATTTTTTTCAAAGAAAATAAATGAGCACATTCTTTTTAAACCATAAATGTCACTCAGAGACCATATCATAATAATCATGTAGTAAAACTCTCTTGAGACCATTAATCTCCTATATTCACAACTCGCCTTTATCCAGGGCATGGCATTTCTCTTGAGAACCAAATATATCATTCTTCTTTGAGAATAAAGCCTGCCATCAACCAGGACTTGTCCATGAATCAGCCAGAGCCAGCGGCACTGATACAAAATTGGCTGTGGCTCTGGTCTGTCAAATCTGCTGCTCACATGCTCCAATAAGCCTACCAAAGAAAAGTCCCAAGGTTACCTCCTGCCCTGAATCCATCCAATTTACAAGCATGGCCTTAATCAAAACAAGCTACCTCTCAAATATAACAATCATTCTAGGACTAACAAACTCCATTTGATAATCCCTTATATTGAAATTATTTTTAACATGATCTCTAAAATGCCCTCTATGCTTATCTTTTGATGTTCATTTCAATGTCCCCTTCTGAACACAGCACTGTGTTCACCTAACAAGAGAAAAACTGCCCTGCCCATGCCCAGCAACCAACCCCAAACGGCATGGCATACGTGCCACGAGTGGGTAAGCACCTTAGCGTCCCTCCTCCAAAGTCATTCCTTGAGCTTCACCCATCTTGAAACCCCAAAGAACACATCAAGTTTAAAAGTACAGGTCCAATCCCCAAAAGATATTGGGGAAAATGTAAAATGGCATAGCGATTGTGAAATGCAGTCCCGCGGTTTCTTAAAAAGTTAAATATACATTTATGTGACCCAGCAATGCCAATCCTATGCATGAGAGAAATGAAAATGTATGTCCACACAAAGACTTGTACGTGAACATTTATAGCAGCAGTGTTCATAATTGTGGAAAAATCGAAACTAAAATAGCTGTCAATGAGATTTAGAAAACTGTGGCATTTCCATATAATGGAATACTATCCAGCAACAAAAAGGAATGAAATGCTGAACCATGATGGCACAAGGATAAAGATCAGAAACATGCTAACAAAGTCAGACACACAACACCACACATTGCATGATTCCATTTCTATGACATGTCTAGGAAAGGCGAATTTATAGAAACAAAAGGTAGATTAGTGGTTGTCTAGCGCTGAGAATGGTAACAGGAAGTGATTGCAAATGGCATAAAGGATCTTTTTGGGGTGAGGGAAATGTTCTAAAATTAGATTGTGGTGATGGTTGCACAATTCTGTAAATTTATTAAAAATCACTGAATTGCATACTGAAATTGGTGAATTTTACAGAACGTAAATTACGCCTCAGTGAAGCTGTTTTGAAAAAGATCAAATGTAAAAAAGTAAAAGGGAGGTCCATATACAAAGTGTTTGGTTATGAAAAATATTTTTAGAGTAAGTGAGAGTGCAGGCTCTATTCATGGCTATATTTAATCCTTGTTTTTACTCTAGAAAGATTTAAATGCTAAAAGCTGGCTTCCCACATACATCATTGGTTCTTTGATTCAGTTTCAAAATGAGGATAACTTGGACTCTCACAATCTGGAATGTTGGAAATGTCATTTACGGTGATCACAGTGGTTCCCTTTGGCCTGCTGAATGAATCTCTTTACCCAGGCACCAGTGTCTTAAATACTACTCAGCATAAGGGATACATAAATAAGTTAATAAAACAGATTCTGTGAATGCTGATGCCCTAGGAGCAGGAGTAAGGGAGTGGACAGAAAGCCCAAAAATTTATCTTCTGTGCCAACTATCATGTTTGGATATTACTCAAACATTGTATATTCAAAAAAGGACACTTCTCGTCTCCAGTCAACAGAAAGGGGATGCTGGCTCACTTGAAGGAAGCCCCTCCATTCCCTTTAGCATAATACAGTCACCTGGTGCTGCACTGGGTCTGTGATGTCAGTGGCGTGCTCAGCTGGGCCCAGCCTTCTCCTCCTACCCTCCGTCCCACCCCAACCAGATCATTCTGGCAGTCGCTGCTTCCCTGGGCTACTCAGAGATTCTCCCTGGGATTTTTGGAGTTGGGAGAGGAGAGACTTTCCTCTCTGGTGGGGAAATGGGAAACTCCTAGCCTGGCAGCTCAAGACCCCATCTAGCTACCCCTGTACTGAAAACTGATTTGAGGGTGAACCCGGGGGCCCTGAGGGCCTGCTATGCCACATCCTTTTAGCACAGGTCACACAAATCAAGGCATTCTTCTTCTAGCCTACGCTAGTTCAAGTTGGGTTTCTGTTACTTGCAACCTAAGAATACTGACGAATACTTTGGTGCCTTCTCACCTACTCAATCGTGCTCAGTCTGTCATCTCAGATGCCACAGCAAAAGAGGTGCCTAGAACTTCAACATCACAGTTGAAGCTTGCATTTCTGTCTGTTCAGCCCATTTCTGAAGTCAGCAGCTAAATTCTCTTCATGAACCTACAGATACGAAATGTACACTCCCTGGAGTCTAAACGGAATGAACACAAAGGGATGTCCCCTTTGAACCTACAGGTTAGGGAGGGCACGCTGATCCTTCACTTGTTTGGCTATTAGCTGCTTCCTCATCTGTCCCGCGCCTTGGCCCTGCACAGCCCCAGCTCCAGAGTACCCCATTCATTACTGGCTTCTAACAGCCCCGCAGTCACCACAGGAGACCTTCCAGCAATCGCAGTATGAGTCTTCTGAGCTATCTCCATTCTAAAAGTAAGTATGGTTCTTTGACTCTCCTACAGGAACTAGGCCAACAATGAAAACAATCACAATTAACTGGAAATGAATAGCATTAGACTATTTTAAAACCTTCACAAAATAAAAAGCCACTGTAACAGCTGGGTCCAAGAGGAACTAGTACTTGGGGTCTGGAGAGGGGTGGACCCTATCTCCCCTGCTGCCCAGGGACTTGAATCCCCAGAATTAAAGGGGAAAAAAGAAGGAAAATAAGGAAGCTGTTCCCTGAGCTGAGGCTAAGGAGGAATGGGAAAAACCTTCAGGACAAGCGAGAACAAGGAGACAGGGACAGATGGGGGGTGGTGCGGGAGCGGCCCCAGGGTGTGGGGTGAAGCGGGTGCCGAGGCTCCGCTGGGCCAGGAGACCTCAAGGCCCAGTGACAATCCTCTGAGCAGTTAATCCTTGAATAGTGGTGAAGACATGACATGCAAACACACTGTCACTTACCCTAATTTATTCTGAACAAGACACCTGGAACAGAAGTCTAATATAGTGGCTCAAACATCAAGGCATCACTCCCCAGAGGCCATGCCAGCCTGGATTTGCCACACTACTGCCCTGGCAGTGCAAACGGAAAAGCCGTTTCAGATCTTTTTCCATCAGAAGCCACAGGCTGTTCCATACCTGAGCCACGGGGGACCTAGAACCACCTACCTGGTAAAAACAAACTCCCATTAACTGAATTTGAAACCCTGGACCTTCTATCTTTCAACTTCCAACCACTTTCTGTGCTTAGGCCTAAAAAGCAAACAGTATTAACATGAAGGATGGGGAATGCTTCCATTAACAGATACCCTGGAAAGAGACTATCATTAAAAAAAAAAAAAAAAAAGTATCAAATATTTAATATGCTCCCCTAATGTCCCACATATAGCCACAAACCTACATACCGTGCACCTAATACTAAGAGGGTTCACACAGTAATATCATGGCTACTCAAGAACTGACAATTTATGAGGAAAAATAAGAAACCTATAATGACTTAGTCATGTTATACGGGTTGAATACCACTTATAAGCCAAGTACACAGGCAATGTAGACAAGTGGACCACACAACCCCAGGCTACAAAATCAGCTTTACTGTTAAGAAAAAGTCCATACAGATTAATGCACTTGCACAAAAGCAGAGATACGGATTTACAAACCAAAAACTCAAATGTTCAGTATACCATGTATTATCACCTTCTGATGAAGCTATTATAATACTCTACAGAAATGCTTAAAACTAAGGGGAAAATCCCAGTTAATGGGGTAAAGATACAGTTTAATCAAACACACATTTATTGAAGACATTCTAGGTGCCAGGTGGAGCTGGGATTACAGGACCTAGAAGAAGACATATTACTACTTAGATCGTTGCTGTCCAATACTATAGACATTAGCCACGTGTGGCTTCTGAGCGTTTGAAATGCGGCTAGTGCAAATTGAGATGCACCGTAAATGGAAGATATACAATGGATTTCCAAGACTTACTAGGGAAAAAATGTCAACTATATCATTAAATTTCATATGGATTATATGTTGGAAATGATAATATTTGGATATACTAAGTAAAATAAATCATTAAAATTAATTTCATCTGTTTCTTTTGACTTTTTTGTGGCTACTAGACAATTTAAAATTACCTATGAGGCCGGTATTTGTGGCTTACTTACACTTCTATTAGACAGTGATGATTTAGATTTTTTCTTCAAAGATACTGATACTAGCATTTCATTATTATTAACAAAGCAGACATAAAATTAAACAGAAAATGTGTATGTTACCAGCTTTAACATTCACTTACTATCATAAGATCACAAAATTGTGATCTAGTAAATATTGCAAGTTACTATTTTGGGAGGGGGTAGGGATAGGGTCTCACTCTGTCACCTGGGCTAGAGTGCAGTGGCATCATCATACCTCACTACAACCTCAAACTTCTGGGCTCAAGCAATCCTCAGGCCTCGGCCTCCTAGTAGCTGGGACTACAGGCATGCCCCACCATGCCTGCCTAACTTTTTTCTATTTTTTGTAGAGACAGGGTCTCACTATGTTGTTCAGGCTGGTCTTGAACTCCTGGCCTCAAGCAATCCTCCTACCTCAGCCTCCCAAAGTGCTAGGATTACTAGACTAGTGTGAGCCACAGGGCCTGGCCTACAGCAAGTCAATAATTAAACAATGATTGAAAGTTACAGTTTAAAAGATTCATTCTGCCACATGGAGAAGAAGGAATAATTAACCAACAATTTTATTTCACTCAAGACTGATGAACTCCCAGTGTATGCAAACTCAAATATTACCCTATTATATACTATTCTGAGAACATGTCTATATTTTTCTCTATCAACAGTTGGAAAATTTTCCCAAGGATTCAACAGGGAATTTAACTTCACCACTGCTTCATGCTAAGTACCACCGTCTTCAATTTAACCAGGATGTTACTGCTCTATGTCTAGATTATAGTTAAAATAAGACAAGTTCTCTGGTGAGACTGAGAAACTTGTTAATGTACTTTGGAATAAGATTGGTCACTAATACAAGAACTATGTCCTTACATTGTCTATATTACAATAATAGAAGGACAAATGGGGGAATGATAACACAGAGAAACACGGTTGCAAACTACACAGAATATGCAAGTGAGATGTATTACAATAAGATATGGGCCAACCCTTCCTTATTGGTATAGATTATAATAGCAGTATAATCATGTTGGCCAATATAACAGCAGTTCTTTAAAGGTAGGTTGATAAGAACATGATAGCATTAGCAATGATAATAACAGCCACAATAGCTATCATTTAAATGATTATTTCACAAAATTTTATTTTTTATTTTATTATAAATGAATATCACCCCATTTAATGCTTATAAGCACCTCAGAATTTGATGCTATTTTTATTATTCCCAGCTTCTGGGCTGCATATTAGACAACACCAATAAGGCTGGCCCTCAGACCAACCTTTTTATTACTTAAAAAATCAGTTGCCTTTAAAGAAGGAACAGCCCTCAGAACTGCTGCTGGCACATACACAGGTCCCTCTAGGAAGTCTGAATGGAACAATTTGCAAAAAGCGTTCCTTCTGGCTGTTGGCCCTCACTCACACACCCCTGCCTCACTGGAGTGGGAGGCAGCTTCTTTATTTCCTTGTCCTCACGTGAGAAGCATATGCTTAACAAATAAGTTTATCAAACTCTCGAGTCAACAAATTCTTTTCCATATAGCTTCGCTAAAGATACAAAATCAATAATGGAGAAAATGTAAAGACAATTATAGACAAGTGAAGTGGTTATTTTTACACTTGGCTGAGCTGACAATACAGATTGGGGTGGAGGTTTCCACATCTTGGCAACAATTTGGAAAAGCAAAACGTTTAGATACTTATATACTTCCCTACCATTAGGACATTTCTGTTCCTTAAGAAATTATTCCATCCTGTACAACTCTCTCCAAGCTATAAAAAATGAAATACCACAATTCTTCAGGACAACTAAAAGCAACAATATTAAAGTAAAAGTGGAACCCTAAAAAAATGTCACCCGAGACAAGAATGGGACAGGGGTATGTAGGAGTGTTTGTTCTGGAAGCCACACACAAAAGCACCCACAGCCCGGCAGGCTGCCACCAAAGACTGCAGCAGTTATCACCGGGACAGGGTGAGCTGCTACTTGTTTCTTTTGCCACCGTGGATATAAACACCCACTTTCAATGTAATGAGAATCAAATGTCCTTTGTTCCAGGGAGTATGCACTTAAAATAATCAGGGGTTGTTTTAAAGAAGAGGGAGAAAGTAAGCTTGCTGCCAAACAAGGCACAAACAGTAACACAGCCCTAACAGACTGGGCGGGAGACAGGTTTAGTACGGGTGTTATTTGGAGGAAATCATTGCACCACGTACCTGTCTTATGCTGGCTTTTAGGGACTCTAGAATAAGAGCAGTAGAAACAGGAAATGAATGGCACACTCAACATCGTATAAAGTTGTATAGCACAGAAAGAATCGAATTACTAGGAATTTATCAAGATTGCTGACAGGCCATATATTAATACATGAGGTTAGTGGCAGAGATGAGTTTTTCCTCAAAAAAAACCCCACAAAAACCAAAAACCACTCCAAGGAAATCCTTGATGTTAGGTATGTGGATATTGGCTATAATTTCTATGCCTATATTTTGAATAGTTTTTTTTTTCCAACTTAAAAAAAGCTCATGGGAAAGAAATGTGAAATTTTTGTCTCAAAAAAGAAAAATATCAGTCCAAAAGAAAATCTAAGGGTTTTAAAAATTTCTTTAGAAAAGACCCGAGAAGGCTCTAGGAGCACTTTAGTCTCTTGCACCCATGATAAACGTGGATTGGGCCTGAAGGAAGATTTGGGCGGAGAAAGGTAGAACACTCAGCCACCCTGCCCAGTGGCACAGCCTCCCGACATGTTCAATGAAGGGCTCTGAGTGCTTCCTAGGGTCCTGGCATATGTTCATGGCTGGGCCCTATCTTGTATTTTCCTTTCGGCTTTCTTTCACAAGGAAGAAAGAAAATGCAAGCCACTGTCCATGAGCCTTTTGGCTCACAAGTCCCCACATCCTCTGGGTGGGTGGGAAGAGGGCACCGTGCATGGGCTCCTTCTCTCAGCAGCCCAAGTCAGGATTTCCTTTCAATTCTAAACACGATCGAGCACTAATATGTCAACTTTCATGGGAGGAGACGTTCAAACTACTTGAGCATTCTTGTCAAATTAAGAGGCTCAGCACAGAATCTGTGAACTCATCAGCAAAGCTTGATTATCAGATTTGTTTACGTGGTTCTCACGCAGCAGATGCTAAGGGCCTGGGTGCCATCATTTTCTGACCTTCGCACTGCTACTCAACGCCACTAGCCTCCCGAGACTCCCCATTTTCACCCTGTTCTTCAACATGGATTGTCCAAGTGTGTACAAGTCATCTTCACTTATAACAATTATGATTAGCTACATACAGGACTCCCACGGTCACTGTTTACCTCTGAGAGAAACAGAAAAGTGCAATGTTCGGAGCCCAGTGCTGTGAGCAGCCAGAGCTAAGGTCATGTCCCACTCTGCCTCTTACTTCACTTTCCAAGGGGTCATTTTTACTTCTCTAGGTCTCAACTTCATCTATAAAGAGTTCCCCACCACACTACCCAATTCCCACCACTAACAGTCCACCTTGTGCTGTAGCAGACTGCGAACAGGTCTGAACCTGGTTAAAACTCTAAGCCCATGAGGGCAGGGCATGTCATTCCCCCAGAGATTTTCTGACATTCAATTATGCCACGTATCACTCATGGGAAAACTGACAATGAATAAGACTAGCTCTGACCTCATGCGTGGGGTCCAGCAGCAGAGAGCCTGTCGCAGAGAAGGTGCTCAAGTCAATTGAACTGGCTTCCTCTGTTACAGGCAGGCCAGCATCCCTCTTCGCCCAATTTTTGACTCAAGTGGCTTGAGGATGTTACCCAAGGTGAACACCGACAGAAATAGTTCTCTGAGTATGGCTGACAATGGCAGTACCGTCCCACAGAAGGGTGTTTTCCTCTGGAAGAGCAGGCTTCCAGCCAAGGGCCAGCTCCCTGACTAGGAAATGAGGGGCTGTCTTCCTCAGGTCCCCATGGAGATAGCCCCATCAGGCTGAAAGGCCAAGGGGAGAAGGGGAAAACAAAAAGTGGGTTAGGGATATTTCCCCCACAGGACTGAGCAGTCAAAGCCTATTCTGTGAGCCTAGGAATATTGTCAGGTGGGACCAGGGACATCTCAGTCCCCTTCTGCCAACAGCAAAGCCAGGAAACCGTTGCCACCTGAAAAGCAGAAGACAATGCAAGCCTAACTGCAGGCCAAGCAGTATGTTAGCCTTGGAGTGAGAAACTTAAGATCCATCCCTGGAATTCTTCAGGTCTCTGTGAAATAGTCATACTAGAAAGCCACATTTTATTACTTGTAAATAGCATTTTATTGCATCCAATAGAAAGAGTTCCTAAAAATAGTCAACAGTATATATAGATCAGTTGGCATAGCAACTGGTGACTGGTTTTCCAACTCAGGGTATAAAACGCACAATTATTACTTTTCACTCAAGTGTGAAAGGTTATCAAACTGTCAGGGGGGATAGTGGTGATTGTACTTGTACTCTAGAGCCTTGCAAGGTGGCTGTTAAAGGTAAAGAGGATAAATGCAACAAGGTTTTCTAGGTACATTCACTGGATCTTGAGTGTTCCAAAGAGGTTCATAAATGGCCTTGGGGCAGGGAGTTCCATGAACCTCTTGAGATTGACCAAAATTATGGACATATAGCATCCTTGTATGTAAATTTCCCAAGGAAGAATGGTCCAAAACCTGCATCAGATTTGCAAAAGTCTCCATCTATGACTCACAGATATTTAAGAGTCATTGGTAGATGGTCTTTCCTGGTTTGCAAAATGGATCCCTTTTGGAGGAAAACACTTTCCTCCGTGCCACTCTAGTGCAAAAGGAAGCTTCTCAGGACTTCTATTCCCCGCCAGTGAAATCTGTTAGGGTTTTCTTTTCTGGCTGAGGTTCTACCACTTCGGCCAGCAAAAGGAACTACACAGATGCAGTGATAGTGAAAGGAGGTAGACGCTGCTGTTATTGTTAATTTTAGAGTTACTTAGCTCTTTAAAAAGAAAATTTTTCAGGCTTTTGGAGATTTGGGAAAAAAAAGAAAAATGAAAACATTCTATATTAAGCAAACTGAATTTATCTAGAAATCATAAGGATAAAAACACAGATTGATTTTGATCTTATCAATAGCAATACCTGATAGGGATTAAGAAAAATGAAGTTTAAAAAAAGGTAATATAATAAATGTGAGGGAAACTGATATAATAGATGTTGAATTGCTTATGTTGGGTTACCTGATAATAAGCTTTGGTGTTTCTTAAATGTCAATGTAAGAAAAAAATAAGGAAAAAGAATCCATGTATTTTCTTCCACTATAGTAAGCTTCTTGGACTACAACCAACTTCTCTCACAATTGGATTCTGTTTACTTAGTAGCAGGGATGAACAAATCACGAACTCCCAAAGATTTCCCTTTGCCCAGGGGTGACCAATGGTTGTGGAATTATATGGCAAGACTCTGTAATTTCCAGTAAACACTGTTTACTACAGAAGTGACTGGACTGGATCACAATTAAGGTTAGACGAGGTGAGACCTATCATAAAAACCCAGCTTGTAAATCAGTCAAGACACAAGGCACAAACTTCCCCAAAGAGTGGACAGGGAGGAAAGGTGTTTCTTTCATATCTTCTGAACTTCAGCTTAGAATTTTGCTGCTAACTACCTACACTCCTCTGCCTTTTGATTATTATTTAAATTGTCTATACCAGGATGACACTATATCTCATGACCACCAGGGGGAGCTTGATCACACGAATGTGTGTGTGAGTGTGTAGCTCAATGTTAATCTCCTACTATGTGACAGACACTCTGCTGAATACATAGAATATAAAGTTGAAGAATAAGGCATGCTTCCTTCAATTAAATAGAAGAATGTTTTGTTTTGTTTTTAAACACACGGTTAAGTTAGTAAAGTTACTTTTCAAAATATTGATTAAATTTACTGATACCCATTGGTGGGTCGTTAAAAACTAGACTAGTTTTTTGTACATTACAGATGGCTGGAGCAGGGAAATTGAGATTTGAAAAACAATCTTCCTCTACTTTTCAGCTCATGAATAACTATAAGCCAAAAAGAAGAAATCTCTTTAAATCATGAAATATTTTAATAATAATCATATACTTCTATGCTTGTGGTTTTCAGCTTGAAGGTTAACTAACCCTATTCGGATCCATAATATATTGATTTCTTTCAGTTATCATTTTATTACAGGAAAAATGGTTGTGCTTCAATATTCTAGTAATTTTTTAAAGGATACCATCAGTATCATATACCCATATGGTTAATTGGAAAAAAATCTAGACTCCTTTTCCCTACCACCCACTCAAAATACACCCAAGAGGCCTCTGATATATTTAGCTCTGTTATGTCAACTCCTATATTCATTATGCAAGGCAGAAAATTCAGTTGGCTTCTGGCAAAATAATGCACTGTACTGTAACAGTAAATGTTTTCTGTACAATGAATTAAGGATTTTATGATGTGACAGTTCTTAGAGTATTTCTAGGTTCCTTACTATGTATTGGTTGCTTCTAGATCTACAGATTAAAATCATCATTTTCCTTCCATCACGAAATATCACCCCCCTCCAAGACAAAAAATCATAAGAATTCATAGATGAAGGCACAAAGTCAGGGCAATGATGAGTATATCCTCTGCAACAGTTCAGAGAAATACATTTTTCTGTTCTTAGAAATTCAGCGTGGTTGGTGTTGCTGGAGATGCGAGCAATACCAGATGCTGTGTGGAACTGACAGCCAGCATGCCTTGGCTGTGCATCTTCCACACTTATAACATTGCAAAACTAGGTTATCAGGAAAAGGAAAGGTGGGTGTGCCTCCGAGCATCGTGTTACTTATGTTTTCCTCTGACTCCAGGATCAGGCAAAATGCTGGGATAAAAATTTGAAGACAAAGTAGCTTGTGGGATAACTCACAGGGATTTAAATGGAGTGGCTTCTTTATAAGATATACTGTTTTTTATCCTAATAGAACCTGTAAATAGGATATGAGGGTCACTTACAGCCATGGAACAGCCAGCACCATTTACGATATCCAACAGGTGTTAAGAGAAATTTCAAGTAGGAAATCACAACAAAAACATTCACTCATTCATTAAACAGTTGTTTATTATGTGTCAACCCTGTTGTTGACATTAGAAATACAACAGTGAACAAGAGTGACAGAACTCTGCCTTCATGGAGCTCATATTTCTAGCACAGAAAGATAGACAACACTAACATAAATTAAAATACAGGTTGAGTATCCCTAACCCAAAAATCTAAAATTTGGAACACTCCAAAATCCAAAACCTTTTGAGCACCAATATGACCCTCAAAAGAAATGCTCATTGGAGCATTTCCGATTTTCGGATTAGGGATGCTTAACTATACAATGCAAATATTCCAAAATCCAAAAACATCTGAAACCTGAAACACTTCTGGTCCCAAACACTTTGGGTAAGGGATATTTAATCCGTATATGGCAAGCTTGAAGGTGGGAAGTGCTTCGGAGGAAATAAAGCAGGGCAAAGGTCGCAGGGTGAACTGGGAGGAGGTATC
>NW_012139858.1:839478-845374 GCF_000956105.1 Propithecus coquereli
GCCTAAGCTGGTCTCAAACTCCTGAGCTAAAGAGATACTACTCCTCAGCCTCCCAAGTAGCTGGGACCACAGAAGCATGCCACCAAGAGTGGCTAATTGCTTTTATTTTTAAAGAAGGGAGGGCGGGAGGGACAAAAATTCTTTACTACTTTCTATCAACTCCAAGACCCCATTGTCCTTACCTCCAAATCTGTTCCTTCACCTTTAAAGCTTGGGGGACAGTAGGTCTACCTACCTCAAACACACCTTGAGAAGTAGCAGTCTGAAGAATTTCACCGTCAGGTACAGCACTAATGTGTGTTGGTGGGGGTAGGGGAGAAACTATATCATTTCCCCACTGAAATCCTGGGGTGGGGGGTGGGGCTCAGCATCCATTCTTTCTATTTAATCCACAGATAGTAGTAATAAGATTTCTCAACAGGGCTACAACTATCACTCCCCCTACCCCCAAAAAAGCCACAAAACAAATCTAAAGAGTGTAAATGATACAATAAATTCATTAATGAAGCATCTCAGTGAATGCAGATGAAAAGCGTGTGACAGCCCACCATCAGACAGACCCCCCCAATCCATGTTATGCAAGCACTGGATAAAACATAAGAACTGAATAAATTTCCTCGCGTAAAATCGACTGCCTTACCAGCCCGGGGCGGGGGGCAGGGATCACACTTGTTAGGCAACATTAAGAAAAGATTATCATATTATATCCATTGGTAATAAAACTCCCAGACTCACGAGTGAACAGTGCCCTGCACGCTGGAGACAGAGAAATCAAAATCCAGCCTCTCTGTGACTCACCATCTCTTCTCCAACTCTGTTCAAACCTCAAGGACACGAGACTCTCCTCGCTCACTGAGCTTCTGCTGTGTCCTACTGATGGACAGTTCCTCTCTCTGCAGGCCCTGACAGCCCTGAGATCACATTCCCCAGAGAACTAGCAATGATTCCCCGTCCCAGGCAGCTCAGGATTCTTCTCTCCCGGAAAGAAAAGGGAATCCCATCCAAATCACCTGTGAGCCTGCAGCGAAGGGACTCGCTGTTCCTCAGGTGAGCGGCCTTGAGTCTGGAGATTTGCCCCAAGCATCACTGGAAGTAAAGTTGGGCTGACCTGGGCTCCTTGCAAAAGAAAGAGGAGCCTGGATACACAGCCACGCTCAGGCCCAGGTGAGGTCCCTTATGACCCTTCCATGTTATAATGGGCTCCATCTGCCATGATCCTCCGTCTGTTGCCTCTCCAGGCTCTGAGGCCCTCTCTTACAAAAGGGGGATGCGAAACCCAAAGGAGTTAGCAGATAAGCCCTGCAAACTGCAGAAACTAGACCGCAGACGCAAACCTGCCCAAGGAGGAGACCCACCCTCCCGGGCAGGGTCGCGGTCGATGGCGGGCGCCGGTCTCGCACTCCACATCTGCTTCCTCCCGAAGCGGCCCCGAGTCTGCCCCAACTCCAGCATCCCTCCTCCCTGTCCGAGCTGCGGCGGGGAAAACGACAAGAAGGCAGGGGGCAGTGGCAGGCCGGGAGTGGTCTCGCCTGCGCCCTCAGGCCAGCCGAAGGGCTCCCTGGAGTCAGGAAAGGAACAATAGCGGACCCTGGATCTCCGGAGCCATCCGGAGTCTCCCGCCCGCGCCGCCCTCCCCAGCTCCTCCAAGTTCAGCCGGGAGGCGGGTCGCGCTCAGAAGCAGGGACGCGGGGGCACCGGGGCGCGGGCAGGACGGAGCAGGTGGGACAGGGTGCTGACTCGAGGGCGCACCTAGAAGGCCCTCCCGGGTCTGCTCATTCATTCCCACTCGCGCTCGCTCCGCAGCAAGCCCCGCGGCCCCTGCCCCGCGCCCTGCCCCAGCCGGCCTGCCAGGCGCGGGGTCCCGTCTCCTAACTTGGCGGGGTCCTCCCTCTCCGCCCGGACGCCCACCATCCTCCTTTTCCTCTTGCCCCCAACTGCCCTCCGCAGCCAGTTGGCGGCGGGCGGCAGACCAGGGAGCGGTGGCGGGACCCTCGGGGCCGCCCCGCCGCCTCCCTCGCCCGAACCCCAGACACAAAGGCGGGGACGCGAGCCCGGGACCCCGCGCCGGGCGCCTCCCAACTCTCGGCGCCGCGCACTCACCCCATCCAGGCGGCGGCGGCTTCCCGAGCCCCGCTGGCTGCGCCGCCCCGCCCGCCGCTTCCCCAGGAAAACGCGGCCGCCGGGCTCGCTTCCTGCTCGGCTTCCTGCGCCTCGGTCCCTCCTCCTCCCCCGCTGCGGGGGTCAGTGGGCGCCGCGGCTCCCGGGCTGGGCCGGCGGGGCGGGGGCAGCGGCAGCACCACCACGTGGCCGCCGGGCGCCGGCCCCCGCCGACCTGCATCCAGCGGGAGCGTGAAGGGAGGTGCTAGCCATTCCCCTCCCCTTCCACCCCGCGCGGCCCCGAATTCCGCGAGTCAGGTGACCCCGCCCCGCGCTCCGGCCGGGACCTGCGGGAGGTGCTCCCGGCGCGCCCGGCCCCGGCGGCCGCCCCATCCCCTGCGCCCGCGCCTTGCCTTCGGTTTCCTCGGATCGCGGGACCCTCCTCCGTGGATCTGTTGCATCGTCTTAACCTGAAGTTCGTGGAAACCACCGCGCTCTGACCCCTGGGTTTAGGACGGATGAGATCCCAAAGAGTATTCGTTTCTGGTCAGTTTCCAAAGTCGTTTGTGGTCGTGGCGGGTGTTTTAAGGTCACTGATCCTGGCCCCTTCGGACCAGGATCAAATTGGTTGTGTTTTCCAAAATTAGCGAACAGAAAGCAAACTAGAGCGTGCTCGCATTCTCTGGACTGAAGCAACTGGTTGGAGTGACTGTTTCCTAACGCTCCT
Source organism: Propithecus coquereli (assembly GCF_000956105.1). NCBI lineage: Eukaryota > Metazoa > Chordata > Mammalia > Primates > Indriidae > Propithecus > Propithecus coquereli. The sequence goes on from NW_012139858.1 coordinate 842,303, forward strand.
CAGGTGGCAAGACCGGACTACCCGCGTGAGTGCTGTTCTCTGAGGAGTTACGGAGAAGCCTACAGCCTCAACGGACAGGCACCACTGCGAATGGGAACACCCTCAAAACGGAGTTTGGGCCGCGAAGGGGTACAGGCTCACTGCTCCAAGTGCCCTCTCCCCCTTACCACCCCACTGAGACCTGACCTTTGAACCATGATGGGCTCCTCCACTAATTCCAAGGATTTCAAAGCTCTCTACCCGCGTCTAATGTGGGCTGGCTTTTCCATGCATTCTAGTCAAGTTATCCAGCTATGGTCTAGAAAGTTTTATTCACCAAAGCCCCTCCCTTCTCCCAGTTAGCTCTGTGTCCTTTGCACAGAGAAGAAAGCTTTCTAGAATAAATAAGTGGCATGAAGACCTTTCGTGGGAACTACCATAAGTCAATCGTACTTAAAGAAGGAGGGGTGTGGAGCCAACTCCAACAAAAGTGAAATTCACCCAAACAATTCAGTTTATAACGTTTTGGCTATGTTTTAACATCTACACGTCAGACTTTCTCTGTTCCTTTCCCGCAACTATCCTGAACCGCCCCCGCCCCAAGGGAACAACCTGTCTTAGCTTTAAACAGGTGAACTTAACTAATAGGGAACAAAAGCTGCCTAACTAGCTGAATGGCCTTCACTTCCTAACATGGTGCAGCAAAGACTCCGTAGGGAAGTGATGAACAAGCTAGTTTAAAGCCAGATGTACACTCCCCTTCCTGTCCTTCATCCCTCTCTCAAATAAAATCACACTTTAGAAGAAATGTGGACAGCAAACGTTTTTTTGGTTTAATGCTGGCAATTTCTACAATAGTGTTTCCAGGCGGTTCATGTCAATGATGTGCTGTAGGGTATTTTAGCCAAACAATACTGCTAATTATGAGTTTTCTGCTCTGCTTTTAACAGGTTAATCTCATTCAAACAGGGGCAGCCAGGAGATAGGATTGGGAGCGTGGTACATGGTATACGATACTGTCTTGGAAATTTAACATGTGTGTATTCTGTAGGAACAGCTGACAAATTGGAGAACTTAAAATGTTAAACAACATTAAACAATGATTGTCTAAGGCAGGCACATCAGCCTTTGATTCACAGAGGCCTTGTGCCTCTTCTTTTTTCTCTGTCACAGCCACCTCCAAAAGAGCTTACCCGCCTATGTCAGCTCTTAGGCTCCCGTGGGTGGCTTGTGTGCTATTCCCCTTAGTTTATGATCCCACCCTCTCAGAGCAGCATACCTAACTCTCAGTGAGGGTCCACAACAAGTGGAGGGAAGGACTCTTACTGTTCCTCGGCTGTGCCAGGATCCTTTTGCACATCCCCCCTTCTGAAACTCAAAACAACCTTGCACTCTGTAGAGTACAGCAGCTGAAGTTTGCCACCTGCAGGGGCATTATGGCCAAATATGGGCTGAAGAGGCCAGGCACGGTGGCTCACGCCTGTAATCCTAGCTCTCTGGGAGGCCGAGGCGGGCGGATTGTTTGAGCTCAGGAGTTCCAGACCAGCCTGAGCAAGAGCGAGACCCCGTCTCTACCAAAAATAGAAAGAAATTAATTGGACAGCTAAAAATATATATAGAAAAAATTAGCCGGGCATGGTGGTGCATGCCTGTAGTCCCAGCTACCCGGGAAGCTGAGGCAGGAGGATCCCTTGAGCCCAGGAGTATGAGGATGCTGTGAGCTAGGATGTTTTTTGTTTGTTTGTTTTTTGCCCAGGCCTTTTAGAAATGCTAATTGGGTTCAGGATACATTGAATACCACTCTTTGATGGAGACCACACCCACGTAAAAGGGTTTGAGTGAAGGTAGCAAGAATCAAAGGACCACCTAATCTGTGTAGTCAAACCTTTTGGGAGGAACAGCGTCTTGTATTCCTTCATCCAAATATCAAGTAGCTGTGGTGTCGTATGTAGTACAGTGACTACTAACAGCAAGGAGAGGAGGTTTCCCGATCCCTTTTTTTTTACTTACTTTACTTGCCGTGTGAACTTTGTCAAGTGTTTTAACCTCTCCCGGTCCCACTTCATTCATCAGTAAAAGAGAACATCAAACTATATAGCCTCTGAGAACGTTTTCATTTCTAACATCCTAAATTCATTCTCACAGTTTCAAGACCCTTCACAAGGAAAACTGCCCTGTCATTTCAGGGCAAAACATTGTTTTCTAATCATTTTAGTGGGTCAGTCTTGTCATACCAACATAGTAGTAAACTCCAAAAAGTGTTGCCATCCAAGACTCAGCAGGATTCCATAAATGAAATTCATTGATCCAGACGGCTCAATTTTCATTTTTGAGATTAAATAATATCATCCCTTCTTCCTTGCCCATCTGTCATCAATATTGGTTCTTTCTAGATTAGGAACATCTTAAGTCTGAGGAAAGAAAGCAAAGACCTATTGGAGTAACAAGAAACTGTCCCTAAAGGAGGACGTAGAGGTAGATATCACACCAGAGCCAAAAAGTAACTGTCCACTTAATTGGATGTTTGGTCAGGATCTGTCTGCACTTCTGGGTCTAGTCAGAGGCACCATGATTTAGAGGAATATGTGGAAATATTGGACCCAGTCCAGAGAATGGAATAAAAACCCCATAACACAATCAGATGGAGGGAGATAATCTACCAAAAAAAGTCCAAATATGCATAGAAAAATCACTTTTTGTATTTTCTTGAGGATGTTTCCAAAAAGAAAGAAACTGTAACAAAGGAAAAATTAATAAAATAACCTTAGCATTGCTTTTCATAATTAGCAAGACCATAGTAACAAAGCAGCCTGCAAACGCTAATTGGTCCATGGTTTTTCAACTTGCCAGGAAGCCAGCAGGGCTTTCTCCAAGGGTAGGTTACTATATTTTCCATCTCAATAAGGCTGGGCACTTGCTCAGGAAGTGAAGCTAAGATCTTTGGCAATAAATACATTCCAGAGCCATGCCTCAGTGCCTTGCTTGCAGAGTGGCAGAGAAGCTAAGCATCTCAAGCTTGGTGTTACAGACCTGAGAAGGCCTTAAGACTCTCTGGCCCATTATCACATATGAGGAATGTAAATCCTCAGAGCT
>NW_012139858.1:847399-853551 GCF_000956105.1 Propithecus coquereli
CTTAAGATATATGACTGTGAAGATATTTAACAAAATTCCACAAGTTCTTGTTTGTTTTGCCTTAATACAAATTCCTCTAACTATCCAAATATGCACCTTAAGCAGCTTTCTCCTATTTGGGATGAAGATTCTTCTAAGTTAAAGTTATCATTCTTCTTTTGCCTTCTCTTTCAAAGAGAGTCCTATAATTTCTTATGTTAGAACTTCCTGTTTGAGTTTCAGAATAAGAAGATCAAGACTGTGAAAATGTTTCCGATTGTTCTGTGACGTGCCAGAAGAGAGGAGAGGGCTGGAATTCGGGAAGCCAGAGAGATCACTGTGAGAATATTCCTTCAACAGAGCTGAGCTGGGAGAGGGAAGGCCCACCGAAGCCGGCAGAAGCAGGAAGGGAGGCCGTGGTGACTTCCTCCTGTGGGTTCCTGGAAGAGAGAGCACAAAGGCAAGGAGACGAATTGGCATCACAACCACAGACCAATGAAAGGGAGGAGGTAGGGTTATGGTGTGAAGGACATCGAGGCCACTATTGGCCAACCAGAGGGGAGTTTGTCCTTTCGGATTATGTAACAGGGAAGGGTATTTTGGAGGCCCTCTGAGAGGACCAGAAGGCAAAGTAAGTTGGCACAGAGTTACTCTGGGAAACTTGCTGCCAAAAGACCCAGGGGCCAGGGCCAAAGACAGGGTGGTGGAGATCAGAGTGGCTCTCTTATTTGCTTTGTGGGCTTCTGGGAAGTATTTTAAAACATTTTTATTTAAACTGTGAGTCTTAAGAGGCCTCTCCATTTACATCTAACATAACACACTCATATTAACAAATATGAATTATGAGAACATCCTGTGGGCTCCTTCTCCCTCCCTGACCACACTGCCTTCTGCTCCAAGTCTGGGCATTCCTACTTGCACGTTCGTTTTAGAGGGCCGGAAAATGATTGGAGGTTAGAGGGGCATTTTGGAGAAATGTTCGAATAGCCCGTGTGAGACTAGTTCTGCAGAAGGCCAGCGAGAACAGAGAAGCCATATCCAGGCAGGTCCTCGCAGCATGACCTGGAGAACAGGCTTCTGCAGCCCTAAGCGGTTGTCAGCTACCGGGCAGCAATCAGGGTTGAACTCTCGTTTATTTCTCTTTGTTTTTAAACATGGAGTAAAGATGAGAAATGAAAGCATTTTTTAAAAAAGCACACAAAGAAGAAATACTCTGTTAGATAGTAAATTTAAACCCTGGTTTTCCCACTTAGTAGCTGTGCTTTCAGGGGTCAGTAAACTTAATCTCTCTTGGCCTCCTTTTCTTTATCTACCAAATGGGGGTAATGTTAGTATGTGCCTCTTGGATTATTTTGGAGACTAAATAATTAATATATATGAAGCATGTACAATAGTGTTTGGCACAGAGTAAGAGCTAAATAAATAATATCAATATCAGTAAGTATTACTAACACGGAGAAGCGTAAGAGTCATAAAGTCTGGGGGAAAATAGCGGTATATATGGAAATTAATTCTACTGTCATTAAAGAGATCAGAGGCCATGGCTTACACATTTATAGGATACTATTTGCTAAGTCTTAAATGGAAACTTTATGCATTGACTGATATGGAAGGCACAACGTTGCACGCACAAAGAAATAAGAAATATGAGATGTCCTTGGCCCTCAAAAAGCTTCCATCATATTTGGAGAGAGGACACATGGACATCCATGGACAGAGAGTTAACGGAAGCAGCAGCAAATGACTTCATAGTACTCTTTAGCTCTTTAGTGCTACTCTGTGGCTTTGCCAAGCCTTGTTGACCAGCAAGCTGTGCCCTTGAAAATGCGAGGCCTACTATTCTGCTGAAATCTTATGGAGCTACAGCAACCAAAAGACAAGTACTGGAAACTCTTCCCCATCCACAGGGATTGCTATTCTCGCGTGCAGCCCGGGCTGCGAATGACTGTACCACGCGGCTGCCATGCTAGTGAGGGGTGATCCTTAGCATCCAAATCAGCTGCCTATAATGAGGTAGCAGTGGCTTTAATAAAATAGAAGCTTGTTTTACTCATATTTTGAAAAGTTGCTGAATTTGGATGAGTGGCTCAACAATGTCAGGGCTGAAGCCTTTGCGATTCTCTTGATTTTTCCACTCTTTGGTATAGGATGGCTTACCCCCTACAGCAGCAAGTCTGTGTCCCAGCAGGAGGAAAGGAAAGAGTGGACAGCCACAGACATCTGCCCCTATTCAGGAGATTTTTCTGGAAGCCCTCCCCAACGTCTTCATTTAATTGGCAAACTGTGTCATATGGCCACTCCCATCTGAAAGGAAAGTAAGGAAATGTGGGTTTTTACGTGGGTACATTGTATACCAAATAAAGTTGGGCTTCTATTACAGGAAAAGGAGAGATGAATATTGGGTTTATCTGTTGCTGTAAAACAAACCACATCAAAACTTAATGGCTTAACACAACAACATATTATAATTTATTATTTGTTATAGTTCTGTGGGTTGACCAGATGGTTCTTCTACTTAGCTGGAATATTAGGATAGCCAAAAGATCTGAAATGGCCTGACTCATAGAGCTGGTAGATGGTGGGGATCCCTAGCTAGAGTCAGCTGGGGATTGTTGGCTGGAACCTCAGTTTTCCTTCACGTGGTCTCTTGGGCTTCCTCATGGAATGGCAGCTGGGTTTGAGCAGGAGTGTCCCACAAAGATTAGCCCTAATGTGCAAGTGCTTTTCAAGGCTCTGCTGTGTCACGTTTGCCAACATCCCACGGGCCAAAGCTGATCACATGGCCAAGGCCAGGGTCAACAAAGGCATGAATGCTGGGAAGCGTGGTTTACCGGGAACCATCGAAGTCACAGTGCACCACAGGTGGGCATCTAACCATCTCAGCATGGAGAGAGTTGTGAGCACATTCCTATTGCAGGGAGATGGGAGCAAGGAAAGAAATCAAGTATCAGGAACTCACTAAAATAGTCATGAAAAAACATTTTTCTCATGTTTTTCTTATCCTTCTTCCTTCCCTTCCTTTAGCAGGTACAGAGAGAAAAGTGTGATTGATGTCCCTGCTGGTCAGATGCAAGTCAAAAGAACTATATTCAGAGAATTTTCTCTTGCTCGCTTGCCTGCCTTGTCAGGAGAGCCAATGAGTGCTGGGACCATCTTCAGAAAGTGTACACAGCTGGAAGGCAGAGGTTAAGACACACATTAGACAGCAAAAGTTGAACACATCATTTGGCCCTGGGAAAACCTAGGGAAGATGATCGAATATCTAGGAGCCTTGTTTAAGGGATCCTTTGAGGGAATTTTTGAGAAAAGAGAAAAAAATTAAGATTATTGCACTTATATCTAGGCAAAGTGTGTCAAAAGCGAGTGCCCCTAACATGCTAAAAATACCTTCAATTTATGTAGAGCACAGTGAAGACTCTATACTTTTTCTGTTTAAAGGTGTGTTTCTTAAAACTGTGACCTGGGGATTAGTTTATCTACAGAAATATTGACTCGGCATCTACATTGGGTGAGACAGAAAGTCTGCATGTTGGAGGAGCATCCCAAGTGACTCTTACACACAATAAATTTGCAAATTACTGGTTTAAAAATGTTTCCTTGGTATGGTGATTTTCAAAAGAGTGCTTCTCAAACTTTAATGTGCACTTGAATCCCCAGGGATCTCTTGAAAAGACAGATTCAGATTCTGTAGGTCAAAGAAGGGCTTGCAATTCTGCATTTCTAACAAGTTCCCAGTGCTGCTGCTGGTCTGAGGAACCACTGCCAGTAGCAAATCTTTAAAACACTGGAGAAAAAAACAAGCCCTTTTGGGTTGTAAGATATAGAGGCAGACATAAACAGTGGGGTGGGGTGGAGATGCATGCTGCACATCTGCCCTCTGCCCTTTGCAAAAGGGCAGGTCCCTGGAAAAAGACACAGACTAGCAGCAAATGAGGAAGCTTAGAGACGTTCAGAGTGGGCTCTCCTGGTCCAGATGAGATAGCTCGACAGGTGCATCAGGGAACAGTGATCAAGGTGTTTTTCTAATGGCTCTGGCCCGAGGACCTCAAATGATGTAAAAAGATCTTAAACTCAAGGAATGAGATAGAGCAAAATAAATGGAACTCAATGAACACAAATATTTAGATAAGCTGAACTCCTAAGGTGTAACAGTACACAATTGGTTTTTGTTTGTTTTTGAGACAAGGTCTTACTCAGCCACCTAGGGTGCATGGCAGGATCATAGCTCACTGCAACTTTGAACTCCTGGGCTCAAGAAATCCCCCTGCTTCCGCCTCCAAAGTAGTTGGGACTACAGGTGCTTGCCACCACGCCCGACTATTTTTTAAAATTTTTTGTAGAGATGAAGTCTCACTATGTTGCCCAGGTTGGTCTTGAACTCCTGGCCTCAAGTGATCCTCCCATCTTGGCTTCCCAAGAGTTTGTTTTCTTTCAAGCCTTGCCTTTTACTGTGGCCTTGTGTTGCTTTTAAATAGAAGGAAGATACTGATATAATACAATATATGCTAGTTTACTAAAAAATTTATATTTTTAGTCTTGGCAAATGAGTCTGGACACCCTAATTAGGTAGCTGCTACCCTAGGAGCAGACATATCTGAGCATAGTGTATTCTCCTTTGGAAGGTGAGCTTGTACTTTACCTTTGTTCAGTCATACAGTAGCTTGCATTTATACAACTCTTTAGAGTTAACAAAATACTTTCATGTCCTCTTATTGCATTTTTACCCTCCCAATTATTAAAAAAAAGAAGAAAAAACAAGTAAGGCAATAATTACCACCCTATTTTGTAAATTTAAAAAAAGCAGTCACAGAATTTTAGGGATTTATCTAAGAAGCGGAGTCAAAACTTGAATTGAGGTTTTCTGAGTCCTAGCCCCAGGATCTATTTGCTACTGTACAATATTTCCATGAGTTACTGGAACCTCATTCACAGAAGCACAACAGAAAGGGGGCAGTACCAACCACTCTTAAGGAACTAAATCGGGTTGTCAAATATATTCATTTGTTCATTCACTCATTCAACAATGACACTGTGGTCTAGCTAATATGTTAGGCCCCAGGGACAGAGTAGGAAACAACTGACAAGGTGTCCTGGTCCGTTCCTGCTGCAATAACAAAATAACTTAGACTGGATAATTTATAAACAACAGAAATTTATTTCTTATGATTCTGGAGGATGGAAAGTCCAAGATCAAGGTGCTGGCAGATTTGGTGTCTGGTGTCAGGGCTGCTCTCTGCTTCTGAGATGGCACCTTCTTGCTGTGTCCTCACATGGTGGAAGACATGGAAGTGCAACAAGGGACTAGCTGGTTCCCTAAAGCCCTGTTATAAGGGCACAGATCCCATGCACGTGGACAGAGCCCTCGTGACCTAATCTCCTTCTAAAGTCCCCACCTTCTAATACTATTGCATTGAGAATTAAAGCTTCAATATAAATTTTGGAGGGACACAAACATTCGAATCATAGCACAAGGTCATTCCTCTCATGCTATTTAACATGCATACAATGAAGAAATTGACAAGATAATTTCTGATAACGGTAAGTGCTATGAATAAAATAAAATCACGTAATGTAATGGAGGACCAACATTAGAGCAAGTGTCACAAAAGGGCTCTCTGAAGAGGTGACATTTGAGCTGAAACTTTCAGAGCCAGCTAGATAAGCAGGACTGAGGGATTCTTGACTCATCTTCTTCCTCCTTTCTGAAACTCCTTTTTCACAACTGTAAGAAACAGACTTAAAATGTAAAAGCATGGTGGCAGTCACATGTTACTGTGAATAAGTTTCATCTAACCCATACTCAGTCAATCCATTCATCAGTGTGAATGACTGGTTATCATACTCTGTTTGGACTGGGGAGCGGGGAGAGGAGGGCAATGATAAGACTTACATACGTACTGGTTGGAACCATAGCTGGAGGGCCTCCAGTCCCTCTTCGCATTCTCAGCTCCTAACCACAGATGCAGGGAGCCCACCCCAGCATCCGTTGAGTGAAAGAGAAGTGAAGAGAGTTTGAGAATGGATACAGGTATCTCTCTGCTGGAATGAGGGAAGGTCCCCCAAGGAAGAACTTGGCAAGAGAGGGACACTTCACAATTCTCCATCCCTTTAATGTTCTTTTCTACCCTTAGGCCGTTTTGCTTGCACAGTTTACATAGAAATCTTGTTTATTT
>NW_012139858.1:853601-855977 GCF_000956105.1 Propithecus coquereli
GCACTGCTGTAGGGGTTAAAATTAGCAGCTAACACACATTTAGCATCTATTCTATACCAAACACTTTTCTAAGTGATATATACATTAACTACAGTGATTATACACTTAATTGTCCAATCTGGGACACTTTTGAAAGGGGGTGGGCAAATTCTAAGCCAGCCAGAATGGGAGGACTAAAGGTACAAACTGGAACTGTTCTAAGCAAACTGAAATGTCAGGCCACCCTAATGCTGTGTCATTTAATCTTTACATCAACCCTATAAATATCATTATGCCTTTTGGACATAAGAGGCAACTGGGGCACAGAGACATTAAGTAACTTGCCCAAAGCCACACAGCTAGTAAATAGCAATGTTGGGGTCAAACTAAGACAGTCTGGCTCCAGAGCCTACATTCTTAACTGCTATCCAAAATTATCTACATAAGAGCTAACATAGATTGAGAATTTAGTAGGTTTTCTTAATCTTCACAGCAACTGGGATGTAGTATGACCCTGTTAGGGATGTGGAAACTGAATTTCAAATAGATTCAGCAATTTGCCCAAATCATAGAACCAGGAAGAGTGGAGCCAAGAATCAAAGCTCTGATGCCTGACTCCAGGGTGGTTCTTTGAAACACTCCTCTGTATTATCTTCCGGCTGCCTCTATTTACAAAGGACTCTTCATATTGATCTCATTTCTTCTCCCAGTTCTGCAAGCAGAGGTCTGGCTATGAGAGGAATAGGACTCAGGTGGCATCAACCTTGGAACAAGTCACCAAACATAAAAAGCTCAATCTTGGTGGCCTTTCCTTCTTCAGAAGGAAGATTTTAAGATAATCCAAATAACCATCTGTACTGCCAAGTCGGTTGTTCTGCTGTGCATATCAGAAATTCCAGAAAATATTCTCCAATTAAGGCAGTGGAGGAGGGCATTGTGAGGAGTTCATGAACACCCAGAAGGCAATCGATTGGTTATCAGAAGACTCAGAGAAGGGGCCTTCACGAAGCTCCAGAGAGCCAGAAGCAGCAATGTGGCATATAGACCGCAAGTGCACCAGGTGCACCGTTTCTTGCTTCCTCTTCAGGGGATCACAATCTTGGCAGCCCATTAGAATCACCTGCTTTTAAAAATCACGGACTGTCTCAGCCCCATACCCTAGGATATTGATTAAAGTGGTCTGGTTTGGAGCCCGGCTCTGGTATTTTACACACTCTATCTAGATCATCAGGAAGTGCTTTATTGGCTCTTGACTTAGCATTGCAAGCAGAGTGAGATTAGGTAAGGAGGGTGGAGTGGATCTTGCAATGAGCCTTGCAAAAGTCGATGCTCCAGAAAGATTTCTTGACAGAGTGATTGTAAACCAAGCTGCTATTTTTGTTGGCCTAGTACACTTGTTTTCTGTTATGGCATTAAACCTGAGCTATGAGATTCTGTTTTCCTCATTGAGATCAACTTCTGCTTATGAGTTATTTTAAATCCTTCCTTCTCCAAATAGTACACCCATAGCAAAGCTGTGTACTACTTATGCTGATGAGTTATTTCAAATCTGTTAATGGCTTCTTGTTTATGTTTTTTCAAAGACTCTGTAGCCATTTGGCTTCTGTTATCCATTTTTACGTTTCCATTTTTGTTTGCTCTTTTTAAAATCTTTAGTAGACTACAAGAAGTAGATTGCTTGTTGTTTTCAAAATTGGTCTTTCTACGGTGTGAGTGAACACATTTTTTAGAGACAGTCTCTACAGCATATTGTTAGTGCTTAAGATATATGACTGTGAAGATATTTAACAAAATTCCACAAGTTCTTGTTTGTTTTGCCTTAATACAAATTCCTCTAACTATCCAAATATGCACCTTAAGCAGCTTTCTCCTATTTGGGATGAAGATTCTTCTAAGTTAAAGTTATCATTCTTCTTTTGCCTTCTCTTTCAAAGAGAGTCCTATAATTTCTTATGTTAGAACTTCCTGTTTGAGTTTCAGAATAAGAAGATCAAGACTGTGAAAATGTTTCCGATTGTTCTGTGACGTGCCAGAAGAGAGGAGAGGGCTGGAATTCGGGAAGCCAGAGAGATCACTGTGAGAATATTCCTTCAACAGAGCTGAGCTGGGAGAGGGAAGGCCCACCGAAGCCGGCAGAAGCAGGAAGGGAGGCCGTGGTGACTTCCTCCTGTGGGTTCCTGGAAGAGAGAGCACAAAGGCAAGGAGACGAATTGGCATCACAACCACAGACCAATGAAAGGGAGGAGGTAGGGTTATGGTGTGAAGGACATCGAGGCCACTATTGGCCAACCAGAGGGGAGTTTGTCCTTTCGGATTATGTAACAGGGAAGGGTATTTTGGAGGCCCTCTGAGAGGACCAGAAGGCAAAGTAAGTTGGCACAGAGTTACTCTGGGAAA
>NW_012139858.1:875292-877331 GCF_000956105.1 Propithecus coquereli
TTTTCACAACTGTAAGAAACAGACTTAAAATGTAAAAGCATGGTGGCAGTCACATGTTACTGTGAATAAGTTTCGTCTAACCCATACTCAGTCAATCCATTCATCAGTGTGAATGACTGGTTATCATACTCTGTTTGGACTGGGGAGCGGGGAGAGGAGGGCAATGATAAGACTTACATATGTACTGGTTGGAACCATAGCTGGAGGGCCTCCAGTCCCTCTTCGCATTCTCTGCTCCTAACCACAGATGCAGGGAGCCCACCCCAGCATCCGTTGAGTGAAAGAGAAGTGAAGAGAGTTTGAGAATGGATACAGGTATCTCTTTGCTGGAATGAGGGAAGGTCCCCCAAGGAAGAACTTGGCAAGAGAGGGACACTTCACAATTCTCCATCCCTTTAATGTTCTTTTCTACCCTTAGGCCGTTTTGCTTGCACAGTTTACATAGAAATCTTGTTTATTTCTCTGTTTTTACAAAGTTTACTTCTGGGAATCTGTTAATTAAGATCTTACTGCCCTTATTTTCTATCTCACCCAGTTAGGCACTTAGTAAGTGCTCAATAAATGCATGCCACTTGATCTCTCCGCTTGGTAATTATGCTCTAGAAATAGCAGTACGTTACTGAGCTGTATTAGTATTTTCTTCCTCACTATGGGCTTTTGTGCCTCACAAACATTTATAGTTAACCAAAGAAAAGGAGAATCTAATGTAATTGTTTGGTTTTCTTCTTTGAGTGTATGAAGACTGTTCAATACATTTGATTAAAGGGTTTTGCTTAGAAAATGGGGAGCAAATCTTTTCCACAAGATCTCATTCACTTTCCACAAATTGTATCACTTTGAACTGTGGGAAGAAACAGATGCCATTAATACTTTGGTCAACTGCTAAGAAGGAGGCCAGGTTTTAGATCAATAATTCCTGTCTTCTCTCAAGTCCTTATTAGCTGGGATGAGGAGGCCTATCATTTATGGGGCAACGGGGTTTTTGAAAGTCTGAGCCTTTCCTGCAACATGATGCCTCTCATGTCTTAGGCTGGCTGTTCCAGAAAACATGGACCATTTGTATCTTCTAAGAACATTGAATACCCTACTCATTCTTAACTATTGCAAATCAGTTATCACAGAGCCTCTGTTTCTGTTGAGATCCTTTTCCAGTCACCTCCCCCTCATACATATCATGAAGTTATGTTTTGCTTTGGGAAAACTGTTTTTAGGAAACCACACTAAGCAGTCTAAGATAAGCTACCACAAGGTGGTAACAAGAATGAAGTGTGGAGCCAGGCTCTGTGACTTCCAACCCCAGTGCCACCATTTGCTGGCTATGGGACCCTGAGCAAGCCAATTAGCCTACCTGAGCCTCAGTTTCTCATCTGTATAATGGGGCCAAGAAAAGTGCTTGTCTCACTAGAGATTTTGTGAAAACTAAATGAGAGGATACAAGTAAAGCAGCAGCCCAGTGCCCGACACATAGGGAGCCCCCCGTGAGTGTCCGCAGTGGTTCCAGTCTATGCTTGGTAATCAACTGCACTGTTTTTGATGAAATACCAGTAGGAAGAGGGTTATGTTTCTTTTTTTCCTTTCTAAAACACAAGAGAGTTACTGAACAGAAAACACTGGCTAAAGGGCAATTTAGGAATGAAAAAAATCTCTAGACCTCATCATTCTAAACCTCTAAGTTTTATCTGTGCTTTTCTAAAGCCACTGTTAAATCATTTGGCATTTGTAGTATAATATGCAATATTTTAAAAAGCAGAGAGGCTACCAAATGGGGGATTCAGTTACATATTTACATGTAATGTACAGAGAGAAACAATTCCTTCTTTTTTAGAGGTTTGGTTCAATTTTCTTTTCCTATTCAAACCCAAACAGTTCACATTCCTGCATAGCTTTGTGGTTATTGGTGTCTCTGTGGAAACCACCTAGGAAGTGGTATTTCCCAGCATAAGAGCTTCACATTAAATTCTCTTGGCAAGATGAGAAGAGGGTGTTTCAGTTCCATAAAACCCATAATTTTAGCATGATCATCAGATAATAAGGATAAT
>NW_012139858.1:878806-879909 GCF_000956105.1 Propithecus coquereli
CTATAAGTAAAGGAGTACACTCTAAGATAACCATAAAAAGTATAGTATAGTAAATATATTAACCAATAATATGGTTATTTATTATCATTATCAAGTACTATGTACTACACATAATTGTGTGTGCTAGACTGTTCTACGACTGGCAGTGCAATAGGTTTGTTTACACCAGCATCACCACAAACATGGGAGTAATGCATTGCACTACCGCATTATGACCACTACGATGTCACTAGGCAACAGGAATTTTCAGCTCCCTTATATTCACCATCACATACGCAGTCTGTCATTGACTGAAACACCGTTATGCAGCACATAACTGTGCATGACTACACAGACCTGATTGTCCCAGAGGTGGCTGTTTTCTCTAGAGAGAGAAGAAAAAGAGATGTGTAGATCTAAGATGAGATAAGGGGCCATGTGGCTCCAGAGAAACCAAGAAGAAAACAAACAGAGGGAGAAGTTGTCCTTGTTCTTGAAAACTTTACATTACCTCATTCCAAACCCTAGCAAGGCTTCCATAAGATCCTCCTGCATAATCCACAAATTCCCTCTTTGTCAGTGGTATCCGAGTTAGTCAGCTCTTAAAAAGCAAACAAACAACAACACCCTGATTTGTAGCATGTACCAATTTCCATGGTGTAAATACTCCCACCGTGCCTATTTCTAGCTAACGCGATGTCACTGAATGTAGACATGTGCACATACATTCACCTTTCATGAGCTTCAGTGAGCTGGCTTTAGCACACATCTGCCTTTGCTTTAAGCTGAAATGAGTGGGTTTCTGTTCCTTGCAATCAAATAGTATATTATATCAAATTAAGACACCATTGTTATTGCCAATAAAGAAAAAAAATACCACTGTCTATTAAACTGTGATATAATGCTTTAAAAACAGTTCTGTGTTGTGCATAATATTAGTACCACCAGCCTTTGCTCATTTGACACTTGACACTTCCTTGTATACATTCTTCTGGGTTTGGCAACTTATCCTGCCTTTAGCTGTGATATGTAGTGTGTGATAGGCAATTCTTTTTTTGTCATCTTAGTAACAAAACATAACACAGCTTCATCCACTTTTGGGTATCTTATCTTTTTTTTTTTTT
>NW_012139858.1:879959-881042 GCF_000956105.1 Propithecus coquereli
ATAGCTTTGTGGTTATTGGTGTCTCTGTGGAAACCACCTAGGAAGTGGTATTTCCCAGCATAAGAGCTTCACATTAAATTCTCTTGGCAAGATGAGAAGAGGGTGTTTCAGTTCCATAAAACCCATAATTTTAGCATGATCATCAGATAATAAGGATAATGGCAGAGTTGTAGAACTTTAGAATTAGAAGAACATTAGATCTCATCTAGGCCAACCTCCTCATTTTACAGATGAGTAAATACCTTATACTTGAACCATGTTCTACCGTCTCGAAAGGGTTTTTACATAGATTATATCATTTGCGTCCCTAACAACCATTTGAGGTAGTAAAAGGGTAGATATTATTTACCTCCGTTTCGTAGATGGAGACACTGAGGCTCTGGGAGAATAAGTGACAGTCCCAAGCTAGGAAGGAGTCAGCCAATGGGCATGTCTACAATTCAAGCTTCCAACTAGCTCAAAAACACTCCTTCCACGGCAGCTTGATGTGTCTCGGGACTTCGTGTGCCTACTGGGGACCGTCTAGACTCCAGGTCTCCCAGGCTTGATACTCAGCCACAGTTCTAGAAAAGGCGAGTCTGTGTACTACAGTAGAGTCATGCCTCTATTAACGATAGGGATATATGCTGAGAAATGCGTTGCTAGGCAATTTTGTCACTGTGTGAACATCATAGAGTGTACCTACACAAATCCAGATGGTCTAGCCTACTACACACCAAGGCTATATGGTGTAGCCTATTACTCCTAGGCTACACACCTGTACAGCATGTCACTGTACTGAATGCTGCAGGCAATTGTAACACAATGGTAAGTATTTGTGCATCTAAACATATCTAAATATAGGAAAGGTAGAGTAAAAATACATATAAAAGATAAAAAATGTTATACCTGTATAGGGCACTTACCAGGAATGCAGCTTGTAGGACCGGGAGTTGCTCTGGTGGTGAGTGAATGTGAAGGCCCAGGGCACTGCTGTGTACTGGTATAGACTTTACAAACACTGTACACTTAGGCTATACTGAATTTATAAACAAATTGTTTGCTTTCTTCAATAATTAATTAAGCTTAGCTTACTGTAACTTT
>NW_012139858.1:882722-907188 GCF_000956105.1 Propithecus coquereli
GTGTTGTAGAAAGTACAGAACTCTGATCATCCCTCCAATGATAAATATCTGCTTTCTTAATGTCCAATGTAAGCCTCTTTGCTCTGTTCCCATGCTTTTCTATGTAGACAATAACCTTTTGCTGTAACCCCAAATCATATGTAATTTTCCTGAATACATTTTAAATGGTAATTAAACTCCACATGTGTAGTACTAACATTGCAAATGACTCAAATGAACTGACGACAAAATGACCGAGTTCGCTCCTGTGTGGGTGATGACAATTATGTCATGGCAGCCTGCCCGGCCAAGAGCTACTGCAAGGCTCCATCGATTGTAAGATGAATCCCAGTTTTAAAGATGTCACAATGTGGAAAACAAAGTCCATCTCAGAGTCAGCAACATATCGTAATCTCTGCTACAGGAAATAACTTGGCTCAGCAGTCACCTCCTCCAGGAAGCCTTTCCTAGCTGTCTTCTACCTCTCCCTCTGAGCTGGGCTCAGCTCCCCTCCTCGTGTTCCCAAAGCTCCAGGTGCATATCTGTATTTTCACACTTAGCGTGTGGTGTCCTAAGTATCTATTTTCCCAAGGAAGCTTTGAGAACTGTTCGAGTCCACAATGCCTAGTACTGTTTCTGGCACATAGTAGGTCCTCAGTAAATGCTTGCTTAATTATTGCTTTGTGAATCCTAGGAGAGATGGCTGATCTTTCAGATAAGGAGTGTGCACACTTCTGAATAGGATAGCCCCTGTCTGTCCTAGGTCCTCTTCTGCAGCGAACCACCCTCAGATCATCCCTACCAATGATACAAAAATATTAGAGCCCACTGATCCTCTTGCTTACACTCTCCCACATAACCTTTGTCTTAGTCAGTTTGGGTTGCTACAGCGAAAATACCATAGACTAGGTGGGTTAAACAAAGGAAATTTATTTCTCAACAGTTCTGGAGGCTGGGAAGTCCAAAATCAAGTTGCTGGCCAATTTGGTTCTTGGTGAGGGCTCTCTTGCTAGTTTGCAGAGGGCTGCCTCCTTGCTGTATCCTTGTGCAGCAGAGAGACACACAATCTGTTTCATGTCTCTCCTTCTTTTTTAAAACTGATATATAATAGTTGTACATATTCCTGTCTCTCCTTAGAAGGACACTAATCCCATCATGAGGGTTTTATCTTCATGACCTAAATATCTCCCCCAAAGCCCCATCTCCTAATACTAACATACTGAGGATTAGGGCTTCAATTTATAAATTTAAGGGGGACACAAACATTTCCTATAGCACCTTTGGGAAATGGCAGGAAAACAAGTCATGCTAAAATTCTAATGGGTAGTAATTGCATTGTCATTTATCTTCCCAGATAGCTCATGAACGTTTAGAACAAAGTTAGAATGAGCTAACTCACAGAAGAGAATCTTAATAAGAATTCAGGTTTCTGTGGGCAAATTTTGAGCCAGGCTGCTTGTTAGAATGTCTAAAATCACACCACATAAATCGTTGCCTGGGTTCACTTTATACTCTCCCTTATTCGGGGCCATGATGTACTAAGTGAAATCATGAGGAAAGCCAGGATCATCTTGGGCTTCCAATCTTCCCCTTTGGGCTCCTCACTTCCGCTTTTACAGGATTGGGTCAGGCAAGGGACTGACATCCTGAACATGTAGGTGGTCCTCCCCAACCTGTAAGTGAGGCCACAAGAGGAAATCAAGTGTCCCATCCTCATAGACCCACCTCAGGTCAATGTAATACCTGCAGTGTTTATGTTTTCTTTAGATGAGGAACATAATCTCTTCCAGATCCTAATTCTTGCTCTCCTTCACAAGGGTATCTCATTTCCCTCTATTTGTTTTCAAAACTTCCCAAAAATAAAAGTTGCTTCTAATATTTTCTTTTCTCACAATATTCTTCCTCCAACACATTGTATTATCTTCCATGGTCTAACCCAAAATAGGAAAGTGGAAGAAGGAAATACTAGTTACTGATATAATTAAATAAACAAACAACAGCAATTCAAAAAATTATAATAAAGTTTTCCTGGTTTTGGTGTCGTGCACCCCGGGATATTGGAAGGAATGTCAAAGGATTGGAGAGTGGGCCCAGTGCAACTGCCAGTGTCTGTGATTTAGTGCTGAGACAGAGGTGAGCGAGGGGACCTCTGCCCTGCTTTGCAAAGGCAGAAATAAACCTCCGGTGACTCTTCTTCTACAGGAAGCCTCCGTGGACAAGAAACCTCAAGAATGAAACACTTAATTATAACCAAACGTTGAGCAAACAGAGGAACAAGGGCTGAGCTGGGCTGTTTCGTATGAATCCTGCCTACAAAAGGAGGTAGCTTCTTCCAGATTTTGTAAGAGATCAGTGACAAGCTGGAATTTTTCATTTCTGGGCGCAGTGAGAAGTTGCATTTAAAGAACCATCTTCATTTACGTCTTAAATGAGTTCAGGCTTACCACCCTGGTGAGCTTTGAGGCTGCTGAACGTTCTTGGAGCTTTTGTATTAACATAATCTCACGACTGGCAAAAAATATTTCAGTCATTTTCCTAACTCTAATAGTTTCCATCCACAACCTCAAGAGGGAAGGTAAAAACTGACAAAGGGTGTGATGAGGATGTTTCTCCTGAGGCTTGGTTAGCAATGCTCTGAGTAGTGGTTGCGACAGGGACGCAGGGAAGGGCTGGTGTTCACCCTTCCTCACCCTTTAACCTGGAACCTCTTCCGTGTGACCACCTGTGTGTGTCAGGACTCAATGCAAGCTGCAGATGTAGAAAAGAGGTTTCCTTTCTTTTTGTGTAAGCTATCTAGATCATGTGAGAAAGTAATTTGTTTCCTTGGCCCTGTAATCATGATTCTGACAGTTATCAAGTGCCTGCTAGGAGCCAGGCACTTTACAACTATCGTCCCTCATCTTTACAGCCCCCATCACACAGCTGTGGCAGCTGAGACGAAGGGAGTTCAAATGACTTGACTGAAACAATAGAGCTAGAATGCGGCAGAGCCAGGCTTTGCGCAAATTCCCCTGACTCCAAAACTTCCATTCTTTCCTTTATGCTACGCTGCCACGTAAACTCGCCAGCCACGGTGGAATAAGGCCTTGGTAAAGTGTATTCAGAATATAGAAATGAATGAGAATTTTAGAACCTTACCAGGCAAATCTTACCACAGTGTCTATAAACCAGTACAAATAAATTAAAGTTAATTATAAAAGAAAAATGAAGACGTCATCAGTGATGCAGTCACTTCTGGGTGGGTTCAAACCCCACTCCCCCCACCCCACAGACATCGCACAGAGGCCCTTCACGTTGATTCTGATCTACGTGTTAACCTCACAGCCCTGCACTGTGGATCTCCAGCCTGGGTCCTCCACTATGCTCCTCTCCCTGACCCCTTGGGCTTCTAGAATTTTCCACCCGGGAGAAATGCTCAAATTGTAGCCACACTTTTTCCATTATTTCCATTAATGGCTTCTCTTAGCAACCGCCAGCCAGCTTCTTCCAGACACATGTTGCCGACATGATACAGTTTCTGAGACATTGTCAGGAACAGGTTTAGTATTCCTGCAGTGGAGTGTTTGGGTCACAATCAGGGCAGCCAGCAGAGAGATCACAGGAAATTCAGGCGGTCTAAGGGCTTCAGTGCAGAGCAGATTTCCATGGCCACGTGCCTGGCTCCTAAGGAATTCGACCCCTGCATTTCCATTCTCACTTGGGCTACTGCAGCAACCTCCCAACCAGTCTCTGTCTCCCCTCTTCTCTGCGCTCAACCCCCTGCCCAACGGCCAAAGCCAAGGTAATGTTTGAACACCATAAATCAACATCCTGCTGCAGACCTTTCAGTGGCTTGCCATCACTCTCAGAAATCAAACCTATAAGCCGTTGCTCAGCCTGCAAGGCGCTGGAAGACCTGGCCCTCCACCCTCATGCCCCACCAGCCTCCTCCTCACTCACTGGGCCCCAGCCAGCGTTCTCTTCTCTTTCTGCGCTGAGTATGCCAAACCCCTCCCCTTGGCACTGGCAGTTCCCTTTGCCCAAGGAGCATTCCTGGCTCTTTATCATTTCTACCCGCAGGTCCCACCTCCTATGTCACCTTCTCCAAAAGCCCCTCCCAGGCTGTCCCACACGACGTGGCAAGCCCCAACCCTGATCACTCTCCACCACATTCCCTGACCATTTCCTCCTAGCACTTTCCAAGAATTGCAATCCTCTTACTTATTTATTTATTTCTCCTGGCTTATTGTTCTGTCTCCCCTAAGAGACGGAAGGTCTTGAGAACAGGGACTTTGTTTTGATCAGCTCTTAGCCCAGTGCCAGCACACACTAGGTAGTTAATAAGTATTGGTTGAACAAGTGAATTCCTTAAATTATTTGGCCCCTTGTCTTTCATGACTTAACAAAAGCTTGCTCTCTCTAAGATCTGACTCTGAATCCATTCCTTTTGGGATGTTCCTTCATTTCCAGCCCCATTATTTAAAAATCCCCTCTGTAAATTTGCACCAGCTTTCCTGAGAGGAGTATGTTCCAACCAGGATCTAATATGCTATGAGAATTTCCCAGTGTCAAATGATCAATGTGAAACAATGGAAAATTATATTGCTATGGACAGTTGGCTTTTTGTAAGTCCAGTTGTAACATCCATACGTTACTGTCCAGCCGGTCACTAACAACAACACATGTTTTGGATCTGTCTTCACGAATTTTTTTGACTTTTTTTAGATGACTGACTCCAAGTGTAGCTGAAGTTTGCTAGCCTTTCTATGGCTTCTCATTTAGTTCTTAAGATAGGATATTACATCAATCCAGAATTCCAAAATACGTCCTTCTGAGATTTGTTACTAGAAACACTAAATTCTAGAAATACAGTTCACCTTAAGAGGAATTTAACTTGCTTTTACTTATATGATGCCATTTCTTTTTTCTTCAGTCAGGAGTACATTTTTAATGGAGGTTCGAACAGGCCAGTTAACTTCTGTAAATATCTTAGGAAATTTTCACAGGTAAACAGATGCACACACATACCCACACACATCTTTGGATTATCACACTAGCTCAAAGTCCCTTTATGTCATGCTATTTCAGTCATCAAATATGAGACTCTTTTCCGTTCTTATCCACTCTGTATACCTCACATTTACGGTTTACTAAATGCGGAAGTTTGAATTGCTGAATCTCATTTAATCTTCTCTACCTGTGGAGCTGTCAAAGAAATGACCCTCATTTTTCAGAGAAGGAAACCAGTTCGGAGTGGTTGCGTACTCAGACTGTGTCCCACTTGATCACCCTCAAGTCTTTGGGGTTGAAGTCCTCACCTTGTCCCTGTCACAATGTGGTTTTCCTAATGAAACTGAGTAGCCCTTTAAAACATGATCATCAGAAGCACCAGTGGTAAGAGTACAGTTAACAAGCTGCCAAGGAGTTGAGTTCTTTTCCTCTAGAACAGTGGCTCCTGAGGTTTTCTTTACAAAGATCTCTTATTTTCTTCCACTGTGGATTCCCCGGACTTGAGGGTCCATGGCCAATTACTTTTTGATCCTCATTAGAAAGCTAGGATTTTTATGCAGTTCATTAGGTTCCAGTCAAAAGCAGTGCATCTTCATGTCACCTGTGTAGCCTCCCTGTGGGCAGATTTAGCTGTTTCCCTCCCAGGTTTCAAAATATTGACAATAGCTCAAAGCCCCTTCCCTAGTACTACCTCTGGGGACCCTAGGTGACGCAGGGATAATTTGTACATAGAGTCTGAGAGTGTGATATCTGTGTGAGTTCTCAGGAAAGGTATCTGTGAAAATCAGATTAAGTATGAGTTCAGATGTATTTCAAGGCCGTGTCTAAAGCTTTCTGTTGCAAAGCAGTTTGAAACATAAAAAATTACTTGAAATAAATAAGCTGCAACTATGGGCAGGCAATCTTTTCCCTAGTCTATGGTCTAATGTAATGATGTTTAATAGGGAAGGATTATTAGGATTGTCCAATTTCCAGAACAAAAGATAGTCACATACTTTTGGCTAAAGAATGCAAGGGATAATATTTTTCTTTTTAGAGAAACATTTTGTATAAGCCAGATGCTGTGTCCTGTAGTCCCAGCTACTCGGGAGGCTGAGGAGGTAGGATCACTTGAGCCCAGGAGCTCAAGACCAGCCTGGACAACACATCGAGACCCCACTTCTAAAAAAAAAAAAGAAGGAAGAAACATTTTATACAACTGTACATTTTAAAACTGGATGCAGGAAAGCAAACTATTTCCTTCACAAAAAACCAGGATATATAATTAGCATCTGCTCATTTCCCTTTGTTACGTATCTTAATGGCTATTATTTAGGGTAATAACTCGGTAATACTTACATGTATAGGTTTTAAAAAGAAATAGTTTACAAAGATCTTTATCCATATTATTTTATTTTATTCTCCCAATAACGCTGTGAGTATTGTTATCTTTGCTTACAGTTGAGGAGACTGAGGCACAGCAATTGAGTGAATTGCCCCAGACCACCTTGCACAGTGGGAACAGACGAGGAACTCAAGCCGCTCTTTCAGGCTTCGGCACAAGCTCACCACTCACCATGAGATCTTTTTGATAGAATTTTCTGAAACATTTAAGTTGGTGGAAAAGAAAGTGCTAATCACATACTGCTTTTTTAAACTTTTTCATTTTTTAATCGATATATAATATTTGTACATATTTTGGGGGTACATGTGATATTTTGTTACCTGCATAGAATATGTCATGTTTAATCCTTAATCACCATTAAAATCCTGGTAACAAATTTCTATTTTGACTTGTTAATGAATTGGCCAAAATAATCCTCCCATTGGATAAAAACCTGCTAAACATAGAAAGGTAGTGTCTTTTATTTAGAAGGTATGTGGAACGCCATGATTGGCCATTCTAGGGGGAAAAAAAGGAAGCCCATTTGACAGTTGTGAAGTTTTCCTTTTCCCCGCTCTGGTTACTCAGCAGTCTCTCTCATTCTCTGCCCCCTCCCTGGGTAGCTGGAGAATAAATGGACACAGACACACTCTGGAACAATGTGGCCATTATCACAACATGACGATCCTGAGATAGTAGAAGATAAGTCCTGTCCCCACCTAACACTCATCTTGGCCCTGTTTAAACTGCCTCTCTTTTTCAGGGTCATGAACAAACTAACTTGCCCACACTTTACAGCTGAACAGACCGGATAGGAAATAAGAAGGAGGCTGGTGCCAGGGTGGCTTGCAACCTGTGCAGTCATGAAGCACCCCAGGCTCAGAAAAGCCTGCACTTGGTTAACGTTCTGCTCTTGCCATCTTGAAATTCTTAGTAAATTTTGATCAGTTCACATTTCTGTTTGGCACTGAGCCTGCAAATTACATAACCAGTCCTACTTAATGCCTTAGGATATTAGCCTCAGAGACAGTGCTCTGGACAGGTCAGAGTGCTACCAGATTTTAGGTTTCCCAAAAAAGCTTGGGGATAGGCCAACACAGGGCCGATAGATCCAAAACAGCAACGGGGTGGGACCTCGCAACTTGAAGTCTCATAGCACGTGTGCCACAGAGCCCCCCGTCCTCAGCAGGACAGAGGGCACTGCCCACCACCTGGCAGAGGGGTCCCTTAGTTGAAGCCGGTGAGGTGAGGCCGTGTGCCCCACCCCAGCTGGCAGAAAGATATGGACTGCCTCCAGGAATGCAAATGGTCTCTTGTTTGGGACCTTTTCCCACAAAGCTATTAAACCTACTTAACTGAGAGCTGGCACAGGCAAAGAAGAAGCAGGGTCAATAGCTAACAATCAATATCCAAGCTTTGGGATTTTTTTTTTACTCTTTTATTTCAGAAAGCATTTTTATTTTTAAAATTTTTACCCTTTTACTTAGGATAAAGTAATATTTATTGAGAAACACATTTCATTACTGATGAGCAGAAAAAAAGTTTAAAAATCATCCATAGTCCCACTCCCTAGACATGAGCATTATTAATGTTTTAATGCACATATATGCATGTATGTATAGTTATGCATTGCATAATAATGGGGACAGGTCCTGAGGAATGTATCATTAGGCGACTTCATCGTTGTGCAAACATCATAGAGTGCACTCATCCAAACCTAGATGGTACAGCCTAATACACACCTAGACTATATGGGTCAGCCTATTGCCCCTAG
Organism: Propithecus coquereli; assembly: GCF_000956105.1. Classification (NCBI taxonomy): domain Eukaryota; kingdom Metazoa; phylum Chordata; class Mammalia; order Primates; family Indriidae; genus Propithecus; species Propithecus coquereli. The sequence goes on from NW_012139858.1 coordinate 890,828, forward strand.
GCTACAAACCTGCACAGCATGTTACTGTACCGAACACGGTAGGCAATTGTAATGCAATGGTAAGTATTGGTGTATTTAAACATAGAAAAGGTAAATTCAAAATGTGGTATAAAAGATGATGTAAAAGATAAAAAATGATACACCTATATAGGGCACTTACCATGAATGGAGCTTGCAGGACTGGCAGTTGCTCTGGGTGAGTCAGTGAGTGGTGAGTGAATGTGAAGGCCTAGGACGTTACTGTGCACCACTGTGGACTTTATAAACACTGTACACTGAGGTTACACTACTGTAACTTTTTACTTTATAGATATGGACTTCTTAATTTTTTTAAAACTTTTTGAATCTTTTATAGTAACACTTGGCTTAAAACACAAACACATTGTACAGCTGTACAGAAATATTTTCTTTATATTCTTATTCTATAAGGTTTTTTTATTATTAAAATTGTTTATTTTTTTACTTTTTAAACATTTTTATTAAAAACTAAGATACAAACACGCACATTGGCCTGGGCCCACACAGGGTCAGGATCATCGATATCACTGTCTTCCACCCGCACGTCTTGTCCCTGTGGAAGGTCTTCAGGGGCAATGACATGCACGGAGCTGTCATTGCCTGTGATAACCATGCCTTCTTCTGGGACAGCTCCCGAAGGACCTGCCTGCGGCTGTTTTACGGCTAACTTTTTAAAAGTAGGAGTACACTCTAAAAAAGTGTAGTATATTAAATACATAAACCAGTACCACAGACATTTATTATCATTACCAAGTATTATGTACTGTACATAATCATATGTGCTCTACTTATACGTGACTGGAAGCACAGTAGATTTGTTTACACCAGCATCACCACGTGCAATGCATTGTGCTACAACGTTACCAAGGCTGCCCTGTCACTAGGGGACAGGAATTTTTCCAGCTCCATTGTATGTGGTCCATCACTGACCATAACGTCATTATGCAGAGCATGCCTGTACTTTTGAAAAAAACAAAAAGGGATTATACTCTGTATCACTCTTTTTGGTATCACAGAGTTGCCTTTTCTTTCATTTATATTTTGAGAACGTGGTCCCATGTCATTATGTATTCTACTACATCACGTTAAATCTACTACATGGTTTTAATCAGATTTATAGCTTATTGAACTAACCTGTATGGTTTGATGTTTAGGTTGATTCTCATTTCTTGCTATTTTAAACAGTGTTGCAATGAACAGGCGTGGTGGAGTTAAATTTTAGCAGTCATCCGTGAAGACTGCTTTAGAATAATTTTCTAGAAGTGAGTTTTCTGAGTAATAGATATGAACATATTGAGAGAGACTTATCCAATGGCCTTGTGGAACTCTTGAGCTATTCCCGTCAGCAGTGTTTACAAGTTTGGGCAGCCTTCTTACAGTCCTGTGGGCACTCAACTTTGTGGGTGGGTGAGAGGCTGTGATTCATGCCTAGAAGAGGCTCTTTCGTAGTGCTCATGGAGTTTCTAGAATCGCAAAGGGTGTAAATGGCGGTGGTTTCTATGATTTGTAGTCTGGGTGACCAGTGTGTGGTGAAAATTATCCTGAAGAGATTACCACCAAGAGGTTGCCCAGACATTCTCTTTGCCTATAATTGCACCTTATAGTTATATGTAACAGCATGGTCACATGATGCTGGATCAGGATTCGTAAAAATTGCACTAAAGCCATATCCTATAATTTGAGAAAACAAAACAAGAAAAAATATCTTTTCTTTTGCTCCTTATTCCATCAGTAGTAATTATTGGCTTGTTTGCGTTCCCTATTCCTCTCTTCTTCCAGCTACCCTTAAAATTTTTCTTTTTTGTCACATAGAGAAGCAGAGGCCATATACCATGTCTGATCATTCAAAAGTAAATTCCTTAAACTTCTGCTTCCTTTGTAAATAAAAATTTCAGCTCAATTCTCTTTCATGTTTACCAACACTGAGCCTCGTAATCCCCAAGTCCATTTGTGTATCAGACTTCTCTTTGGGGAATCCATATGTAATCCTCCTCTATAGAGCAGGTCTGCATCTGGGCTTCTGGAAAAAATCAATAAGAGGGAAACACAAGTAAATCTACCAGAAGTGCACCTGGAATTTAGAGGCTCTGTCATTCATAGGAGTCTTCACAATTCTTTTTAATCAGCAAGGATTTTATTATTGTGCAATAGAAGTGATACGTAGAGAGTAGAATCAGAATTCTGACAAAGTATCATAGATCACACAGAGGCTTTCTAGTAAGTGGATGTAGAACATCTTTGAAGATAGAGCTCCCCGTGGGTTAGTAATGATACTCCAGGAGGAATACACTGTAATGTCAGGAAGACCATTACCTACCAATATGCTGGCAGTGAATAGTGGCTTGGGTCTGTGGTTTGTTTATTTTCCTACACAAAAATGCAATGGATTGTATAACCTCTGCAGTGGGCAGTCTTAGAATTCCCATGGTACAGTGGCTCATGCTTTTAAAAATGCATGAAATATAAATGAAACATTTACCATTAATAACAGCATACATTATACATTATTATCTTGCTCCCATCTTGTCTCTTCGACATACCCGTTTTCTTTTTCCAGCTCCTTGCTCTTTGCCCAAGAGGTTACTCACATTATCTCTTTTAAGTTTCCTTTGTAACAACTCCAACACGTTTCCTTTCATATTGGTGATTTTTGCTTAGCTATTTCTCCCTTGTTTTTTCCACCAAACCATGTTTATTTTCATTTTCTCCCAATGGTCTAATTTCTCTCCATGCCTGTCACATTTAATTGAGGTTTGCTCCATGATTAACATGAAGAAAATCTTTTCTTTTCATGCTTAAAAAGGAAACTGCCCACTATATAGTTTCAGCTTATCCTAAATGACTGCCTCCCTTGAATAGAATCCCCAGCTATTTCTTTCAAAACCCTGCTCAAAGAGCAGCTTTATGCTTTGTATGGAACACACCAGGGGCGTGTAGATTCAAGATTTGTTGTTCTGAATTCTCGATGTTGCTTTCTTCAACATTATGGGGCACCCTATCACTGGCTTCACTTTTCTCTCTTTCTCTCTCCCTGCTTCTGCAGTTTACAGCTGTTTTGAACTGGAATTCACCCTCCTTATCAAAGGGGAAATTGGTATCCCTAAGCTCTCTAATCAGAGCCCAAAAGATGTTTAAAGGGAAGTGTTAAACTCAAATTATCACCCCAAGAGCCTCTGTCACTTGTGGGATAAAAAGAATTTGAAGGGCATTGAAAAAGGATTCTGGCACAGTGAACAGTTATATGATGTGGTTTGCAAGGGGAAGTCTTTACCAAGGGACATGTTTTCCTCTCTTGGGGACTCTCTCGAACATGTATATTCATGTGAGGGGGATATGTTATGCTTTTTGAGATCTTGCTCAAGTCCATTCTTAAATGAGTGTGTGTGGGGGAGAATAAGATAAATTCTAAAATAGAGTGTCTCAGACTCTTCAGTGAGTCATTTCCTTATTTTCATTAGTTGGCTTAGATCCAATTATAGAATGGAATGCTATTTTTATGCATTTGTTCTTAACTGAGAGATCTAACAGGAGATTTAAGCACCACAATCTGCCATTTTGAAGAAGAGGGAAAAAATGCCTTCCTATATATTCCATTAAATTAGACTGACAACATGTTTCACATTTCAAAGTAATCTGTGCCTTCTAAAACATTCACACACAAGTTGAAAATATTCGGAGGAATGTGACAGTGCTTGGAGATAGAGGGGATATTCTCTGCATCATTTCCCCTCTACCCTGGCTTCCTTGGGATATTTTTTCTTCGTGCTTGACTTTTTCATGGTAGGATAGATTAAAGCTCTATCAGACACAAATGCTCTCTAATAAATTGTGATTCATCTCTCCACTCCACTGTAAAAGTCAAAAAGGCAGTAACTCCAATGTGTGGCTGACTCAGTAATTGCCCAGAACAATCTTTACTGAAATTATCCTGTAATCTAGAAATTGGAAGTGAAATAACCCATGAAGTCATCCTGACCCAGCTGTTTGGGGCCAGCATAAGAGTCTTTTCCAGGTCATTTTTCTATAACCCCTTCAATTTAATTTTGTAATTATTAGTCATGCAACCATTCTAATCATGAATTCAGCAAATTTCTATTCTAACTAGCTGCAAACCCGTAGAACATATTACTAAGAAGCATGGCACATCTTCTCAGATGAAGTAGCATTTATTTTTTCAAAGAAATAAGATTGGTGGCCAGTCCATAAAACTCAGAAAAACCTATAGGAAGGTTATGAAGATTATTTGTAAAGTCTAATCTTGTTGGTGTCTAGTGGTGTAACAAGGTTTGTCACGGTTGGGAATTTGTCTAGGCATGGTACCTGGGCTAGTGGAGAGAGGTCTGTATGTCTGAAGGAAAGGACTGCCCACTGAGCCACCTTCTCCTGCCAGCTGTCAATGCTTGGTGTGGGAAAGCCAGGAGACAGGAAAGGAGACATGGCTGGATAGACTGGGCAAAGCAGGCAGTACAGTGGATTCAAACGGGCATTAGTTCTAAAAATGCAGGTCTGACCATGGCGCCCGTGCTCTGCAAGATGCTCAATAAATCTCTCAGTATGGCAGAGTGGGACATCAAGCTCCTACTCTACCCCAGTGTTTGTTTCATCCCTGATTCCTTGACTGTTCTGTTCCCTTTATTTAGAATATTTTATTCCCTTGTCCACCTGAAATAGTTGGATTTGTCTTTCAAAACTCAGTTTAGCTCTCATTTTCTTCAGGAAGTTTTCACTGAACCCAGACATAGAGTCCATAACTGCTTCTCTACCAGGTGCGAGCTTCCTTGTTTTACTTACCCAAAGCAATGGGATTTGTGTATTTACTTGATTTGTCTGCTTCCTCTAATGGCCCCTGAGCTCCCTGAGGGTAAGTCTGTGCCATTATTCGCATTTGTGGCTGCACATAGTACGAGCTCATTGCATTAATGTAAAGTGAATGAATGAATGAATGAATGAGAGAAGAGGCACATTTTTAGAACAGTTGTCCCTCAGTATCCATGGGAAAGTGGTTCCAGGACCTCCACAGATGCCAAAATCCACTGATGTTCAAGTCCCTGATATAAAGTGGTATAGTATTTGCGTATAACCTATGCACAGCCTCCTGAATATTTTAAATCATCTCTAAATTACTTATAATACCTAATACAATATAAATGCTGTATAAATACTTGTTATACTGTATTGTTTGGGGAATAATTACAAGAAAAAAGTCTGTACACGCTCAGAAAAGATACAACAATCCATGTTTTGTTTTGTTTCTTTTTTTTCAAATTATTTTCAGTCCCTGGTTGGTTGAATCTACGGATGCAGAGCCCACAGATACAGAGAGCTGACTGTTATGTATCCAGGAGACAGAGCATCCAGAGATGCTGCAGAGGGTGTTTCTGTATTGTTAGGCAGATTGGATTAAATGTTATCTAAGAAAGTGCCATGAATCAAAGAGCTTTCTTGGCTTTTAAGGGATCATAGACTCAGCATGAATAAGAAATGTTAGAAATCATTTAACTCAAATCCCACTTCAAGAGAGAAGTCCTTTCTAGGGCAATATTGACAGATGAGCAGCTGGCTTGCATTTGAATACTCCAGGGTCAGAGGGCACAGTAACTTCCCACGGTGCCAATTCTGCTCTCAGATGGTTATGTTTGGTTTTCATGATTAGGCATAATTTACCTCTTAGGAGCCTTCATCTGAGTAAGTGCTTAGTAAAATTTAACTATTATTATTGTTACAGTATTGCCTTTTTTTCTTCATGAAAAACACCTAATGGTAGTTATAAGGTTTTCCATTTCTTCTTTTCTCAAGGCTAACCTCTGGGGTTGTTTAATACCATATCTTGGTGCCCAGATCCCTTACTGTCCTGGCCCCTCCACCTCTGTGGCCACGTGGCTCACCAGCCAGGAGAGCATGACTAGTGCTTCTTGTGAGCCTGGCTCAATTCATTCCAGAGAAAGGTGCCTTTTATCCCTCTGCCGCATGCTTATCAGACACAAATGCCCAAAGCAGAAAGCTAAAGTTGTGATTAGATGCCGTGGGTAAAAAATATATAAGATACATAAGTAAAGTGAAATCTAGCGTAGCATTCATTTACTGAAGGAGAGCTAGGGTAGGAAGAGTGATATTAAATAAGTGATCAGGGACACAGCAAACATATATTTAGAAAAAATCTGATAATACTAAATAGAAATCATAGGAGAAAGAAAGCTTTCTGTGTCATTTATCACACATTGCTGTTTGCTCATCAAAGCAAGGCAAAACAAAATAATCTCTATATCTTGAAAACAAAGTCATTTGTAGTTCAAATTAATCAATTGGATTGTTAAAGAATAAGAGAGACTCACAGGAGATTAAAAATAGACTTTTGGTTTTTCATTGCACATATTAACTCTTTAAATTCTTCTTGGATTGTCTGGGGCAAAATCAGAGCAGAAGAACCGATTCTCTTTTCTTGATGCAAACAATACAAGAATGAAGCCAATGAGAAATTAGAAAGCCTTTCTAAACTTCAGTAAGTTACCCTGAGTGTAGAAATAGCTTCTGAATGATTCTGATACATGCTCTGTGTTAACTAACACATATAAAAAATGTCCTAACTAGTAACCTTCTGTTTGTATGACCCAGCTTTCAAATTCTTTTCTTAGTTTCGGTGATGAGTTTGCACTGAGTGATCCATATTCTTTTATCCAATTCCTCTTGTTTTCAATGGCACATATTTGCAAAATGGCTAGCAAGGGAAAGGGTGATTATATCTTCTGAACAGCAACTGCGATCTGGATGGCTAGTTGAGTAGAAGAAGCCAGCTGTGTCCAAAAGAGGAGCTAACCTGGAGTGGGGCTATGAGGGAGGGAAAAGAAGACACAAGCTGGAGGAGACTGCCCACACCTGATGAGTCGGCCCAGATAAACAGATATTTCTTCATAGGGCTCTTGATTGCAGGTGCAAAGATGGGTTTTACCAGCAGATCCTGGAATAGTAATCACCAGCAAAGCACGAGGGTGAATGGTTGCAGCAGACATTATTGGTTTTGTGCCTGATTTTGCAGCAGACCCTGATTTTGTGCAGGACCTGCCCCACCTTTTCTTTAAAGCAAGGCTGAGCTTCCGGAAGGTTGGCCCAGCCCCGGGGGATGAATTGTGATTAGCCCAAGCCAATCAGGGCCATCTTTTTCTCTTGCTGGTGATTAGTTTAGGCATGTGCACATGAAGAGATTCTGGCCAGAGAGACAGGGGAAATCTACTCCTCAGCCTTTTGAAAGGTTGTAGAGAGAGACTCACAGGAAGAGATGGTTTCTTATTCTACTTGGCCTTACCATTTCTGAATGTGATGCCTGCAGATGCAACAGTCATTTTAAAATATGAGAGGAGCCAGCCTGAATTAGATAAAACTCACATGTTGGAGATGACTGAGCAGAGAAGGCAATGCCTGGGACCTGAGGATTACTGCATTAACCACTGAATTAACCAACCACAGAGCTGCTTGTTATGCACTGAACTCCTCCATTCATGTTGAAGTCTTAATCCCCAGTCCCTAGAAACATGACTATATTTGGAGATAGGGCCTTGAAAGAAGCAATTAAGGTCAAATGAACTCATATGAGTGGGTGGTCCTAATCCATCTGACTTGTCTCCTAATCAGAAGAGGAGTTTAGGACACAAAGAGACACCAGGGATGCCTGTGCACAGAGAAGGCACCATCCACAAGCCAAGGAGAGAGGCCTTAGGAGAAACCAAACCTGCCGACACCATGACCTCAGACTCCTTGTCTCCAGAACTGTGAGGAAAAATAGATTTCCATAGTTTGAGGCATCCCATGTGTGGTATTTGTTATGGCAGCCCTGGCAAATTGACACATTGCCCTGCCTTTGGACTTCTTTGTGCTGTGCATAAGGCCATGCAATCTTTTTGTTTAAGTCACTTAAGTGGGGTTTTCTGTTCCATTCTTTTTTTTTTTTTTGAGACAGAGTCTCACTGTGTTGCCCGGGCTAGAGTGCTGTGGCGTCAGCCTAGCTCACAGCAACCTCAAACTCCTGGGCTCAAGCGATCCTCCTGCCTCAGCCTCCCGAGTAGCTGGGACTACAGGCATGCGCCACCATGCCCGGCTAATTTTTTCTATATATTTTTAGTTGTCTGATTAATTTCTTTCTATTTTTAGTAGAGACGGGGTCTCGCTCTTGCTCAGGCTGGTTTCGAACTCCTGAGCTCAAACAATCTGCCCGCCTCGGCCTCCCAGAGAGCTAGGATTACAGGCGTGAGCCACCGCGCCCGGCCTGTTCCATTCTAATAGAGTTGAAAACACAAAAAAGATTTTGTAGCAACATTATTCTATTCTAAGTGAAAGCAAGTCTGAGGACAGGAGTCTTGGCTAGAACATCTAACACTGGAGTCCAGAGTACCACAGAGGATCATCCGGGGTGAGACTGTCGTGAACACAAGGAGGAGCAGGTCAGCTCGGGACCAGGAAAAAGCTGAAGATGTTGAAGGAGCGGTAGCATTTAAATTTTTTTCCCCAAACGCCAGAGTAGGGCTTTGCTTTCTGTTCTCCCAACCCTCCCATAGCTGGACCTGAGGTGGAGCCTCAGGAGGACATGGTGAAACAGTGAAGCTGACTGTCCCATGTGTGGGCTTAGCCCAAGGACTGTGACCTCAGCTAACCAATCGCATTAACTAGCAATAGATGAAGAAACAAATTTTGAGCAGCTTCAGGGAACGAGAATTTATGATGCCCTATGTAGTAGTTAGAGCATAACAGCATGGGGCCTACCCCATTTTACAGGCTTTCCACTATTAATTTAGGTTATCCCAAGTTCTGACTTCAAAGTGGGAAGTTGGGCAACCACTGAATAAAGAGAGATCAACCACCAACATGTAAGTAGTATATTTACACACACACACACACACACACACACACACACACATGTATGTTATCAAATAGCTCAGGCTTGGCTCTGAGCTGTGAAATAAGAAGTGTTCCTCTTATAACTAAATAAAAAGTTATTTTTGTTGAACCAAGTGTATTCTTCTAGAGTATAGCGGTCAGGTTGACCATAGCCACATTATTTAAAGCTTTCAATTCAAACAGCTCCTCTTTCATCTTCCTGCCTCCGGAACATTCCCTCATAACCCATTCTGCTCCCTGTTGAAGCTTCCTAAGGTCACTGTCATTATCTCCTCCCTCACCTCTGAAACTTTCGTTTGGTCCCAAAACTATTGAAGACATCCTTTAGTGCATCTGCCCAGCCTGCAGACCCATGTTCCACCCCGAATGCTGCTTTGTCCTGGAGGGGGGCCCCAGATGCCATGTTTATCTCATATAACATCACTTCTGTTGTTGCTCTAGGAATAGACAATCAGTTTCTCTTTCATGAAAATTTGGAATTGGAAGCTAAAGGTGCTGATAGCTTCTGCTGATCATTTCAACTGAGGATACATGAATGTGTGAGTTGTGGGTGGATTGTCTTATACCATATTTATGGAGAACAGAAAAATCTGTCGGCTGGGCTCCGTGGCTCACACCTGTAATCCTAGCATTCTGGGAGGCCAAGGTGGGAGGATCGCTTGAGGTCAGGAGTTCAAGACCAGCCTGAGCAAGAGCGAGACCCTGTCTCTCCTAAAAATAGAAAAAATTAGCCCAGCAACTGAAGATAGAAACAAAAAATTAACCAGGCATGGTGGCTCACACCTGTAGTCCCAGCTACTCGGCAGGCTGAGGCAGGAGGATTGCTTGAGCCCAGGAGTTTGAGGTTGCTATGAGCTAGGCTGATGCCACAGCACTCTAGCCCAGGCAACAGAGCGAGACTCTGTCTCAAAAAACAAACAAAGAAACAAAAAAACCTATTGTCCGGAGAGGAAAGGGTGAGGCAGATAGGCAGAGAGAACCCAAGGGGGGAAAGCACTTACCTGGGGATGGAGTCAAGGGATCAAGACTGAGAAGCTTGCAGCCCTAATTCCTGACAGCTTTTCATTCTTGGTTCCAGGCCTTGGGGAGACCCAGCTGCCCACTCTGTCCTGGAGTTCCTCCAGGTCCCTTTGTGTTTAAATTCCCTCACTCCCTTTGGCTTACAGTAATTTGAGCGGTTTTCTGTTACTTGTGTCCAAAAGCACCTTGACCAAGGCAAAAGTAAAGTTCAAGCTCTTGGCTTGGCATTGAGGGCCCCCAATATGGCTGTTATACATCATTTCCACCTTCACATCCTTCTGCTGCCCTATGCGGGGCGTCACCGGTACCAGGCTACTCTCTGTCCTCCTCCCACACCTTACACATCCCTGGCTCTTTCCTTGCTGCACATCATTTCCTCTACCTAAAATACTCTCCTTCCTCTTCTTGGCCTACTAGGATCCTACAAATTTTTTTTTTTTTTTTTTTTTTTTTTAGACAGAGTCTCACTGTGTTGCCCGGGCTAGAGTGCCATGGCATCATCCTAGCTCACAGCAACCTCAAACTCCTGGGCTCAAGTGATCCTCCTGCCTCAGCCTCCCGAGTAGCTGGGACTACAGGCATGCGCCACCATGCCTGGCTAATTTATTTTTCTATATATTTTTAGTTGTCCAATTAATTTATTTCTAATTTTTAGTAGAGACGGGGTCTTGCTCTTGCTCAGGCTGATTTCGAACTCCTGAGCTCAAACAATCTGCCCGCCTCGGCCTCCCAGAGAGCTAGGATTACAAGCGTGAGCCACCACGCCCGGCCAGGATCTTACACATTTTTAAAGGCCAAGTCGAGTTTCCTCTTTTAGGTAAAGTCTTCTATAAGCCTCCCAGCCACAACAATGTCTTCTTTTAAACTTCTATAGCACCTATTGTTTCTGTGACCAATTGTTTTAATGTAACAATAGCTTATGTACTGGGGCAAAATAAGTTGGTTTCAGAGAGACACCGTGATGACAGAAACTCTAATACCAGAGTTTGGAAATGTTATAACATGGCAGACCAAGGAACACATTTCAGAATGTCAGAAAAGGAGGGTGGTGCCAAAAAATATATAGAAGTTATTAGCATTAATAAAATAATATCAGATTTGTTGGAAAATGTAAAATGTGTATGTTCATAGGACATTTTTTATTCAGCTTAATCAGCAACACCTACATTGAATAGTATAAAATAACACCAGATGGAGAGGAGATAGGTAGGACTAGATAAACAAGGGGATATAAAGGAGAAGTTGGCCACTGAGACGCTGGAGCAGGTGGGACTCAGAGGAATGGGAGTTGGTGGGGTAAAGAGGGGAGAAAAAGATGAGGACACGATGGCAGGTCTTTCTACCTTCTCTGTGCTTTTCGGGTAAAAATACACTTTGACTCTGACTCTCTGACACTACCTCCTCTCTCAGGGAGGAAAAGGGGTAAGAGGAGTAGTTGTAAAAATGAGCTGAATAAAGAACACTCGGATGACAAGGAGAGCAAGGCTACTGCTTCCCCGGCAATGTAGACTTGGAATCCCTGAACTCTGACCCAAGGAGGGGTACTCCAGTCTTTATGACAGGAATTGACCTGCAGGCCGGGCGCGGTGGCTCACGCCTGTAATCCTAGCACTCTGGGAGGCCGAGGCGGGCGGATCGTTTGAGCTCAGGAGTTCGAGACCAGCCTGAGCAAGAGCGAGACCCTGTCTCTACTAAAAAATAGAAAGAAATTATCTGTACAACTAAAAATATATAGAAAAAATTAGCCGGGCATGGTGGCGCATGCCTATAGTCCCAGCTACTTGGGAGGCTGAGACAGAAGGATCACTTGAGCCCAGGAGTGTGAGGTTGCTGTGAGCGAGGCTGACGCCATGGCACTCACTCTAGCCCGGGCAACAGAGTGAGACTCTGCCTCAAAAAAAAAAAAAAAAAAAAAAAAAAGAATTGACCTGTAGTGACTAATCAGGATTTTTAATAATACACATGTGTGGATCCTTATAGACCTGCCCACTCAACAACACTCACTCAACAAATATTTACTGCACTCTCTATTATCAGATGGCTCATTAACATATGAAGTAGTCACACCCATCTCCCCTGGTAGATGACAGAAACCCACAACCAGAATCTGATAGCAGTGGCAATAAACATCATTTGGCCATTCCCATGTTGACGAGACTGCTTCATTGACTCACCATTGACCTTTGCTCCATGGGAGCTCCCCACCCTGTCTGTCTCTAGGGTTTCCCACGGCCGAAGTTCTGTGATTTGTCTCTGAGCTGGGGTTCTTTTTCCTCTCAGAACCTGCTCCCAAAAGTTGTTTAAGATAAGCAAGAGCATGGCTTGCCTAGGCATATCCGCTGGTTACCACATAGAGACAGCTCTCTAGAGGGTTTGAAGCCTAGAACACATCATCTCTATTAATATTTCCTCTCCCTCAGCATTTTTATTCAGTTGAATCAGAACATCAGAGGCAACATGAAGGAAAAAAGATGTTCTGCACTGGTTTCCGCTCTGCTTATGGCAACTTGAAATAATCACTATATTTCATTTGTTCTTTCTTTCTGAACTCATACTGACACCAACTCTGTACCAAGCATTGACCTTGAGTAGCTCACAATCTGGCAGGAAAACAACGTGGAGAACTTGTATGAATACTACCCTCTTTATTTCTAGAACTACTTGTACAAATGGGAGATACCTTCTCTACCAACTCCCCAGTCCTCACCCCCCATACCTGCCCTAATTCTCCTAGTTCACAATATCTCAGAGATGGCATTAACTAGGGTTGTAAAGGTCAGTGTCCTAGCTCTGTGTGTGTTTGTGTTTGTGTGTTAACATGTGAGCAAGAGAAAAGTGCTCTGACGTGAGGGTTCACTTGGACAAAGAAGCCTGTCCCTTACCACAGAAGCATTGCTCCTAGATTCTGCTCCATTCGCCCCCTTCCAGCTAAACGTAGAAGACCCACAGAAGGAAGGAGAGCCTTTTCTGCCTCACCTGAGAAATAAGCATCTTCGGAATGATGCCATCTTTTGTTTGGGATGTACCTGAACTCATTGAATGAGTTAGAAGGATTTCTGTGGGGTGCACCTATTATTAGGCTACCATCAGGATGTGCTGGAAACAGTCCTGCCTTCCCTGCTGCCCGGGAGAGTCATTTTTTGCTTAAATGGCCAAATCTGTGTTCTGTTTTCATTCCTTCATCCTCCATCCCGGTCAGAACACACCTGCTGGCTGTGAACCATCACCCCGAGCAGGTACTAGCTGTGGGTGCTGCTTTGCATTTTCGGTTATACGGATTTGGGATCCTGGAAAACTGAAGCATCATCCTCTAAATCACACCAAATTTAGTATGGTGTTCCCAGATTTTAAAATCCTTTAATTGGAGTATTTAACTGCCAGTTCATCCAATTGAGTTTATATGATTCACTATCCAAATCCGAGTCACAGTTCTGTGATGAAATAAGAAACTAATTTTTTCCCAAGACTCAGATACCACAGACCTGACTGAAAGGTTCACAGCCAGGTCAATTCCAATCCTGTCACATGTTGATCAGCTCAGCCCGGAACTGCAAAGCAGGACATTTTAGATTCAAAGAAGTATTGGCACAGTTTCTAACACACACCAGCTCTTTGGCAGATATTCATTCATTGATTAATACGGGCTTAATACCAGATGCCATCTTTTAAGAGTCTCATTTTTTTTGAATAGATAATGATGAATCCATGCTTGATACAAAAATAAATTATTACTTATAGAGTAACGTCAGTGATTTGAAAAATAAAGCAAACCCTTTCTTCCAGACTGGCTGCATAATTTGTGGAGCCCAGTGCAAAATGAAATTGCAGGACCCCTTATTCAAAACTTAGTCACAATTTTGAGACAGAGACTGCAAAGCATTAAGCCAAGTATGGGGCCCCAGCTAAGCATGGTCGGATGACAGGCAGCTGGTCATAACCCCCAACTTGATTAACATGTATGCATGCCTACTGTTCAGTGGGCATTGTGTCCACCATTGTTATATACATCATCTTCTGTCATTCTCACAGCAACCAGTCTCACAGAAATTTATGAACTTGCTCTAGATCATACACAAAAGAGTGTATGTAATGCCAGTTTTTGCCAAGCCCAAATGTAGGGCTTTTTTTTCCCACTACACAGAAGGTCTGTCAATTCTGAACAATGTATTTCACACATGCTAACATATGCTGTCTTGTACAATCTTCCCTCATTGACTTATATTCTTAACATGAGTTGAGGAGTTACAATTTGTCCGGCAATGTTCTAGTCATTTTCCATGTATTCATTCATTTAACACCCGACAGTGCTTTTATGCTGTTTGGGTCAGGATTTGGCAGAAAGCAGAAAGCACAACTCGGAGGACTAACTGCAGAGATTTTAGTGAAGGGGCTATTAATACTTTCAGAAGCATGAATGGGATTAAGGGAATCTTCAAGGAACACGGATGCATCTAGAACTAGCAAGCATCCCAGGCCCAAAGGAGCAAGGGGAGAACCTAGAGATGTCTTTAGCCATGGCAGAGAGGCTACTTGATAGGTGCTGTGGCCTTAGGTCAAGGAAGACAGCCACTGCCAAAATCCTGGTAGGGAGGATGGAGTGGAGGACCAATGCTCCCACCTCCCTTCCTACTGCCCTTGGACCTCCTGCCCAGGGCCTCCTTGTGCTCTAACCCAAGAGCTTCTGGGGCTGCAGTCTGAGAGTCAGCTTCCTGGGACACACAGTAGGGGAGAGAATGGCAAGAGAAAATGGAAAAAAAACCAGAATAATTATTATACCCATTTTGCAGATGATGAAATGGAGACCCAGAAAGGCTTGGTATTTTGTCTCAAATCACACAGCTAAGAAGAGGCAAAGCCAAGATTCAAACTCGGGAAGTCTTACAGAACTGGAACCTTAACACTGTGTTCTAATTCGTATCCTCAAATGGAATAGGAGCACGACATATGACGATAAACTATCTGCTGCCAAACTCGTTGGTTTGGGATATTGTGACTAGAGAAGGCCAGCCTGAATGAATAAAACTGAATTTTAATCCCCATAAATGTGTGCAATTGGATTACCTTCAAGTGAAGAATAATTAGGACCAGGATTGTAAAGTATTGCCTGGGAGATGGGTTTAGTGTGCTTGATTTTAAGAAAGGAGAGGATTAGTTTACAGTTAGCTGCGTTAATTTTGAAGCAAATGAATACTTTTGAGACAGTGGCCAGAGTATTTGAAAAGTTCTTTTCCTTGAATAGAGTACATATTCTTCTCAAGTTTATATTCTTTATAGCTTGTTTAAATCCTGCATTAATTCAATGACTATACCCTGACTGCCTATGTGCCCTGCATTGTTCTAGGTGCTAAGGATACACTTGTGAACACAAGAGATGAAATCTCTATGCTCAAGGCACTTAAACTCTGGTGGCAGGAGACAGACAATAAACGATGAATAAATACATAATAGCACTATAAGAAATGAAAGAGGGTAGAGAGGGACTGGGGAGAGAGACTATTTAATATAGAATTAAGTGTCTCTCTGACAAGGAGACATCTAAAAAGAGAACTGAAGAAAGCCGCTGTTTTATTGATAATGCAAAAAGCAAACTTTAGCTCAGATGCATTGAATAGAATTTTAGATCTGGAAGGGACCACAGAGATGCCTGCATTTTTATAACGAAGAATCTGAGGCCCTAGGAAGTTAATTAAGTCCTTTATCCAGAGCCATAACGTGAATAAGTATCAAAATTCTTGAGCTAAAAATAATCTATTAGGACTCACATTCTGTCACTCAACAAATCTTATTAGGTCCCCATCATGTGCCAGGCACCCAGCCTCATGCTTTTTATGCTGAGTCCTATTGTTTACTGAGTCAGAATCAATTTCAAATTAATGAGTGTTACTGGGACTTTAAGTTTTGGCTACCCTCAGGTATGGGTTCCCTTTGTGGTATGTGTCAAGATGCCTTGGAAGATAAACAAAATCCTAGCAGTTGTGGCTGGTGGAATGTGATGTACAAACCACTCCAGCCCTTCTTTCAGTTGATGAATTTTCTTTTTTGTAACTTGAAATTAGACTCTGGTAATTCACATGGACTGGTTAAAAATCATGCTCGTTCTCTCCCCTATCTTTGGTCTGTATTTATAAAAAATACATAACCAATATAACACAAAAAACAAAACAAAACAAAAAAATACATAACCGTAGACTTATTGTGCTAGTGTGGGAGATTGGGCAAAGGGAGAAGAATTCAGGCAGGAAAGGAGCCAGGACATTAATGCTCAAGTCAGAGGGAAAAGATAGAGATTTAAGGGAGAACCAGTGTCAGAAGGTGACACAAGATGTTACTGGGCATTATACCTAGCACAGGGTATAAAGTTAGGAACAGGGTTAGCGGCCAGAGTAAGGGGATGGAGATCTGGATGGAGACTGGGGGAGGTAGCTGAAGGTGATAAG
>NW_012139858.1:908208-922592 GCF_000956105.1 Propithecus coquereli
ATCATGTTAGCCAATTCCCATAATAAATCTCCTCTTATGTATCTATATATATCCTATTAGTTCTGTTTCCCTGGAGAACCCTAATACATTGCCAGAGATGATTCTTACAGATACATTTCTCCGAAGGCTGTGTTCAAAGGCCCAGGTTATACTTCTTACAGCGTTGACAAGTACATTGAATATAAGCATATTAAATCATATTTTTAACTTTAAAAACCCTTCACATACACACACCATCTTATTTAATCAGTAAGGTAATGAATGTGGGTATTTTACCCATAGTCGATGGACAGGAGAATTGAGATCCAGAGATGCTGAGAAATCGACTTCATATCTGATGGTGAGCCGAAGGGAGAGCAGGGACTAGAACTTGGGTCTTCTAACCTCCACCTCTCCTATGGCTTTGACGTAGGCCATGAGGCCTTGGAGTGGGGAGATGGGGAGAAATTATCATCAGTGGTGATACTAGTAACTTTACACCAAAGTTGTGGGATTTGTCCCACAGTGAGAATTTGTATGTCTTGAGAAACAGTTTGCTTATGGAATTTTGCACTCTTAAGTTGCAAAGGAAGACAACCCCATGGCTTTCGTCCTTAACCCAGAGGCTTCGACATAGTTAAACTCAAAAACTTCCAAGGGTTGTCTTAATCTGGGCTCCTTCATGTGAAGTCCTACATTAGATCTTAGTCTGAACGTGGGTCCTAAAGGAGAGTATTCATCAACATCAGCCACTGTAACAGCTCTCATTTATTGGCCGCTTATTACTGCACGTCCTATAAAACCTCACGAAGACTTAGCTAAGATGCCAGCTGGGTTGGGACACTTGTCTTCAAGATGCAGTATATGCATCAAGTCATTACGTGGTGCTTGGGTCCCTGGTAGGTGGACTATGCAGGTGCAGGAACTCAAAGCAGGAAGTGACCCTCTCACTATCATTCCTAGTGACTGACTTGGGGAGTTTGCACCTCCTGTTTCTGTAACTTTGCTTTCGGCTAAACTAAAGATACTGGTTTCCTGACATGAACTGGGTAGTGGGGAAGGGGGAAGGAGATGGAGGGAATCTTATAATAAGGAATATAGTCAGAATTTCACTAAATCTAGGGTTATGTCTGTCGCTTGGTCATTTTAAACTGTGTGGGCTGGTAGTCCAGCAAGCGGAACAGCAGAGTTTCTCCCTGAGCAGAGATCACTGATGTCGGTTATCTCAAGGAGGCAGCTTACTTCTACATAGCAGGAGCAAGAAGAAGTATCTCTGGAACTCAGGGGACATCTGGGTCCCCTCTTGGTGCTTCTATACTGTGAATGGGCAATTACAGCAAACACAGCCTGATGAAGACATGGAAACCAGGGGCTCAGACCCCTCAGGGATGAAGGTCTGGGTTACCCCCCTGGGTGTACAACCTAGACCAGCAAAAGGCCTGGCTGAAGGTCAAGGGGATCTAGAGTGGGAGATTGAGGCACCAGATGATGAAGGGCAGAATTGGAGCCTTCAGACTAACTACAGCAGAAGGGACTGTACCTTGTCTCACCAATAGGCCTGTTATAAATCTTTTGTCCCTTGGACATTGTGACCAGACACTTTGAAAAACTGGTGACTGGACAGTTGCATGAGTGGCTCTAAATGTGACCGGGGTGGACGGTAGCAGATGATGCCATTGGTCTTCTCTTGCAGTCTTTTGGCTCTCACTGGTCCTGTGCAGGCACCAGGTCTCAATTGTCACTGGAGGGCTTCTCTGGCCACAGGGGCATGCTTGGCTTGCAAGGGGACAGGCCAGAAATTCCAGGTAGTTCACAAACTAGAGAGCAGTCTGTGACCCATTAAGGATGGGAGTTGGTAGATACCCAGCTCCCTCACTCCTCGAGCAGCGTTCCTTTGAAGCACGTCCTCCACAGTTCCCCAGTGGGTGCCTGCGAGTCATCTCCAGATACCCCGAGGTGGCCTGCTCCTTAGTGCACACTGTGTTGTCTTCCTTTTCCTGCACCACGTCCCCACTTCCTTACTGGTGCTTCCCGGAGTTACCTTTTAAATAAGCCACTTGCACCCAATTCCTTATCTCAGGACCAACTTTTGGGCAAATCCAAACTCAGAGAGGAATCAAGCCAGAACGTGAGTCCAGGTCATTTGGCTCCAGGGTCCATATCTTGAACGAGTATGCGTGAATTAAATAATTACCCCATAACTATAAAGACTGCTGATGAGGAGAAAAATGATCCAAATATTGTTCAGAAGCAGTCATAAAATCAAATTATTCCAACCTTATAAGCTCTTATGGTCAAGTGTTAATT
Source organism: Propithecus coquereli (assembly GCF_000956105.1). Taxonomy (NCBI): domain Eukaryota; kingdom Metazoa; phylum Chordata; class Mammalia; order Primates; family Indriidae; genus Propithecus; species Propithecus coquereli. The sequence continues at coordinate 910,495 of NW_012139858.1, forward strand.
TTGTTTTTTGAAGAATAGTCCTTCATTTGGTATCAATCTCTGTGAGAGTTAATAGATACTCATCTGCATGTTTCTTTCCCTTTCATTTCCAGTAACTATTTTATTAGTTTTTTACATTTGAGAAAAATGTGCATGATACTCAAAGAAGAGCCCCCCCCCTTCAAAAAACACTGCAGGCATGAGAAGCAAAACTGTATATATTCATTAGCTGTTTCTACCAACCAAATTAAATGTTGCCCCTGACAAAAAGCAGAAGTCTCATTCCTCCACAACCAAATCTTCATTAGGATCTCTGCAAATTATCCTCATCCTCTGAGGGCACAAAAGAGATCATGAAGAAGCAGGAAAGGACCATATGCCCTTTCTCTTTGCAATAGGCCTGTGGAGCCTTGGAGTCTGACCTGGAGTCTGAACTGGGGTGAGCTGGGGTGTGCTTTCCTTCGAGAAGGAGGCAATTGGCAATGAGTGACTATGTCTAAATCTGAGTCCGGGGACCTGGAGTCATGAGCACTGGTCAGACTGATTTTTGGGAGTGGCCTGGTAAGGTGTAAAAGCACAAAGTTAAAATCATGGGTATTTCTCACAGTAAAATATAGAGGCCAACTCTGGAACCAGGTTGCCTAGGTTCCTGGTTAGAGACCCAGCTCTACCACTTACTTGGTGGTATTATTTAACTTTGCTGAAACGAAGTGCCATCACCTGTAAAACAAGGACAGTAATTATATTAGTCAGGGTCCCAGTAAGAAACAGATGTGTTTTCAAATTGAGAAGTGTTTAATAAAGAGACTACTTACAAAGTGGGCAGGATTAGGGGGAAGCAACTAGGGGCCATGAAGCACCCCAGAGCTACAACATCAGGGAGCCAGTACGGTCCTTAGGCCTATGCAGTGTTGCTAGAATGAAGGGTAACCATGGATTTGACTATGCCACCTCTCAGCCCTGATGTTTTATTTCTACTCCTGGATGTTGGTGCCTCCTACTGGTCACCCCCACAGTGGCTGAACCCAGCTGGGATCAGAGTGCAGGGGAGTCTGGCTGAGGCCATCCACCAAGGCCAGCTGCCTAGTCTAGAACAGAGTGCAGAAGGACACAAGATGAATCCGAAGGGGGAGACAGAGACTATCTAGCTCAATAATGGTAGCTACCTCATACGGTTGTTGTGATGATTAAATAAGTTACTACATAAAGCTCTTAGAGCAGTGCAGGCACATAGTAAGCATTATAGAAAAGTCCATTATTGTTATCATATCTCTTTGTGTCTTTTAGCATCCAGGTTGCTGCAGGATTGGTTAAGCCCCTCTGTATGTGTTCAGCACCAGCCCAGATCCTGCTGCCTTGGGAATCTCTCTGCCAAGGCCAAATATCGGCTTCCTATCTCTGGGGTGTTGCTCTTGCATGACAATGTTCATCTCCATAATTGGATCCTACATTATCTCTGAGGAAAGGAGCTTATGCGTTGGGCCCAGGGAATGAGCCTCTGGAATGCTGGTCCCATCTGGACAGCCTTTCCTTCTCATCTTATAATGTAAACCTTCTCCAGACATTTCCACACCATCCCAGACACAAGTTGACCACAACCAGGCTGAGCAAATAGTAAATCTACTCTTGCTTCCTCTCTCCCTATCAGTTAGGGATCTGGGGTCAAGTGTCTCCTACAGTGAGTCCAAGTCACTTCCAGAATTTAATCTTGCCACCTATCTCCTCCAGAGTTTAATAATAGATATTGCTACCATCTATTGGGCATCTAATTGTGGTCCAAACAGTATGTAAGAAGCTTTGCATATTTTATGACATCAAATCTTTACAACAACTCTGCCAAGAACTAACATCCCCATTTTACAGGTGAGGAACTTGAGACTCAGAGGTTTTACCTAGACAGTGAGTAGGGGGCAGAGTGAAGATTAGTCTGTCTGACTTGAAAGGCCTTTCCGTCACACGATGATGTCAGTGGATCCACCTTGAATCATGCATTCTCCTCGAAACTTTTTCTACAGCCACAAAATACTTGCAAACAGAGAAAATGGGCTTTCTATTCTTGAAAGGCTTATCATACTGGTGGGAGACAAGACTGACACAAACGGAGTAGTTTGAAAACGACCCAGTCTACATTGAGTCAGGTGGTAGACTGAGTGCCACAAACTGTACGTGTTGAGAGAGCCTGGAGAAAGGGAAGAATAGGAGGAGAAGTTATGGCGAGGACCTTCATGAGAAGCTACGCTTTTGTGGGAAGGTGTGCTCTTCAGAGACAGGTGAGGAATGCCCATGGACAGGGCAATCGATGGGTAGAGAGGAGGAAGACAGAAACAAGCCTGGCTAGTGGAAGAGAAAACAGATGGAGTTAGAGAAGGGAGTGCTAGGGAGTAGTAGATAATGAAGAGGGTGGAGGAAGAATAAGGAAGTCCTTGATCTCCAAGAAGAGGAATTCAGACTCAATGTGGGAGCAAAAGAAACACACAATAGCTGTGGGAGGGCAGTGTCAAATAAAGGAGTGTTAGAAAAGTTTAGATTTCAGGAGTAAGGAGAGGGGAGGCGATTAAAACATGCCAGTGCAAAGTAACAAGGACTGAGATGAGAAAGAAAAAAATGCAGCCACACTTCAAAAGAAGAACTGGCCAGATGTGAACAAATTTGTCAGAGGATGAGAGAAGGATGACTCCACTAGTTTTCATCATGCTCGATAAAGGAAGCAGGAAGAACAGATGGGAGAAGAGTCATCGGTAAATTGAGCTCATTTAAACTTGAAGGGAGGCTTCCCCAAAAGGAAATGAAAATGACCCCTCTGATCAGAGAAGCAAAGGTTCTATTCCGCCCCCACCCCGGGGAGGAGGAGTACCTAGCTTTACAAACAACTCCTAGATCCCCTCATCTGATGGGTTAGAGAAGCCTTTGAATAAATCTCTCAACTTAGAGGCCACTTCTGTATGTCCTGAGCTGTGTATGACTTCAGAGGTGGTAGGCTCAGGAGTCTGGGAAAGGGTTAAGAGAGGCTCCCCCTACATGGCTTCTCAAAGAGTTCTTGCTGGTCCAAAGAAGAAATCTAAACGAGTCCGGCTTGTCATCTTGTTAAATCTGGAGGAATTCAAAATATGGATGTGTTAATCAACAAGTCAAACACGATTTACTCACTGAGCAAAAGTCCTGATCTCCTTGGATCCTGAAAAAATGTTATACTCGTGGCTTCCCTTGGCATAGGTTCACTAAAATACATACTTTCATTTTGGTTAAGATGTCTAAGAAATTGTTTTCAATAAACTGTTGTCACCAGTAGCTTGTGAACTCCATAATCTTTCCATTGAGATTTTTATTTCCCTGATATTTAGTTCTTTTTGTTTAAAAGTAGCTGCCCTCCTGCAAAATGAATGGATTCATTAATCCAAAAACTAAAATAAAATACACTTTGCCTCTCTAATCAGAGGGGCCATTTTCATTTCCTTTTGGGGAAGCCATAATTTGAGTTGTTAAATGCTCTTAATTCATAGATGACTCTTCTCCCTTCCTGTTGCCCTTTTCCCCATTTCTTGAGCACCCGGTGAGAGCTGGATTTATTTGTTCTTACAAGTCTTTTAAATATTTCTCTTTATTTCATGTAAATTAAGGGAAACTCATTCTGCCTTGAAAACAAACAACATACTTCAGTCTAAAGTATGCCTCATGTTGCATGACATTTCTTCCAAAGAATTTGCGTGTGTGTGTGTGTGTGTGTGTGTGTGTGTATGCTGTTGGTGAGGGTAGGGGAGAGAGAGCGTAGCAGAGGAAGAGGAGGGGGTGTAAAGTTTTCTCAGAACTTGGTGGTGGGTGTGTGGCATCAGTCCTCGAAGAGATAACGAGTGCTTCCTTTAAATGGTGGCTCCCATTTAGCTCTATTAAGCTTTTGAAGGGGCTTTACAAGACCAGACATAAAATGGCATTTCCTGATTAGCTGTCAGCTATGTGTCTACAGACATGAATCACATCCCCTGTTTGTTCATTTTGTTTCACAACAGGAACATGAGATGTACCCTGCCCAGACCTTGCCCAGCTTGGAGGGGGAAGAGGGGCGACCATCTTCCCTCCTGTGGCATATCCATCCTGAATGCCTTGCTCATTTAGACTCAGACAGACCCCAGCCCCAAGACTAGAGAAGATTAGGTGCCTGGTTGGTTTGGTCCTGCAGATAGCCCGGCCAAGAAACTCAGCTTGGTGAGTTTCCATGGTTAAAGGGGAAGTAAGAGGGCCATGGGGTTTTCCTTATGCACTCGGACTTCTGAACACCACCTCAATCATCTGACTCGAGAAACATGCCCAGTGCTCTACAATCTTGTGTTTCTGTCAGAATCAGCCACCCATACCCACTTTCCAACTAGATGCCACCATTCGTCTTTCTTACCTTGCAAATGGGTGGTGGAGCAGCTTCCTGTGTCGGCAGGAACTGAATAAAAAGCTCCTGACTGGGCTGGAAACTTATCTCAGCCCCATGCCCCCTTTATGGTTCCTTTGTTTATACAGCCTTGCATTGTTTTCCATCTAAATGTCCAAACATTGCCTCCTAGCCACAAGTAGCCCTTGTCTGTACCTTCACCCTGACTTATTGGCTTGAGTTGTTGACTCACCATTTTGCCAGGATCTCTGAGACAGGGTGCTTGTTACTTCTACTTGCCTACTTGTCCCTCTCTCATTTCCTCCCTGCTCCCTTTCCTTTTTCCTTCCTTACATCTTTCTTTCTTTCTTTCTTTCTTTTTTTTTTTTTGAGACAAAGTCTTGCTCTGTCACCTGGGCTAGAGTGGCCTGGCATCAGCCTAGCTCACAGCAACCTCAAACTTCTGGGCTCAAGTGATCCTCCTGCCTCAGCCTCCCGAGTAGCTGGGACTACAGGCACATGCCACCATGCCTGGCTAATTTTTTCTATTTTTAGTTGTTTGGCTAATTTATTTCTATTTTTTAGAAGAGACAGGGTCTCACTCTTGCTCAGGCTGGTCTCAAACTCCCGAGCTTAAGGAATCCTCCCGCCTCGGCCTCCCATGCATGAGCCACCGTGCCTGGCCTCCCCTTCCATCTTTCCTTATACATTTATTGAGAATTTAGTATTTGTGAGCTTTGGACAAGTACTGGGGACCCCATAGCTTAGCAGAGAAGATGGACAGAGAAAAGTAATTATAATAAAGTAAAATAAGTGTCGTGCCAGGGTTAGTAGAGGGAGGAATGAAAGACTTAAAGAAACTGGAAATTCTGTAGGGCTGGGGTGTCTGTGTGAGACAGAGAGGGAGCTGTGGGCTGGCAGGGAACACGGGGGCCAGATTTTGTATCATATAACAGAGGATGGACTTCATCCCGAGGACTACCAGCAACTCTGGGAAGACTAATAATGGTTAATATCTATTGAGCAGTTACCATGTGCTTTTTGTACATTAATATTCTCACAGTCTCCTCTGGAGATAGGTATTACTTATGAGCTTTGTTTCACAGATGAGGAAACTGAGGCTTAGAGAATGTATCAGTCTTGGTCTAACCAGGACAACAGAATCCCTCTAAGTATTTAAACCAAAGGAAATACAATCCAGCGAATTGGTTATGCAGATCATGGAAGAGGTGGGAGCCCAGACAGCAGTGCTGAGGCTGCTGAGGGCAGCAATAGCAGAAGCAAAAAAGAAGGGGCTGTGTCATGAAGCCCAGGGCCAGCCACTGGCAGAATCTGGAACCACAGGAGGCACCGCTGCAAGCAGAGAAGGATGCATATACCTCAAGTCGCCACCTCCACCATCCAGCATCCTTAGCAGCTGAATCCACCTGGAAACCAGAGGGCTTGGGAAAGGTAGTGCCCTGCCATTCAGAGCAAAGTAGGGGAAGGACACTGTATTACCATAGGTCCCAACAGGAATCAGGTGGCACAGTACAGGTGGAATCATTTGAGCAGGGTTTATTTACTAAGACCTTAATTACAAAAGTATTGGGAAGAATAGGTGAACCACAAGGACAGTGAAAGGACGTTGAGGCTGGCAGCAGCAGAGCGCTTACCATCTGCTTTGGTCCGAACATTTGTCCCCTCTAAAACTCATGTTGAAATTTAATCCCCAATGTGGCAGTATTGGCAAGTGGGGCCTTTCAGAGGTGATTGGGTCATAAGGGCTGTGCCTGTATGAATGGATTAATCCATTCATGGATTAATGGGTTAAGGGGTTAATGGATCAATGGGTTAGCACAGGAGTGGGACTGGTGGCTTTATAAGAAGACAGACCTGAGCTAGCACACTCAGCCCCTCACCACATGATGCCCTGTGCTGCCCCAGGACTCTGCAGCGTCCCCAACAGCAGCGAGGCTCTCGCCAGGTGCACCCCCTCAACCGTGGACTTCCCAGCCTCCTGAACTGTAAGAAATAAACTGTTTCTTATAAATTGGCCAGTTTCAGGTATTCTGTTATAAACAATAGAAAACAAGTAAGACACTGTCTCTAGAGCCAGAGACAGGGGAAGGAGAGGTTACTGAAAACTGGAAGAAAAAGGAGTATCTCCAGGCACAAGGAGAGGAGGAGTGGTTTTTTTGTCCAGGGACACAGGCACAACCTCACAAGGAGGCAGCTTATACTGAGAGTATCTGTTCTGACCTCCTTCTCTTTCCTTCCTTCTATCAGCTGGGGCTCTGTATCGGTCAAGCTTCCACAAGGGTGGGCACAGAGGCCCTGCCAATGTAGCACCGTTTACAATTTCCATTTTGGAGATAAGAAGCCAAGGCTTGGACAGTGCAGGTGACTTTTCCAAGTCACACATCTCATTTGTGAAACTGGACGTTGAATCTTGATACATCTGATCCTGAACCCAAATTTGTTAACCACTATACTAGACTCTTTGTCTATTGCATATTTCTTGAGTAATGGCTAAAATCTGACATTTCAACTCTTTGCCCACCTACCCCATTACAGACTCCAATTTGCATGGCCCCTCAGAACCTTCCACATCTCGTGACTATTTCCTGCTGTCTGGATTCTGCCCCCTCAACACTACCTTGGTTCTCCCTGTCTTGGTAACTGAACATCTGTTCACTGCTTAACACCACTTGTATCACTAACATTTCTTGTGAAAACAGAGCAGTTCTTATTGGAATCAAGGGTGCGGACACACAAATCATAAGATTCCCAGGTCTCCAACCCAATACCTAATACCATAGCATAAAAGTGGTTTTCTGCCAGATGCCAGGTGTGTGCTGGCCAAAACCAACAAGTAGAATGATCAACCTCAAGAAAGTTCCAAAGATGAAAATCTAGGTATTTGCAGATGTCTGTTGTTGCCGTATTTATAATCGTGAACCATTGGAATGAGTGCAAGTGTTCAATAACAGGGGAGTTAGAGCCAGTCGTTAGCATTAGTCAGCCTTGTATTAGCGACTCTCATCAAATACTGGGTGGGGAAAGCTTTAAACTTATCCTTGCCCATTTCTGCTTAGAATATATTTTTGGACAGAATGGTTGGTGGATGCATTTTTGGGAAGAGGAAATGAGGAGCTAAAACTTTTGTTCATACTTTCGGCCCCAGGTAGGTGGGGAATTCGATAGGCCTAGAGCTGCCTCTTTCTTGGGAGGATTTTCTGTCAGACCAAAGTTCAGCCCAGGGGAAGGAGTGAGGGGTTTGGGACAACTCTGCCACAGTCCTGAAGAACAAGTTCTTTTCTTTGAGATGTATTTAGGTAAATCTTTTTACCACCAGAGTGGTGAGATCTTGAGAGCTGAGCAAAAGGGTGAGACTCAGGACAAAAATGGCCAAGGAAGACCCTTGATTTTCTTTTAGTATAGCCTTAGAGTACATGGACCCAAAGAGTCTGTATGACTCACCCATGTCCAGATCAGCTCACCCCAGATTGGGGCCTGAGGCCAAAGCCAGAGTAACACCTACTCTTTTGTCTAGAGTGGCCCCTCAATATTTTCCCAGAACAGTGGTTCTCAAGCTGTGTTCCACAAACTGTTTAGAGTCTCTGGGATCTTTTCAGAAGGCTTGCAAGGTCAAAACATTTTTATATACTACTATGATGTTATTTGTATTTTTTACTGTGTGGTGCAAAAGCAATAGTGGATACATCTGAGACCCTAACATGAACTAAGGCCGTGGCTTTATGCTTTCATACAGTTTGGTGTTATTTGACAACTACACACACAGTTTTTTTAAGCTAATTTCATGTTCATCTTCTTAATATTCTGTGTGATGAAGTGGCAAGTGTGCATAAGGCATTTCTGCTTCAAAACCTAAGTCACTGGCTGTCATAGCAAAAACAGTTGGTCAACTGTTTGAGTTACAAGCTGAACTAACCACATTTTTTTTTCTTTTGAGACAAGGGCTCACTCTGCTGCCCAGCCTGGAGTGCAGTGGTGTCATCAAAGCTCACTGCAACCTCAAACTCCTGGGCTCAGGCAATCCTTCCGCCCCCACCTCCCAAAGTGCCAGGATTACAGGTGTAGGCCACGGCACACAGCCTGAACCAATCACATTTTTCATGGAATATCATTTTTACTTGACAAAAGACTGACATATTATGACTATTCAGATTGGATTATTTGGCAGACATTTTATGAAAATAGAGCAAAGTGAGTCTGTCACTTCAAGGAAAACAACTGGTAGTATGTGTTGCTAATGATAAAATTCACGTGTTTTTATTTATTTACTTATTTAATTCTTTTAGAGACAGGGTCTCACTCTGTCACCCAGGCTGGAGTACAGTGGTACAACCTAGCACTGTAACCTTGAACTCCTGGGCTCAAGTGATCCTCTCACCTTAGCCTCTGGAGTAGGCAGGACTACAGGAGCTCACTACAGTGTCTCACTATGTTGCCTAGGCTGGCCTCAAACTCCTGGCTTCAAGCAATCTCCTGCCTCAGACTCCCAAAGTTCTGGGATTACAGGCATGTGCCACTGAGCCTGGCCAAATTCAAGCCTTTAAGTAAAAAGCAGATTTTGAAAAATTTGTGCTCACCTTGGGAGCTTGAGAGCTTCCCACTACTTAAAGACTTGTCTGTCCTGGATTAAACTTAAGCCCATTATCCAAAGTGGGGCACCACAAGAGCAGCAGAACGGGATCCATTTGTACTCACCATCAAATTGGTATTAACTAATCAACACATAAATGCACATATCAGAACAACATCTATTGGATGTTGGGGAAGGGGGAGGGCGGCAGGAGGAGGGGGGAGGAGGGAGGAGGGGACGGGTATTTGTATACACAAGGAGTGCAATGCACACTACCCGAAGGATGGACGTATTTGAGACACGGACTTGGTGGGGGGGAACCAAGGGCAACACACGTAACCTAAACATCTGTACCCCCATAATATGTTGAAATAAAAAAAAAAATTAAAAAAAAAAAGACTTGTCTGATGAGCTCAGTGGTGATACGAATAAATGTGATATTTTTTGATATTTTATAATGAAATGTATCAACATTAGGAAGCTCTGTATAACTCAGTGAACAATACCTTCCAAATGACCAATGTATTATGTTCAAAATCATGCATGGATAAAAAAATCCATTCCAAATGCAAGATAGGACTAATATATTTTAATTCAACAGAGTATGAAAATTCATGATATTGTTTCAGATTCCACATTACAACCAATCTTTTAAAAACTCTCACTTGTCAAGTCTCAGGTAATAACAAAGAAGAATATCTGCAATTATCTAAAAAGGCCTGTTAAAAACACTCCTCCCTTTTCCAATTATGCATTTGCAGGAGACTAGATTTTCTTCTTAAACTTCAACCAAAGCAACATATTGCAACACATTGAATATAGAAGTAGAGATGAGATTCCAAATGTCCTTTATTAAGCCAGACGTTAAAGAAATTTGCAAAACTGCAAAGCAATGCCAGTCTTGTCACTAAACTTTCCTTTGTTTGGGAAACTATAGTTACTTTTTCATAAAAATATGTTATGATAACATGTAATAGAATTCTTATTATTTTTAATGAATATATAATTATTTTTTAAATTTCACAGTTTTAATTTCCACTTCAGCAAACATTGATACATATAACCCATGCAAACAGAAGCTCTTTGAGGTTCTCAAGTTTTAAACATGTGAAGAGGTCACAAAAACCAAAAATTTGAGCACTGCTGAGCTAGAGTACTTGGTGAAGAGGGGATGGGGGTGGTGGCAACAATGTATGGCTTGTTGATGTTTCAGGAATTCTCCCCTGTCTTCTATTATTCTTTGTCTTTTAAAGGAATATTATACAGGCATTAATAACTAGATTTATGAAGATTTTTAAAACATTCCTTTATAAAGAAAAAATCTTTCAAATGCAGAATGCCAACCCATGTATAGGATATGACTATCATGATACGATAATGTGTGTACATACGGGCAAGGGCTGCAAGGAGACTTTGCAAAATGAGAAATGTAATGTTAAGATGGTGAGATTATGCTCAATGGATTTTCTTGGGTGTTTTATAATAATATTTTAACAGTTTAAAAAGTCAAACTAAAAACACTTATATACACAACAATATCATTGTCCCAGGAGATCCACATGTAAATTATCTAGTTTTTCCCTCAGTTGTTTTATAAAACCGAAATGTCTGCAACGTTGATGGGGCCAGAAAAGTCCCCAAGCTCTTTTGCAGAGAGGGAAGTTTCAGCTCTCCATCTGTCTTTAATGGGATGGCTATGGGGGCTGTGTTTCTCTCCCATGCCTCTTGGAGGAGGTGTATGCAAATTGCACAGCTAAGTCTTGGGGCCAAGAGTTGAGCTAAGTTTTCTGAATGCCGGCTACCGCGCAGGAAGCAGTTAACATCTGGCTGTGTTTACAATGCCCTGACCAGCTGTTCCACCAGTGTCCAGAAGAGAGCCGGGCCACTTCCACAAATGGGGGTAAGCAAAGTTAACATAGAGCTGTCCATGAATGAAATTTCCAGGGGTTGCATGTAGGCTTCTGTATGCAAAGAGTAAAGACAGGAAGAGCAGGTAAACCACAGGCCACCAGGCAAATGGCTGGCTGCCCACTGGCGGTGATCCCCTCTGGTCAGGAAGAGCACAGTGTTGAGACAACAAACACTATTTCCCAAACTGGTAGGAACATGTGACTGACAGGAGTGTCAGCTCTATTCTGGGTCTACCTTAGGTGAAGAGGTTGCCTATGATGTGCTTCTAAAAATGACATACTTTTTCTTTTAATTTAACTATTTCATTCATTTATTCAACAGATTGAGTGCTGACCACGAGTTCCCTGTTTTAAAGTCTAGGAATATAGGAGCGAACAAAGCAGCAAATAATCCTATCCTCACGGAATTTACATTCTAGAGGAAAGACAGAAAATCACTGAAAAAATTAACACGTATAGTAAGTATATAGGATGGAGGTACGTGCCGTGGAGAATGACAAAGCAGGAATGAGGGGTGAGTGTGTTAGGGTGGGTGTCAGGGTCTTTAGGGACGCCTCACTGAATGAAATTTGAGCAAAAACCTATTCCAAGTTATTGCAGAAAAAACATTTTTTAAAATACAGGCATAAATTCAAGAAAAAATACAACAGAAAGCAAAGCAATTTTTTTTTGAATTTATAACTATAAGTTATGTGCATTACCCATTGGTTTTTAGCATATTATTCATCTTTTTCTTAAAAAATGTGTTTATTTCCCATTCTCCCCTTTCCAAAGATAACCACTGTTAACATTATTGGTATCCTTTTATATTGCTTTCTACACGTTTGAATATAGAACATTTTTCTAAGGCACATATCTATGTGTGTACATGGAGCTCTGCGTTTCTCACTTTGCAGAACGGCCAGAGCAGCTGTCCACATTACTTACAGACCTGAATGTTTCTTGCAGACCTGCACCATCAGTTTCATCGGCTGCAGGGGATGGGGAAAGGATATAGCATAACAGGGGAGCCTGGGGTCTCAGTCCAGTTCTGCCACTAATGTAAGCTCTCTATGTCCCAATTTCTTCAGCAGCAAGATAAGGAAAATGGGGTTTAATCCATAGGCTTGCTTAGGGGGACAGGGTATCAAATGATTTATGCCATATAAAGCACTTAGAGGAATCCTTGGCACATAGGAAATGCTTGCCAGAAGTTAGGACAATGAGTACCATTCGGAGTGGAGAGAGCTGCATCGTCTCTGGAATGGTCTGAGATACGACAGAG
>NW_012139858.1:923122-955056 GCF_000956105.1 Propithecus coquereli
CCCGCCCGCCGCCCTGTCCTCTGCCTCGGGCTCTGCCTCCCCTTTCAGGGCCGAACCGAGCACCTCCTCCTCCACGAAGCTCTCTCCCTTCTGAATTTTGATACAAATTACCTGCATCACCCATTTGGTTTTTAGCATGTTATTCACCTTCTTTAAAAAATTTATTTATTTTTCTCCACTATTCCCTGCACCCTTCCTGACAGGACCCCAAAGGCAGGGACAGCGCTGGGCACGGAGGCTGCACGTTTGGGGGGCTCTGTGAGAAGGGTCGGGTTGGCCAGGCCCTCGAGGGGAAGACGCGGCTCCGCACAGCGTCCCGTTCGTGCTCGAGCCCCCGAGCGCCGGGCCGGTTGCCGAGGGACTGATGCCGTCTGGGCTTCTCATTGCCGGTGGAGAACTTCAGGCCATTTTCTCTCGTGTATGAACTGTCCAGAGCAGGAGACAGCCGAGCAGGCAGCCCTTTGAATAACTGGCCACCTGTCCGCATTTTGCCACAGGCCTCGCTCCACTCCGTTGTCAGCCGGCGCCGAGGCGAGCAGAGGCGGACCCGTCCCTGCGGGCTCAGGCTAGGCCAGCCCTCTCCGTGCATAAAAGGCCCGAGCCGCTGTCTCTAATCATTTCCAGTGGCCGGCCCTGCCTACTGGTAAATTGATAATAGTGTATTTTTCAGTGCTTAACCAAGGGTCTCTCTCTTGTGGGCCTCTCCGAGAGCCTGAAATGATCTTATTCGTCCCTACTCTGAGTCAAGCTAAGGATTAAGATTATGCATGTCATCATTAGAGCTGATCCATGTCTTGGCCCAGCTCAATTTATCCTATCAGCCAGCTAGGTGCAGAGCAAGGTCAGGGTGGCCCTCCCTCCCTCCACCCCTTCTCCTTGTCCTCCCCCTCCCTCTTCTTTCCCTGTCTTGAACTGTCTGTCACAGGTGACCCTGCTGGGGGTGGAGAAGTAGTGCCCCAGCTCAGCCTGGGAGCACCAACTTTCACAGCTGCTCTTCTGGTAGCCTGAATAGGGGCCACCAAAGACATCTGTGTTTGAATCTCTGGAACTTGCAAATGTTACCTTATGTGGCAAAAGGGACTTTGCAGATGTGACTAAGTTAAGGACCTTGAGATAGAGAGATGATCCTCCTGGGCCCCAAACGTAGTCATGAGTGTTCTTATAAGAGGGAAGCTGAAGGACATTTAACACAGAAGAGGGCACAGCATGACCACAGAGGCAGAGAAGGGAGTGATGTGGCCACAGGCCAAGGATTGTTGGCAGCCACTGGAGGCTGGAAGAGCCACTAGAAGCTGGAAGAGAAGCTGGAAACAGATTCTCTCCTGGGGCTTCCAGATACCTGGATTTTAGGCCCATAAGACTGACTTTTGACTTCTGGTATCCAGAATTGTAAGAGAGTAAATTTGTGTTGTTTTAAGCACCAGGTTTGTGGCAACTTGTCACACCAGCAGTAGGACATGAATACAGCTCCCCGGCCCTCCCTAATTCTGGGTCCTCCAAGGAGGCTTCTATGATCTAAGGGTCTAAAAGTCATTGGAGATGTAACGTGGTGAGTGCTTGCACTCAGTTAGATACCCCAGGCCAAACAAGGACGACTGCTCCAGGACAGATCTGCTCTCTCAGGGGAGGCCCAGTCCATTTAAAACAGAACCTGGGGGGTGAGGCTGGAGCCTGATTTGTCCCAGGAGAACTTTGACTTGCAGCCTGTTTCAGTAAGGGCTCTCTGGAGAAGCAGAACAGCCCCCCACCCCATCTCTCTCTATATATATACAGATGTACACGGTTTCTTGTGAGGAATTGGCGCACATGGCTCTGGAGGCTGGCAAGTCCCACGATTTGCATCTGCAATCTGGAGACCCAGGAGAGCTGGTGGTGTAGTTCTGAGAGCTGGAAGGCTGATGGTGTGAGTCCCAGCTGAGGACAGGAGAAGACTAATGTTCTCGTTCAAGTGGTCAGGCAGAGAGCGTGAATTCTCCCTTCCTGCAGCTGTTTTTCCTATTTGGGCCTTCCGTGGACTGGGTGATGCCCTCCCATGCTGAGGACGGCTATCTGCTCTACTCAGTCCACTGATTCAAACGCTAATCTCATCCAGAAATGGCCTCACAGGCATGCCCAGCAGTAATATTTAATCTGGACACCTTGAATCCTGGTCAAGTTGAGGCATGAAATTAACCCTCACACAGCCTCATATCTTAGGTGGCCACTTTTCCCCTGAGCTTCCCACTGTCTTCTGAGAACACAGGGAGGAACTTCTCAGAAAACAGACCAGCTGGCCAGGACCGGCTACGTAATGCGTAGGATCCAGTACAAATGAAAGCACACAGACTCTTCTTCCACACTCGCGAAGCACTTTGAGGTGGGGACGGCCGCATGTCGAGCTGAAGGGCCTCCCGAGTGGCTGCAGTGGCTGCAGGTCACACTCCTATGAAGGGGCCTCCAGCCTTTGGCCTCTGCGCTATTTCTAGGTTGGACTTCCAACTCCTACACCATTTTTCTTACTAAAGTCCATGAAGCTTCTTAGGAAGCTATTTCTTTTGGGCTCCTTTTCTGTTTCATGGAAGAGGCTACTGTTCTCAAAGTTGCCAAGCCAAAAATAGAGCCTGCTGGAAGAGTGAAATGAAGGTCTTTCAGGATCCTGCTAATAAAATTCCAATGTTTTGGAAACAAACAAGGACAGCATAAAGGCAGTCTATGGGCTCATTAAAGATCCCCAAACCACAATGTCAGCCACAGGACAGAGAATGTTGTTTTAGAAAAGCTTTGCAATGCACCATGGTAACTCTGCCCTTCTGAAGCTGCCGGGTAGCCCAGGGGCCTCAGGCAGGGCGACGTGCTTCTCAGAGTGAGCAGGGGACATCCCCCAGATGTTCTTATGGAACAAAAGGAGTCAGGGTGCCCATGCAACCATAGGGCACATAAATGTAAATGGCTTTTGAGGCTGGCTCTGATCTTGCTTCCCTACTTTCTCCCCAAATCTTGTGCTGCCCACTGGTAGGGAGAGAGAAAAGGGAAGAAGGTCCCCAGCCTTAGATATTGTCTTTCACGAGAGAACTTGCCAGAGCAGCCTGATTTTATCTAGCTGGCCTTACATGTCCTGATGCCTGAGCCTCCATGGATTTGGGACTCCACCCCATAGCACTTGCCTTTAGATAAGTTGTTCTATACCCCGGATTCTGACATCTCAAACAGACTGCGAATGCCCAATGGGCTGGAGGCTGAGCCTTTAATACCTTTTGGTGAGACCCACCAGTCAGTAGAGGAGATACTCAACATCTGTTACTGATTGGCTGATCAACTTGAAACTGCTTAGAGGTGACAGCTTACTCAGTCAATTTTACTGTTAGCTATGATGGGAAGTGACCTGCTCTGATCCACAGACTGTGCCCAGCTAGCTCGCCTTCAGAAATCCAGTCACTCCTAGAATATCATAGCAGAAAGGGCCCCACTTTCCTCATGAAGACAGAGTTCTGGAGGTGGCAAGGATTTTCAGTCCTGGTCTCTCCTCTTTTCCTTTTCCCTCTGTGAGGCTGTGATGTCAGCAGCTGGGGCCCATGCTCGCCTGGCCTGGGGTAGCCCAGCTTCCATGTGGCAAACCTTCAGCCTTCTCTGAGTTTCAGGCTGTCCTTATCCCAGACATACTCCCCTGGAGCTGACAGAGGAGCCAGAAATTCTGGAAGAGAAAGGGAAGAAGCTACTCCATGCAGGAGGAGCTCAGGGGCAGCACCCTGTGACTATATGAGGTCAGGCAGCATGAGATTTCTGAAAAGTGGTCTTACTAACAACCTACCTAACAGAGGAAAATAAAGTATCAAACAGAAAGTAAAGGAAATGAACTCACAACACAGAATTGCCTCCTTTGAAGAGAAAACTCACAACTACCCCTTTGTTTTGTTTAATTAAAACACCTGTGGTCTAACTGGTTATCGCTGAGAGTTTTGTTTTCATGGCCTTGAAGAGCCCGAAGTGGACAGTAGGCCTGCGAACCCCCTGCTCCAACTCTCTGCCTCAACTCTTGCCGGACAGATTTCGAGGACTCAGATAAGCTGGCTTCACAGAGAAAAGGAAAAAATAAAATAAAAATAAAAATAAAATAAAATAAGCAAACATCACTTTTCCTGTTGCTCCTGCAGCTGCTCCTGTTATCAGCTTGCTGAAGCAAAAAAAAAAAAAAAAAATCATTTTTACCCTTTGAAAACACCAGCTGCTTTTCCTCAACTGCTTAGCATTTTCACTCCTTTCTCTGTGTGCTAAGGCCACACCCTCCTTCACTCTCTGTCTTCTCTATCTCTTTTTCTTTCTTTCTGTCTCAGAGAAATAAATAAAGTTTTACTTCTGTATATCCTAATCACTGTCTGAGAATTCTTTCTCACTCACGTATGGACTTCACGCCCTAACAATTTCATTGATTGCAGATTCATTTGTGTTAACTTGGATTGTCTCTTGAAATCACAAGTCCTCTGGGAGCGGATAAAATGTCTCTAGCATCCCTAGGTTAGAGACGAGGGGATTGGTCTCATTTTGTCCAGCTGAGATGAGCTTCTGTGGAGAAGGGAGTTCTGAAGGGGGTGAGGAGCAAAGGTGAAGGTGGGAATCCATCATGGTATAGGGCCGAGGTAGGGGGGAATTTTACTGAAGGTCTTAGGATAGCATGAGAGTGCTCAGTACCTGGGACTCAGAGGCTAGGAGATGAATGGGTTAGAAATAAAAATATTCATCTACCATAAAAGTTTATTTTGGCTGTCCCAGCTGTCAGGCGAGGAAGAGGAACTTCCTTGTATTCAGAGTCTTGGAGTCCCTATTTAATTGCTCTGACTGCAGTTTCTTCTCCTTTCAATTTAGCTTGCTCACCCCTGCCAAGTTTCTTCTAAATGGTACTTCAAGTCACTCCCCTGCTCAAGAACACACAATGGCTCCCTATCACCAGTTGGACCAAATTCATAATCCTGATTAGGTTTTAAAACAATCCGACTCTATTTACCTTAATTTTAGGACTCTTTTTTCTAAAACCCAAAAGTTAAGGTAAATATCATTTAATGCTTTGTTTCTAGGCTATAAGCATGGGAACTCTGAGGAGGGATTATGTTCCTAAAAAATCTATCATGGTCTCTGTGTGTCTTAAAACTCTTACTGCTATTGGTAAATTGTTTAAAAATCTTGGAGACCACTGATTTTTAGAGTGAGTTCACCAAACATGAAGAGAGTATTTTTCAAAATATAATATAAATGCAATCCATTTGAGCAGAAAATTCTATTTTTCTAGGTGCCTTCTACAGTCTCACGATGACCATGTGAAGCGATAGGACTGGGGATTTTCTCCTTTTTTATAAATGAGCTGAGGCTTTCCGAGGACTCCTGGCATACAGGAGCAGCAAAGAGAGCAGGACCTAACTCTCTGCAGTCTGATGCGTGTTCTTTGCACTCCTTACACAACCGCATAACAGTCTGTGGTTTCTGACTGACATTGTCTGTCTGTCCCCATGAGGTCCTGTTCTGTAATTAAAATGTGAGATGAAAAAGCCAGATCTGCTGGTCTTTAGGCAACAGCTCACTTCTGCCAAGGCAGCACCATGCTGGGACACACAAGAATCCCGGAGTGCCAGGCCTCACCCTCACAAATGGTTCCGAGTGCTGGTCTCTGGCCCTAAGTACTAGCAGACACGCTGTCTCAAGGCCCCAAGAGCACGTGATTGCTTTTGTTGCATTTTATGTCCCTAGGCTTTCGGTCAAGTCGTTCCCGTTCACCAATCCACCAAGTCCAGACCTAGACCTCCCCTGAAAACTCATTTCTTTTATGAAACAGAGAAGGAATCCCAGTGATGGCAAGCCTTTCAAGAAAGTCCCTAAAGTGCAATCTTGGAGAAAGCCAATGAAGGGTGTAGGGAAAAGGAAAAGAGAGGAGGAAAAAAGAAAGGCACACAGGGAAGCAAGATCTAAGAACCTAATTTTAATGCCAAGAAGCCTCTGAACGAATTAGGGCCCTGTGAGCCAGTGACATCTTTTCGATGAGTCCGCCACTTTTTGACCATAAAGGCAATTTTTTGTGTGTGTTAACTTTTTTTTTTTTATTTCAGCATATTATGGGGGTACAGATGTTTAGGTTACGTATGTTGCCCTTGCCCCCCCCCAAGTCCGAGTTTCAAATATGTCCATTCTTCTGGTGGTGCGCATTGCACTCTTTGTGTATGCATATACCCGTCCCCTCCTCCCTCCTTCCCCCTCCCCTTTCCCCCTGCCCAACATCCAATAGATGTTATTCTTATATGTGCACTTATGTGTTGATCAGTTAATACCAATTTGATGGTGAGTACACGTGGTGCTTGTCTTTCCATTCTTGGGATACCTCACTTAGTAGAATGCGTTCCAGCTCTATCCAGGGGTATACAAGAGGTGCTATATCACCATTGTTTCTTAAAGCTGAATAGTACTCCATGGTATACATATACCACATTTTATTAATCCACTCATGTATTGATGGACACTTGGGTTGTTTCCACATCTTTGCAATTGTGAATTGTGCTGCTATAAACATTCGGGTGCAGGTGTCTTTCTTATAGAGTATCATTTGCTCTTTTGGGTAGATGCCCAGTAATGGGATTGCTGGATCGAATGGTACTTCTACTTGTATCTCTTTAAGGTATCTCCATATTGCTTTCCACAGAGGTTGCACTAGTTTGCAGTCCCACCAACAGTGCATGAGTGTTCCTATCTCTCCGCATCCATGCCAACATTTATTGTTTTGAGACTTTTTGATAAAGGCCAGTCTCACTGGAGATAAGTGATAGCTCATTGTGGTTTTGATTTGCATTTCCCTGATGATTAGAGATGTTGAGCATTTTTTCGTATGTTTTTTGGCCATTATTCTGTCTTCTTTTGAAAAGTTTCTGTTCATGTCCTTTTCCCACTTTTTGATAGGGTCGTTTGATTTTTTCTTGTTGATTTTCCCGAGTTCTAAGTAGATTCTGGTTATCAGCCCTTTATCGGATTTGTAGCATGCAAAAATTTTCTCCCACTCTGTAGGTTGTCTGTTTGCTCTTGTGACAGTTTCTTTGGCTGTGCAGAAGCTTTTTAATTTGATCAGGTCCCATTTATTTATTTTGGTTGTTGCTGTGATTGCCTTTGGGGTCTTCTTTATAAATTCTTTGCTTAGGCCAATGTCTAGAAGAGTATTTCCAACATCTTCCTCTAGAATTCTGATAGTTTCACTCCTTAGGTTTAAATCTGTTACCCAGCGTGAGTTGATTTTTGTGAGAGGTGAAAGGTGTGGATCCTGGTTCAGTCTTCTACATGTGGCTATCCAGTTTTCCCAGCACCATTTATTGAATAAGGATTCTTTTCCCCAGTGTATGTTTTTGTCTGCTTTGTCAAAGATTAGGTGGCTATATGTGTGTTAACTTTTTTAATCTGCTGAGGTGTCATTTGGAAATCACTGGTCCAGTGAACTCACGCTGAAAGTTAATTGAAATGCCTGCCACGGTGCTTAATTCCAACACGGTGCATCGTGTGGCAATTAAGGAGTGCGACTTTCCGGGGAACTCTGTGGCTGGCTTGAGTAGATACAGTCCTCCCAGCGTAGCGGAGGGCTGACGGCAAGAGCACGTGGAGGAGTAGCTGCCCGCTGCCCTCAAAGAAACCCACCGCCCGCAGCTCGACCATCACAGCGTCAGTTTTGCACTTGGCCTTTTGGGTACTTCAGAGCTCCAAATCGACATTCCAGCAACGCAATGAGAGGCCACATTGGACATGCTTATCAAGCGATGCTGATATTTTTAGTTTATATTTTAGGAAGTGTTATCAGAAATGGAACCCAGGTTGTCCTGGGGGTGGGGAGCGAGAGGGAGTGGCTAGGAGGGCAAAAAGGAGCTGAAGATGAGGGTGAAAGAAGAAGGGTGTGCTCTTGATGGGTAGGAGGACCAGGAATTGGGCCCTTGCTCTGGGGTCCATAACCTTATCTGTGCCATGGAACCGCTGGCAGCCTATTGAAGCCAATGAAGAGAAATGTCTTTAAATGCTTAAACTCATAGAATTGCAAAGCAGACTACAATTACATTGAAATATAGCTAATATGGAAAATACAAATTTGTGACATAGTAATATATGTACTTCTTTGCTAATGCGCTAAAAAAATCTAGAAGCAGGTCCACTAATTACCTTAATTTAGAGGTAGTGCTGTCAGTAAATGCTGTTTCAAGATGTTTATAACAACTACCATTTGATATGGAAATATCTGATTTTTACTGGTAACAACGTTGTAGGGACTGCTACAAGTACAGCATTGTGGTTTGTTGCAACCTTTCTAATTGAAGGAAATGCTAAATATCCATTTGAGGTTAGTGAAAATAAAGTTGTAATTTTTTTCCATATAACTTTATGGACATGCTGAATTCTCTCTTTGGAACACTTGTGGGACTGTTGGTCCCTAAATTAAGAACCTCCGTGCAGAGGTTCAAAATTACCTGAGCTTAGCCAGGCATGGTGGTATGGGCCTGTGGTCCCAGTCATTCAGGAGGCTGAGGTGGGAGGATCGCTTGAGCCCAGGAGTTTGATGCTGCAGTGAGCTATGATGGCGCCGCTGCACTCGCCTGGGGGACAGAGACAGACCCTGTCTCAGGGGGAAAAATATTGCCCAGGTAAATCCAGAGGGGAGAAAAAAGATCAGATCCTTAACACCTTGTAAAATACCCAGGCAACTCAGGGTAATGTTTGCCAATTGCTGTAGATAAAAGTCTTGGGCAGAGGGTTTTCATTTAATTTTTTACATTGGCTTTAAAAAAATAAGTATTTAAAGTTCATTAAAACGTGCCTATGGCTCATGCACTGTGCACAGCTGAATTTATAAAAGGAGGGTTAATTAAGAAGCTGTCAAAGAAGAGGAATGATGGTTGTCATTAGCGAATCTGCACGGTGTTCAGGAGAGCCTGCCGGGCTCCATTAGTGGGTCTCACTGAAGTCACCTCCAGATGCTTTGGAGACAGATGTTGGCAGTCTTCTGGGAAGTGTTTCATCAGGTTGTTACTCCCATGAGGACATGGAGGAGGCGGCAGCAAAGGCCCGTATCCAGGGCAGTGTTCTTCTCACGTTGTTTTTTCTCTCCTTACTATTTTGGGTTCTCCCAACTCTTTCAATGAGTGATTCCTCGAGTCAAGTCTGCAAACTATCTGATTCCAAAGGCTTATAAATGCTCCTCGGGAAGGGAGTGGAGCCAGGCGGTGTGCCGCTGGATGCAGAAGTCCTGAACACAACAGCTGCTGCCCTCAAGTTACTAAGGCGACTCGCTCAGGCCGACTACACTGGTGTCACCACAGGAGATGGAGAATGGAGGACACCTCCAGAGCCTTACAAAGCAGCGCACTGCGGCTACTGTGCCCACGACCAGTAATAAAATCTAACATTTGGTGTTCACCCTTCATAAGGGGTCCAACAGTGTTCTAGGTCTTCATCTATTACCTTATTGAATCTTTTATTTACTATCTAAGAAGTGGACATTATTCCTATTTTATAGATAAAGGAGAATGTTGTCCATAAATCAGCTAGCCAAAGGAGCTGGAATTTGAACCTATGTAGTCAGAGTTAGTGTGTTATGGATGGATTCTTATATTTATACAACCGCCCTCCTTTCTTTAAGTGAATAGCAGAAGCCCTTTTACCTTTAAAAGCTTGTTTATAGATTATGAATGATTGGGAAGGCTGAATATAAAGACGTTTAAAGTTAAAATTTTAAGAAGTATTGGTCCTTTGGCTGGGTACAGTGGCTCACACCTGTAATCCTAGCACTCTGGGAGGCCGAGGTGGGAGGATCGCTTGAGATCAGGAGTTCGAGATCAGCCTGAGCAAGAGCGAGACCCCGTCTCTACTGAAAATAGAAAAATTACCCAGGCGTGGTGGTGTGCGCCTGTAATCCCAGCTACTCCGGAGGCTGAGGCAGGAGGATAGCTTGAACCCAGGAGTTTGAGGTTGCTGTGAGCTAGGGTGACGCCATGGCACTCTAGCTGGAGCAACAGAGCAAGCCTCTGTCTCAAAACAGCAACAACAACAAAAGTACTGGTCCTCAAACCTGAAAGGAGAGTTTCTTAAGACAATCTGATGTTCAAAATCATTTGCATTTGACTTTTCAAGAAAACCTCTGTGGTATAAAGATAGGTGAGGTGTAACAATCCCTTTGGGGTGGGGAATCTGTGGCCTTCTGATTTCAACATTGTCCCTTTTTAAGCACGAAAGGAGGCAAGAAAAGCTTCATCTTTCTCTGCTGCACCCCTTTTAATAAAAGGATTTGTTCTGTAAAATTTGGATTCAGTCAAAAGGCCACACTTAAGGACCTAGAAGGTCACACGTGGCCTTAAGGCTGCACCACCACTTTTTATGCAATAACAAGATGAACAGCCAAGTCCAGGTTGAAACCTATTTTTCAAGTTTTCCCAGCGATTCTCAAACCACTTTTAAAATCTCAGAGCAGACACAAACTGAGGTATAATGTGATCTTCACGATTGTCATTGTCATTGTCATCAGGAGCTGCAGCCTTCCTGAGTCCCATGACATCTCCTCCTCTAATGCATTGTTTGGTTAATTGGTCCAGGGTGTGCTCAGCTAAGTAGTCAGTTTGTTGCATCAGGCATTTGAGAGCCAGATCTGCTAGATGGCCTCGGAAGAATCAGTTATTGACCTCTTTGAATCTCATTTTTCTCCAATTTTAAAATGGAACCAGCACCACCTATTTTACAAGATCATTGTAAGAACTGCTTGACATGATCTGTGGGGAGGCATGTTTTCCTCCATTTTATGCTGCTATAACAGAATACCACAGACCAGGTAATTTATAATAAACAAAAATTTATTTGGCTCAAGGTTCTAGAGTCTCAGTTGTCCAAGATCAAAGGGCCATATTTGGTGAGGACCTTCTGCTTTGTCATCCCATGGTGGAAGGGCAAAAAAGTGTGAGAGACCAAGACAGGCAGGGGGCTGAGCTCAGCCTTTTGTCAGGAGCCCACTCCGGGGATAACTACCCCACTCCCAGGATAACTACCCCACTCCCGGGATATCTACCCCACTCTGGGGATAACTACCCCATTCCCGGGATAACTACCCAACTCCCGGGATAACTACCCCACTCCTGGGATAACTACCTGACTCCCGCAATAGCCACATGAATCCATTCATGAGGGCAGATCCCACGCGACCTAATCACCTCTTTAAGGTCCCAACATTCTTGCATTGGGGATTAAGTTTCCAACACACAAACTTCATTGAAACCATAGCAGGGCAATTGGTAAATTGTAACATTTGTACAAATGCCATGTATTGTTTGTCACAGTAAAGACTAAAGAGCATTGCTCCTTATAGAAAGAACTTCAACAAACTCTGTCTCCAGAAGTGAGGATGCTACAGGCTGCCAAGACACAGGCTGTCTTCCTTCCCAATTACAAGCACACAATTGCCAGAAGAGCCACCCATCTTAGTATTGCCATGTATAAATTTGTATTGTCATTTACCCTGTTAAAGTCTCCACTATTCGGCCTTTGGGGCAGAAGCTTTGCTCAAGTTGTTTTATGGCCCTACAGCCTCCAATGGCTCCCGCAAAAAAAAGAGAAAGTACTCACACAATATAGGCAGCTGGTAACATTTATTGAGCACAAACCATGTGCCAGGAACTGTCCAAAGCACTTCACATTAATTAAGGTACATGACATTTACAACAAGCCTCTGAAGTGAGGACTCTCATTCTCCCCATTTTGCAGGTGAGAAGACAGAGGCACAGAAAGCAAAGACCCCACACAGGGAAAGGCAAGGCCACGCTGTGCACACGGATGCTGTGAAGGACAGCCCAGAGTCTAAGCCACTCTGCTCCACTGCTTTGCAGATGTCTGTTGAAGAGGATTACCAGCAGGTGGGAAAGAAGGGAAGACTTCGGCAGTCCCCCAATCTTGCCTACATATCTTTGTTTGCCTTCTGTACTGGGTTGAATAGTGTACCCCCAAAGATTCCACAAAGAACCTCAGAATGGAAATAGAATCTATTTGGAAACAGGGTCTTGCAAGATAAAATTAATCAAGATATGATTATCCTGGATTAGGGTTGTCCCTTAATCCAATATGACATGTGTCCTGATAAGAGGGAAATGTGGACACAGATGCACAGGGGAGATGGCCATATGAGGACCAAGGCAGAGACTGGAGTGATGCATCTACAGGTCCAGGAATGCTAAGGATTGCCAGCAACCACCAGGAGGTAGGGGACAGGCATGGAGCAGATACTCCCCCAGAGCCTCAGAGCCCCTAGAAGGAACGGACTTCACTGGCACATTGGTTTGGGACCTCTGGCCTCTGAATCTGTAAGAAAATAAATTCCTGTTGTTTTAAGCCACCCAGTTTGTGATGCTTTGTTATGGCAGTCCTAGGAAACCAAGACACTTTCTTTCTTTCTGTTCTCTGCTTTCCAGTGAAGTGAAGTATTGCACAGACGACTCAAAAACCTAAGACTCTGAGGCTTTGCGGGGTTGAGTTTTGCATTAGCTCATTTCCCTTTTCTCTGATTAAACCTCACAGAAAACCAGCCCACTCAGATTAAGAAAGAGAAAGAGCATCCCACGGGCCATTGTCTCTTGGTAAAGTAAAACCAGTCCCAGAAGGCGGACTGCTCAAACGGCCCATTTTCATTAATCACCCAATAAGCTGAGAAGGGGAAATGTGTGTTTCCTTCTGCCTCTCTTTTCGGGGAGAAGAGGGGAGAGCTGGAGAGAGGTCGTCCCAGCCTGGAATTTGTAATGGTCTGCGAAAAAAGAGAGAACTATAATTTCAAACGTCTGCTCTGTTGCTGAGGGGTGGAGTCCTGGATCGAATGACCTGGTCAGCAAAGCATTTTACCAATCGCAGTTATGTGCTGCAGTCTAGGTTGAGGAGAGGCTGGAGGTTGCTGAATTTCTTGGCATGTTCAAGAATGAGGGATGTTGCTTAGAGACTGCTGAAGGGCAGGAGGAGAGGAGGACCATGCAGCGGAAGACGCACGGTGCCACCCAGACAGCCTACCCTGAGACGGCCCTGGCTGGTGGGCTTGGCCATGGGTCTTTTAAGAAGAGGCGTGGCTGATATTTAATTTTAAGTTGGCTATGTGATACTATGATGTAACTCCCCATCCTGGTTGCATTAAGCCTTCAGAAAAAGTTTCCTGAATATACAACCCTATATTAATCACCCTTTGGGGAAAAGAAGGAAGCGTCTTCAGAGGCACAGTGGGAGATGTCATACAGAAAAGAGATGCTCAGGAGTGGAAACACGGATTGGAGAATAGAATTCAGAGGAACCATGAACCTTAAACTTTTTCTACCATCTACTTACCTCCCTTCCCACTGTTTGTGAGCTTAGAGATTAAGTACATTGTGAACAAATCTTAAAGGGCACTGCAGTCAGCAAGCTGGAGGACTAGAAAAACCACTACCAGGCTGGTGAGGTCTAGATCTCCCCAGTACTGAGGGCCAACTATAAAAAAAGCACCCTGTGAGGTTCACTGGGGACACAAAATCTTACAGGATATAACCCTGTTGCTGAGGACTGAATGTTTATGTCCCACCAAAGTTCATGTGCTGAAGCCTCATCCCCAACATAGTGGTAGCTGGAGGTAAAGCCTTCAGGAGGTGATTAGGTCATGAGGGTGGAGCCCTTGTGAATGGAATTCATGCCCTTATAAAAGAGGAGGAGACATGGGATTTTTCTCTTTGCTCTTTGCCCTGTGAGACTACAGTGTGAAGACAGAGTTCTTCAAAGCAGGAAGCAGGTTTTCACCAGACAGCAAATCTGACAGTGCCTTGATCCTGAACTCCCCAGCTTCCAGAACTGTGAGAAAGAAATGTTTGTAGTCTAAGCCACACAGTTTATGGTAATTTGCTATGGCAACCTGAACTAAGGTGCCTGTCCTCAAAGAGGTTACAATACTAAAAGACAAAAGCAAGATTAACTACAATTAGGACTGCCTTAATAGAAGAACAAAGCAAGATTTTTATGGCTTCAGAGGAAGAAAAAGAGCACTCTGGCCAGAGTGATTGAAGACATGATGTGAGATATAGAAGGTAACATTCCAACAGACAGAATAGAGGTGTGTGTGTGTGTGTGTGTGTGTGTGTGCACTCACACGCACGCACTGTCCTCCAGGCAGGCACAGAGGGCACCATTTGCACAGGCTGTCATGGGCATGGTGCTCCCTGGAACTGTGCCCAGGTGGTTCTGCTTCCAGGCCCAGGGTACTCCCCAGCATGCGAGGAGCAAGCTGCCTGAGGAGCTCATGCCTGGCAGTTCTATTCTTGGTAAAGCAGTGGAGGAGGAGGTAGAAGGCTGGCAGACTTGAGAAGCCTGGAAAGTATTTGTGAGAAAAAGATGGAAAGAATAAAAGTAAAAACAAATATAAAGCTGCCCAGAATATGGAGGATGTAGGAGGAACTCCGGCAGACCTGAGGGGGGAGAGAAAAAGGCCAGGACTAGAGCATTTCCAAGAGAGATCCTTAGAGTCTGTATTAGCTTCTCATGGCTGCTATAACAAATTACCACAAACCTGATGGCTGAAACAACAGAAATTTATTCTGTCACATTCTGGAGGCCAGAAGTCCAAAATTAGTTTCACTTGGCTGAAATCAAGGCAGATCTAGGAAGGAATCTGTTATTTGCCTCTTTTTCTGGCCTGTAGCCACATTGCTCCTGTCTCTGCCTCTGTAGTCACATTGCCTTCTCCTTTTCTGTCATTGTGTAGTAAAATCTCCCTCTGTCTCACTGTTATATACATACACACGATTGCGTTTAGGACCCACCCAGATCATCCAGGATCATGCCCGCAACTCAACATCTTTAACTTAATCACACCTGCAAAGACTTTTTTTTTTTTTTTACTATGTACATTAATATTCACAGGTTCTAAGGAGTAGGACCTGATATCTTTGGGGGCCATTATTTAGCCTGTTACAGAGTCTTTTGGGGCAGGGAAGGCGGGAAGGTGAAGGCCCCTGAACAGAGCTGGAGGAGGGCACTTGGATTTGGGGCTGGGCTGGTGGGTAGCCACTGGAAATAAAACCTTCCCAAAGGGCAGTAGGTGGGGGCCCAGGGGGCAGTGCTGCATAGACCAGCCTCTGGGCATCCGGAATTGTGATCATCCTATCTTTTTCGAATTCCTAGAAGAGCCCTTTTCTTTAAATTCTTCGGTTTCACAAAGCACATTTATGTAAAATGATGAGGAAGATGCAGACAAAGCAGCCCTCTTTGGTTATAAATTTGAAAAGCTTAGCTACAAATGTAGTGTGAAATTGTCTGAAATTCCTGGCAGCAGACATGAGTCACATATTACCGTCTGACATTTACAGAACATTCTTCACTGCAGTTTCTAGACTTTGTTAAGAGAGAGATACTGAATTTGTTGGATGACAGAATTGGTACCCAAAGATCTTTTTGTTAGCAATGGGTCAAATCCAAGGGGACGAAATGTTATAGGCATAAATTAAGGGCCTTGTACCTGGCCCAAAAAGCCAACTGAACAAATTCTACAAGAGGCAGGAGACTCGATTGAGTGACAGCACACATAAATACTTGTTGTGAATAATGAGCTCATTCTGAATCAAGAAAAGTGATGAGGGGGCTTGAAAAATGTTGTTTCTTAAAAGCTGATGTGATCTGAGACTGCATTAATAGAAAAAAGGAATCTAAAATAGGGAAGGTAATTTTAAAACTGTCAAAGAAAAAATTAATTGAGTATACAAATCCACTGCTCTCAGAGAAGGTTCCCCCAAACTGGAGATGACACTATTTCTGGAAACACGTATGCTGTCTTGCGTTGACTTTAAGCGGCTGGCTTTGAGGAGGAATTACACTGATGAGACGTTGAGAATGAAAGAGAAGATATGAGTAGATTCAGGGTAGACTAAGAAAGAAGATATTTGATGATAGATAAGATCTTTAAAAGCTCACCAGAATTTTAAAAATATTTTTACAGTGAATAGATATAGTTTTTGTAATTAAAATTAGGTTAAACTAAATTAAGACAAGAGAAGTGATAGTTCAGTTCTATGTGACACTGGTCAAACCATACTGGAAGCATGAATTTAGCAGGCACCAGAGAGAAAGGTTGGAGCACATTTGTAGGAGAATGGCTAATACTGGCCAAGGTCTCAAAACCATATGGAGAAGACTGGAGAAAGGCTTGGGTATGTTTCACCTCGGAGAAAAGGCTTTTCAATGATTGGAAAGGCCACTTTTTGGAAGAGAAATTCCACTTTTTCTAAATGACCCAAGCAAAACAGAGAAAACTTTAGAATTAAATTATAAAGAATAATTTGAAGAATAAACTTTCTAATAGTCTCTTAGAAAGTAGTGTCTCCATTTATTTAAGTAGAACGTTGAAACTTTGATCATTGGAAAGGTCGTTAGGTTACGTAAACTTCAAAGTGACTTTACATCCTAAGGCACTAGGGTGGACATTGTTGAGTGTCTGCCCAGAAACATATTCCCTTCTTACCTAGGGTGCCTGCTCAGGGAAGGAGGGTGCAAAGGGGAGAGGATATACCCTGATTGGGCTCAGTAGAGTTTATAATCCTAATTCCCTTTATCAGTGATTGGTTTAGTGGCAAGCATGTGACTAGTTATGGCCAATACGACTTGGGAAAGTCAGCTGGGGCCATTTCTGAGAAGAATTTTGCTCCCTGATAGAAGGAGGGAGGACAAGGATGCCTGCCTCTTTTCGTTGCCTTTAATTGATAATGCAAAAATATGCCACTTAGAAGTCCAACAGCTACTCTGCCACTGTGCAGACCAAAGCCCGTGTCTGTGATCCACACTGTTGAGCCCCTTATCAAACCTGAATCGCCAATCTATGATTAGCTGTCTTGCTTTGTGAAATAACTAGAGATTCTTATTTTTTAAGCCACTGTTAGTTAGGCATGTTAGTCGTTACTGAAGCCAGGTGCATGCTAACTCCATCAAACTTTATGAGTCTAAGAAAATCACTAACTTTGGAGTGGCATGATATATTTAATACAACACAGTTCTTCCTAAAAAGATGCACATAAATCCAGTTGCTATAAGTTGAGCATTTTTTTTTCTAGATGTGCTAATGGAATTATTTTCCAGAGAGCATCTTGAGTATTGGGTTCTGTTCTAGGCCCTACATGTAAAGAGGAAGCTGGAAGTTTCCCAGAGGAAAACAATCAGGATGATGAGGACTCTGGAGCTCATGTGGAAAGGGACGGGGGGGAGGTTGGCCTGACAAGAGGTGTCTCGTTTTTGTTGGTGGGGGATGGGATGATATTTGATGGTATTTTATATAGAACAAAGCTTAAATGTATCCTACAGCCCCTAAGGCAAAACTAGGTCTAGTGGTAGAATGTATAGGGAGAAAAATTCCAGTTGGTTGTAAAGAAGAGCTTTCCAAGAACTAAAGCTTCCAACACTAAACTGGGAGGCCTCAGGGGATGGTAAGGTCGCAGGTAGGTCACAGGACGTGGTCAAGCAGAAGCCGGCCAGCCACGGTGTTCAAGGAAATTCCTGCCTTCAGTGGCACTGAATTAACTGATTCTGAAAAGTGCTTAGAAATGCAGTGCTCTTTGTTAGCGCTATTTTACAAATGAGGACACTGAAGATTAGCGAGGGAGGGACGTGTCTGGGGTCTCACAGCCAGTTAGTTATTAGCGGAGCTGGGGCTGGAAGTTCGAGGTGCTGGGTTGGAACAGTGGCACAAACCTTTGAGGATGGGGGGCTGGCTCTTTGAACATGCTTGGGACTTTGGAGTTTGGACTTTGCACAACTTTGCACTTTGTTTCAGACAACACAATGGCTAGACTTATGAGCGCTCCAGACTTGTGATGGGAATTCAGAAAGGAAATTCTCCCTACAGGCTTTAGTCCATCATACAGAAAGAGGCTTAAGGATTAAGAAACAGGAATCATGCCAAAATATGACACCACTGACACAGATCAATCAGGAGGAACTCTGGCTTGGACACTACACCCGGGACCAGGGGATCCTGCCCCCAAATTAGCCCTGCCAAAGTCTCGTGGGCCCAGAAGTAGAAAAAGGTCCGTCTGGTGCAGCTAGTAGGACATTACCTCATCCTCACTTGAATCAAACCTGGCTGCAGAGGGGGATTAACGAGGCCCTGGGTGGCCACACTGGTGTAGATTGGAGTCTCTAAGAAATAGAAAAAGAGACTCTGAACTTTGTATGCAGGTTCCCCTGAGGAGTGCTCTAGGAACAACTCCTGTTGGGGAGTGAGGGAGGCTGGATTGGACACAGGGGGAGGTTGAGCTGTGATGCAGTCACAACAGAGGCCTCAGCTGGCCCTGCAGGGAGCTCTAGAGCTGGGACAGCCCTGCAAAGTTGTCTCAATTGAGGCAAGGGGGATGGGGCTTTGCGCCTCATATCAACAAGCCTTTGGATGCAGGCTGTCCCCAGAAGAGAGGGTGTCACCTTGGTTGGGACTGCATGCTTTGGCAGAAGGCAATTTCTGAAGAGCTCTCAGTAGCCAGCACGCCCTGCGGTCAGGGCCATGACAGTGTGGGTCTTGAAAGGCCAGCTGGACAGCACACCATGTCATTGCCAAAGAGAACCACTCCCCCTTCCGGCTGAATGCTATGGCGGGGGTACCATGCAAAACCCTTCCATTTCCTCTGGAGGAACCCTTCTGGCATACGATGAGGCCCCTGTGGCTAAATGAATGCTCCAAAGTACAAACTCTACCTGGGGAAGGGAGAGGAGTCCCAAGAGGGCATCTGGCAGGACAAGCTTCTTTCCCCGTCCACTCCACACAGCAGAGGAGGGGGATGCAATTGCTTGGGCTACACTGTCCACCCAGGACCCCAAAGGAGCACAGGCAGGCTGGAGGCGCTGTGGGAGGGAGGATGCTGTCAGAAGGAAACATCTACACGTTAACAAAGCTGGTCAAAGTCGGAGTCATGGATTTTGGAAATATGGTAATTCCCAGCCAAAAGAAGTGCTTCAAACACAGTGACCCGGCACGCCCAGGATCCACATCCTCTGGGAAAGAAGAAACCCAAATCAGGACATTTTTGGTTTCCTTGACTAGGTGGGACTCTTCATGGCAGGATGTGGCCTTGTGGCCCGCTTCAGTGGTCATGGAGCCTCTCTCTCAGCTGACTCACGTCAGCACGGGATGGTGTTGTCTCTTCATGGCACTGCTGGTATTGTGTCCCCTGCCCATCTGTGCACTGCGTGCTAGCCGGGGTGCACCTCGTGCCCTTTGCCTCTGCCCCACGCCCCACACCACGCAGACGGCTGCTTTCCGACTCCGTTAGCCGCCTGTTTCCATCTCCCCTCCCTCCCACGCACGCACGGCAGCTATTGCTGGTTGTAAGGAAACAGATTCTGTTTTCTTTAAGCAGAGTGAAGGGAAGATAAGCACAAGATTCCCCCAACTCTTTTCTGGGGGCCACTTACTAGAACTGAGGGCAAAGAGAAGCCTTGTTGAGGTCTGTGGCTGGCCTGGGGGGAGGGGCGGTCCCAGGAGCCTCCAAGGAGGTTCCAGGAAGAGGCTGTGCCTTGTCAGCATTTCACATTCCCCTTAGGCCTTGCGGATTAGGGCAGAGACAGACACCAGAGTCACTGGCCCGGCTGCATAAACTCACTTTTGCGGTGTTCACTTGTGCCACTCACGCAGCTCTGTCAGGGAGGGGCTGTAAGTATTGCATTTGACAGAGGAGGACAGTGAGGCACGGAGAACTCAAGGTACACAGCTTAAGGGGTGAGGGGCGAGTGGCGGGGTGGATAGGGCTGCGGGCAGCGCATGGCTGCCCAGCCTGGAACCTGTGCTGGGAGCCACTGCCCCTCACTGTTGCTCAGGACCACTCACAGTGACCTGATGGACCAATGGGCATGGCTCCTGGGCTACTGGCCACAGCGCCAGCACAGAGACAGCGAGGGAAGTGGGAAGGAACCGTGCCGGGCAGCCCTGGGACTTACTCCTTGGAGTAAGTGAAACCAGTTTATGAAATGAGCACAACCAGACTGCATATGAGAAAAAAGCAACTCAATTCTGTCCTACCCTCCCCAGGAAACTTGAATAGTGCATTCCCTACATCTGGAGGAAATCTCAGGCAATATTCATTACTTTTCCAGAAAGTTTAGATAACAAGAAGCGAAATCCAGTGTGCTGTCTAAACTCTAAACATTACCTAGTTTAGTGCACCCACTCTTTCCCCAGTGTACTAGTGTCCTATGGCTTCCTTAACAAATTAACGCAAATTTGCTGGCTTAAAACAACAGCAATTTATTCCCTCATAGTTCTGGAGGTGAGAAGTCTGGAACTGAGGTGTCAGCAGGGCGAAGATGCTAAGAAAGGATCTTTCCTTGCCTCTTCCCACTTCTCGTGGCTCCAGGCATTCCTCGGCTTGTGGTCGAATCACTCCACTCTCTGCCTCTGTCTTCACGTGGCCTTCTCTTCTTCTCCCTGTGTCTCTCCTGTGTGTCTCTTGTAAGGTTGCTCATCATTGGATTTAGGGCTGCCCAGATAATCTGGGGTCCTTAACTTAATTACATCTGCAAAGGCCCCTCTTCCAAATAATGTCACATTTATAGGTTCGGGAGTCAGGGTGTGGACATGTCTTTTGGGGGGACACCATTCAACCCATTACACCCAGCTGAGTTCGTCTTTTAGTTTGGGAAGCCTGCAGTAGAAGGGGTACATATGTGGGTGTGTGTGTGGGGGGGGGAAGTTTATCTTCCTTTCCTTCCCCATCTCCTACCCCCAGTGGCCAGCCCACCTCCCACCTCTGTGCCCACTGGCAAGAATACCACCACCTGCTACCTGTAGACTCACCAGGTGGGAATCAGATTTCAGTCTCAGTGTCCCTTAAACACCAAGGGACAGCTGTCAAGGCTCCATGAAAGGTTCTCTGGGAGCTCCCTCCCATCTGGTGTACACTATGCAGGAAGAACCCCTCTCCTTCTCCAGGGAGGAGGCACACGTATAGCATATCGACAGCTCTTAGGAAAACAGTCATCTCTATTTGCACTTTGGCTTCCAAGGGAGACTTCACTTGCCATGTTGTAGCCTGGAAATGGCTGTTGGGTGTCATGATGTGGTCAGATTTGGCCTCACATTCACTCAGCACGTCCCGCAGAGATGGTCCAATGGCTCCCTTTAATACATGGGTGCATCTGGCACCAGTATTTTGTTCTCAGACTCTAGGACCACTTCCCTGAACTGCAAGGTATCAGAAGAGGTCTTATTTCCTTGTCAGAAAAGGAACGTATCATGTTCGGTAAGTTAATGGGCACTGTTTTCTATTCTCCCAAAATAGATTTACATAAAACATAAAGAATATGAGAAAGTGGCAGGTGTAATTCTGCCTTGGCAACCTTCTGTTATTGGATAGTAACTGACAAATATGAGAACAACAGCAATACTAGAAATAGAGATTTATTCAGCAGATTTATTGTCTGCCTACAGGTGCAGAGGGTGGGAGACTGGCAGTCGGGATTCGAGAAAAAAGACACAAAGATGAATGTGATGCTGTTCCCATACCCAAGGCTTTTCTGTTCCTGTTTCCATCACTTCTGAAAATCTATTCTTAGAATTTTACGCTTCGGCAATAAAGCTTTTGAGAACCCATGTTAAAGTGTACATATTCCAAGGACAGATCCCTTGTTAAGGCCTAATGAACATGGCTTGGATTCTCAGGTCAGCCAACCTGCAACAACAGGGCTTGTGTGAAAGTACGTTTTCTTTTTTTAAAAAAAGGAAGCCCAATCCGGCAACCAAGCCGGAAGAAAAGGGCCACAACAAAAACCAACGGAACCCCAAAACCCCGGGCCCAAACCAACCCCCCAACCCAAACCCCCGAGTAGCTGGGACTACAGGTGCCCACACACCTGACTGGGAAGGTATATTTAATGTCACTTCTGGTCCAGCCCCTCCTCTGCCTTAGCTGAGTCTCAGGACTTCCTCATCCTCAGCAGGAATGCATGACATACCCACCCGGCTCATCCTCCCAACTGGTGTCTCCTGCCCCAGCAACCTCAGTTCGGTGCCCAGAATCCCCGGGCTGTGTCTTCCAGGTCCCTGGCAGGGAGCAGAATCCTGTTCCATGGGTTCAATGGAAGAGACTTTAAGGAAGGAATGAATTTTACAGAAGTGGAGTCGGGGTCAAGGGTTCCAACAAGGACTATGGGCACAGAGACTGGCGTGGGAGGAAAACATCTTCTAGGCTGAGAGGAAAAAGAAAAAATGATGAAGAGAGGCCCTGGAGCTGTAGAGGAGAGAGCGGCCCAGCAGGGTCAGTGTTTGGTGTGTATAAAGAGCGCTTTTTTGTCCCTGTGACATCCCCTCAGCCTCCTTCCGATTCCAGCTGCAGCTGCGGTCTCACCCTGACAGCTTTCCACGGAAAGAGAGGCAAGTATCCTTCTGATTTATGTCTAAGGCCCTCTCAGCAGCTGCACCTGCTTGGCCTGTTTGAAAGTGCAGCTGGAAAGCGTGGCAGCGTCAGGGTCCCTGTGGCACCCAGCAAATGGCGCATGGACCACGGGCGCTGGTAGATGAAGCACAGCCTTCCTCCCCTCCTTTCCACAGAAACCCTGAAAGGCATTCTGTAGGCTTCTCCCATGTCCCCCAGGGGCAAATTCCAGTTGCACCCAGGAGTGATCTCAATGACATTCTTCATATTTGATTTTCTCCCTCTCCTGTCTGACCCTCCTTACTCCCAGTCTTGGAATCACCTTCCAAATGAACCTCTGGAACCCAAGGCCTTGCCTCATGCTCCGTGCTGAGGAGCCCAACTGGGATGTGGAGAGCCACAGCCACCACCAGAACACCGCCCTGAAGCAGGGAGGGCTGGGGGAAGAAATCCCTACATCTCTCTCTCTCTGCAGACTCCTGTGTATGCCTCCTGTCGGCTCCATCGACAAGCAGCCAGCAGGCAAGGGACCTGGGATGTGTGGTCCTTGGGGGTCAGCTTCCCAGGACAGAGCAGGGCAGGGAAAGAAAAAAAAAACAGGTCTGGCGGAGCAAGCAGAGAGTAATCAGTAGATTGTCTAAGACACAAAGCTTGCCACGTCACTCCTTTAATAATCACAATGATAATGATTGTGATAGTAACAATAACAGGAGTGAACGGCATTTCTGTTAAGCACCTCGCGTGCTGTTACAGATTTTGCACTGATGGTCTCATTCGTGGGGTCGATATATCATAATTCTCATTTCACAATGAGGAAATGGATGCGTGGTGAGGTTAACCAACCTGTCTGAGGCTGTGCCACTAGGATGAGGACACTGGGGCAGTCGGATTTGACTCCATGACTTTCGCAGTTAAGTTTAAATTCCTTAGTGTAGAACCTGGGGCTCTCCCTTTAGCCTTCTGCCTTGTCTTCTCCCAGATCCTACGTTTAGGCCAACCTTAGCCACACCAAACAATCTGAAGTCTTCTGGCTATAATCCTGGGCCCCTCGTTGGGCCCTGGGCCCCGGTCTCAGTGGGCCTTCAAGTCGCAGTTCACCTGCCAGCTCCTACGTCCTCTGATTCCTCCACACTCGTCAGCCTTCCTGTTCTCACAATAGCTACCAGTGGCCACCGTGGGCAGCACTCAGGGGACTGAGCAGGGATTTCACTTGCTGGTTTGTCTCTCTCACCACTGCGAGCTCCTTGAAACAACTGCATGTGGATCTATCTTTTCTGCCCACGTGCCCAGCACAGTGCCTGGCATGTCATAGCCTTTCAGCAAACCTTGGTAAAGCCAGCAGAGAAGGCGGCCAGGTCTGGAACGTGGAGCCGGCCAGCGTGGGCTGATCGGGGAGTCCAAACTGTGGGCAGCCCGGAGCAGCTTCAAAGAAGCTGAGGGGACCAGAAGTGTGAAAGCCCCATTTCATTTTCACAGGCTGTCAAGGGCCTGCCCCACACACGGTGTTCACACGCCGGCGTCATGTCCTGAAGGGCAGCGAGGGTGCCGTGAAAACACAGGCCTTGGGCTCTGTTTCCCGATCTGTACAGTGACATAAATCTGTGGTACCCAACCCCCAGGCAGTGGACCGGTTCCGTGGCCCATTAGGTACCGGGCGGCAGAGCTCCACCACCCACTGCTGCCCCCCTAACCCCACCCTGTTCGTGGAAAAATTGTCTTCCATGAAACTTAGGAAGCCCCCGCCCGGCCCCCATCCCCATCCCGGGGCGCACAGCAGGAGGCGAGCGGAGGGTGAGGCGGCGGAGCTTCATCTGTGTTTACAGCTGCTCCTCAGCGCCGGCATCACCGCCTGAGCGCCGGTCCCTGGAAAAATTGTCTTCCATGAACCGGTCCCCGGTGCCAAAACAGTTGGAGACCGCTGAGTAAGTAGCGAAGCCTGCCTCAGGGCATTGACGTGGAGGTCAGTGGAGACGGCTGGTGAACGCCCTCTGGGAATTCTAAGGCACACCACCGCTTTTCGGTGGTAAGTACTGCTGAGGGAGGGCGCCCAGGGGGTGATCTTTCCCAGGAGAAGGTATTCCCTCTGGGAGCTGCGGGCACTGCCTCACTCCACAGGTGTTGCTACTTCAAGGCATGCAATGCATCCAAAGGAAATCCCTCCAAGGTGCTGGTCGCCATTTGTTTTCACCACCCAGTGCTTGCTAATTTTTTATTTTAAAATTAAAGGTGAGGGGGTGCAAAGTTATAGTTAGACAGGAAGAATAAGTACTGGTGTTCTATTGCACAGTAGGGTGAGTAGAGTTAACAGTATTGTTTTTATATTTCAAAATAGCTAGAAGAGAGGATTTTGAATGTTCTCACCACCAAGAAATGATAAATGTTTGAGGTGATAGATACGCTAAACACCCTGATTTGGTCATTACACAATGTATACATGTGTCAAAACGTCACACTGGACCCCATAGATATGTACAATTTGTACATGTAAAAACTGTGTCATTACAAAGAAAATGAAAATATTAAAAATGTGATTTTAAAAAACACTCAGATTTTCCACAGCATTGGCTAAAAAATTAATGGTAAATAAAAAAATAAAATTAAAGGTGAAGGAAAATCCATTTTCCTATAAAAAGTCTTCAAAGTATTCTATGCTCTTTTTCCTTCCTGAGATACCCCAGGGGATGCAAAGTCAGACTTGCACACTTTGTTGCCTGTGATTGGCATTTATACAGGGCGTTGCACTGACTGACTTTGGGTGTTGAGAAGAAACAGGGGATAGGTTCTCGTGGTGCCTCTGAGAAGCAAACTTCTCCCTCAGGCCACCAAAAAATCAGTGTGATATATTATTGCTTCTACCTTTTCTTGTGTTACTATCCGACTAAGACAAATTGATAGATTTGCTTAGTACCTCAGAAATCATCTCGTTCATTTTCTCTCCCATCATTTGACTTGGAAAGTCAGATATCCAGAGAGGGTAAGAAAGTTGCCCATGGTCTTATAACCAGTAAATAACACACTGGGATCAGAAGCTCTTATGATTCCTAGTCTAGTTGCTTCTGCCATTCTTCACCTAACTTATTCCCTTAAGCTGTCACCCACAAGGCCTCCCGTGATCAGCGATTCCTACTATGGGCTAAATTGTGTCCCCTCCAAATGAGTATGTTGAAGTTCTAACTCCCAGTACCTCAAAAAGTGACTGTATTTGGAGACAGAGTCTTTGTAGAGATAATTAAGTTAAAATGAGGTCATTGGAGTGGCTCTAATCCAATATGCCTGGTGTCCTTGTAAGAAGAAGAAATTAGGACACAGACATGCACAGAGGGAAGACCATATGACATGGCCATGTCCAAGCCTGGGAGAGAGGCCTCAGAAAAAGCCAACTCAGCTGACTCTTTGATCTCGGATTCCTAGCCTTCAAAACTGTGAGAATATAAATTTCTATATTTTAAGCTGTTAAATTAAGTTTAGCCTAAAACTGCCTCTTCACATATTATAAGTTCAGCCTACAGGTTTCCCTGTACATAGTGAACTGTAACCTAACTGCATGTGTAAACAGGCTGTAAGTGACTCTTGTGCTGGTCACAGAGTTTTGGCCAATCAAAGGCAGCCAACTGTCCGGAGAGTGTTCAAATAAGGCAACGCCGAGCCGTGACCAATGCCGCTGTTTCTGTCCCTCACTTCTGTTTTCTGTGCGGCACTTTCCTTTCTCTGTCTATAAATCTTCTTCATCCACGTGGCAGGGCTGGAATCTCTCTGAATCTATTGTGGTTTGGGGGCTGCCCAAAATTGTTCTTTACTTAATTAAAGTCTGTTAAATTTAATTTGTCTAAGGTTTTTCTTTTAACAAAGCCCACCAATCCTTGTTAGGGCAGCCCTAGCAAACTGTGCCTTATAAAAATTGATTGAGGGGAGAAAAAAAGGAAAATCAGAGACAAAGACAAAAAATCTTCAGCTCTTCTGTGGTACTCATTATAAGACATTGAGCTAACAAGTAAATAAAATAAGAATGGTATGTTTCTTTGATTTCACAGCAAATTTCTTCTATGTGTGAAATAGATATGTTAGGACTTGGAAAGGGAATGGAAATTTGGTACGGTGGGGTTTTCCTTTTATCTGCAGTGGAGGGAGGAGGAAAATTAACAACTAATACTTTTTCCCCATTCCTGACTTTAGATATATTTTGATTAATGTAGACATCTGATTTATCTTTCAATGAGAAATACCATTTTATTAATTACCATGTAGGAAACTGCCTTGTTATCCCAGCGACACTCCCTGTTTCCTGAAAATGTGAGCTTCAGCCATGCTAATAATGTTTCTACATTTTTTCTAACTATCCTAACCCTGGCTTCTTTGGAAAGAAATGCAAAGGGTTCTTGTCAAAAGAACCAGAAAAGAAAAGTATGCTGTTGTTAACACAAAAAGAAAGATGAAGTTTATTGGGAAATCTGTTCTCCCAGGGATGGGAAATTTCTGGGCTTGTACCCAAACACAGCAGTGCCTATAACCAGTACTCCGTTATTTTCAGAGATATCATAAGTCAGAATTTCCATGTTTGCGATGCACTCTTGTCTTCATTAAGTTCATTACAAATTATTCTAACAGGTGAGAGTGCTCTAGAGACTGCTAAGGAGAGAAGAGCAACTTAAGATTTATGACAACTAACTGCTAGAGCCCCATTCATTCACACAAAGTGTTTGAAGGAAAAAGATGACATCACTGAGCTGTTAGCATGAAGAGTTTACAAAATCCTGAAAATGCCCTTGAGACCAGAAGGAAAAAATGAGTCCAACCTACAAGTAATCACTGCTTCTGTTTCCACCTTCTCCTCCTTTCCTCCTTCTCTCTCTTCTCTTCCTCTCCTGGCTTCTAGGAAGAGGGCAGAGGACCCAGAAGAGGACACCTAACTTTTGAATTAGAGACACTAGGTCTTAAGCATTGAATTCATGCAGTCCTGGCTGTTGGTCACTGGTTTTTGGTGTCCCTGGCCAAGGCTCATGGATGCTAGGGAAAATGCTGTGAAGAGAGGGAGGGAAGAGGTTGGGATGGTTTGGAGATTTCTTACTATTAGTGCAGGCAGCGGTGACGGGGACAAGGTGGAGCCCCTCCTCCTCCAATGCCCTGGAGACTGTCCTGGGCCTCAGGTGGGGTCAGGGACTCAGTTCTTGAGTCCTGCTGTTTTGCTTTCTGGGGCTAATAGTCTCTTGAGAGTAGAGCATTGTTGGTGGTAAGAAAGTCACTGAGGCAGACAGACATGTGGACATGGTACTCATGAGTGGAGTGGATGACCCACAGAAATGCTTGCATTTGTCCTTTCTGTCTCCCTTCCCCAACTTCCACTTCCCCTGGCTTTTTTCTTTTTCTTTTTCTTTTTCTTTTTTTTCTTTTGGTTCTGGTCTCTTCAGCATTAGCCCAGGAGCCCAGCCAGAAGACTGCATTTAGTCTCAGCTCTGTGACTTTCTGACTGAGGGACTTAGGGACTTATTTCATTTTTCTGAGCCCTAACTTCATAATCTATAAAAGGAGACAACCATATCTTGACTGATATATAAGGACTTTTTTAAGGGAAAATTGAGATAACATATTTGAATGCGATGATATATTTTTAAATGCTTTGTAAGCTAAAAAGTGCTGTAAATGTTTAGGTATTAGACTTGAATTCTCCTTAAGTCAAATCAATGTAATTTCCAGCCTGTGCCAACCTTTAGGGTTCTGTTTTTAGACCTAGAGCTAACAGACCCCATGAGATAGGGGCGGATGTGTCTCAGTCTACATGGAGACTGCCTCATGCCTAAGATGCCATCATTCAGAAATCGCAGGTTCCGGGAGTAAGACAGTGCTTCTCAATGTGGTATTAGGGGAAAACTTTCCTTGAAGGTGAGGGCATGATTGCAGTAGTCCCTGCTTCTCAGTGGGGGACACTTTCCAAGATCCCCAGTGGATGCCTGAAACTGAGAATAGTACAGAACACTGTATTTTTTGTGTACATATAATACATACCTATGATAAAGTTTAATCTATAAATTAGACACAGTAAGAGATTAATAGTAATAACTAATACCCAAATAGAACAATTATAACAATATACTGTGACAAAAGTTACGTGAAGTGATGTGGTCTCACTCTCTCTCTCAAACTGTCTTACTGTACGAAATACTCACTTATTTTTGAACCACAGTTGACCACTGGTAACTGAAACCACAGAAAGAGAAACTGTGGGGGACTTCTGTGCCAGGAAAAAGTCTTCGACAGTGCACATAAGTTTGTTGAGCTGTTCTACGAAGTTAAACAGGTTTTGTTTTCTTGGGGACTTCTCAGAATCCTTGGCAGGCTAAACTGTGCCATTCATGTAGGAGGATTTAGTTTGCAGTATCTCTCAGAATTATTTGATCGGGGAACTCATGAATGCCTTTGCCATTAGAACACCTTTGAGAATTCCTACTGAGGCCAAACGCAAGGCTTTATCAATGGGGCTTTGCTTTTGTTGTTTTTATTCGTTTATTAGATAATTTCTAAAGCAGTAGCAAGCCAAGCATGCTAACCTATGGTGTGAGCGCAGATAATGTGTTATCGAAGGAGCAGTCTGGGTGATGGGATGAGACTTGTGGAGGGAAGAAAAGGCACCAGGAGCTGAAATTTCCTTACATCATTTCATTTAATCTTCTCCACAACTTTCTGAAGAAGACACTGTTGCCACCAGGTTTTTCGTAGGGAACTGGAGGCTGAGAAAGTTTCTATTAGTTGCCTGCAGTGACAGTTTGTCAGAGGTGGAACTGGGATTTGAATTTGGGTCAGCCTGTTCCAAAGCCCATTCTCTGTCCAGAGTAAGATTCGGCTCCTCCAAGAATTGGGGAAGTCGGGAGGTGGGAAAGGAGGTGGGGGGGTGGGGAGGTGGGAGGTAAAGGAGATGAACTTCGCTTGCCTTGTAAATATGTGGCAATGACTGTGGTACCGAGGGACATAGTCACATT
The DNA here is from genome assembly GCF_000956105.1 of Propithecus coquereli. NCBI lineage: Eukaryota > Metazoa > Chordata > Mammalia > Primates > Indriidae > Propithecus > Propithecus coquereli. The sequence goes on from NW_012139858.1 coordinate 952,461, forward strand.
CAGAAAATGTGAGTGTCTGTGTTCCTCTTGGGAAAAAAATTCCTCTTACTCTGGTGTGCACATTTTAAACTCAGGGAAGGCTGAAAGGAATCTGGGTGGAGCTGGGCTCCATAAAAATCACTACCTTTGTGGTTAAAGATTTATTAAGTGTCCACAGTGTGCTGGCCATATAAATAAACTTGACCTTCGCCCTTAGGGAACCCAGAGTAAACACACAAGATTTATAGTCACAGTGTTTGATGTCACAGTAGATGCTTTAGGACCATACACTTTCCAGGATCCTACCAAACAGAGGCAAAAAATGTGGCCTGGGAGGAAGTTTGGAATGGAGGAAGCCGGCCACGCTTTGCAGTCGCATCTACCTGGGCTGCTTCGCTTTTGCTAGCTGGGTAAGTTAGGGCAAGTCACTTAACTCCTCTGAGCCTCAGCCTCCTCTTCCAGCAAATGGGGGTGATAATACTTGCCTCACAGGGTTAGGATAAAGTGTAATGTGTGCAAAATGTCAGGAACTAGTAGGTGCTAAACAAATGATAGCTATTGCTATTAGATTCTCCCAGTTCTCCACAGGATAATTATCCAAGTCTGCTCCCTGGTATTAAAGCTCCATGGTTCAACACCTGCTTCCCTCCCCAGCCTTTGCTCTGCTCCCCTGTACTCACTAATTGGCCTCCACGCCACAGGCATTTATCTCCTGATGCCTCATCAAAGACCTCCCCTTCCTTCAAGTTGCAGAGCAGTGGCTCTCAAAGTATGTCTATTGACCCCTGGAGGTCCCCAGCACGCTTTCAAAGGGTCCTGAGGTCAGAATTTTTTCATAGTAATACTAAGATGTTGTTTGCCTTTTTCACTGTGTTAACATTTCCACTGATGGTGCAAAGGCGCTGGTGGGCAAAAGTCAAACAGTACTAGTAATGATTGTATGTGTCACTACCACACACTCAAAGGGAAAAAATGCCAGTTTCACCTAAGAATGTTCTTAATGAAGCAAAAAATTATTAATTGTATTAAATCTTGACCTTTGAGTGCACATTTTTAAAAATATTCTATGTGATGACATGAGAAACTTCTGTTGCATACAGATATTCACTGGTTGTCCAGAGGAACAGCATTTGTCATTTGTGCAATTGTACTGAGAACTGAACTGCCCCTTTTAATACGGAACAACATTTTTTGTTGAAAGAACAACTGATGGACAAACAACACATTTGGGTATTTGGCTAACATTTTTTTAAAAAATGAACTGAGTCTGTCACTTCAAGGAAAACAGTATTTGTTGCCAGTGATCATTTGGGCTTTCCAGCAAAAATTAGAATTTTAGAAAACTTGTATCCACTACTGTGAGCTTGACAGCTTCCTAATAATTGAAGACTTTTTTGATGAAATCCATGGTAATATTAACAAATGTGATTTTTTTAAAATATGGATTGACAAAATGTGTTAACATTTTGAAGATAAAAATTTCCCAAATGACCAGTGCATTATGTTACAAAATCATGCACAGGTAAAAGAGCCATTCAAAGTCAATGTAGACCAATGGGTTTAAATATAATAGAGGACAAATGTTTGTTGATGTGGGTTCAGATTCTGCATTGCAACTAGCCTCTAAGATTAATTATTACTTGAGCTTTGATGTTGCGATGGTCTGGATGTTTGTGCCTCCCCAAAATTCATATAATGAAGCCAAATCATCAATGTGAGGATGTTAGGAGGTGGGCCTTTGAGAGTTGACTGGATCATGGAGGCAGAGCCCCCATGAACGGGATTGGTGCCCTTGTAGGGGAGGCCCCAGAGGCTGCCTTCTCTCCTCCTGACATGTGAAGACACCAGAAGAAGGGACAATCTCTGAGCCAGGAAGCAGACCCTCACCAGACACCAAATCTGCCAGTATCTTGATCTTGGATTTCCCAGCCTCCAGAACTGTGTGAAATAAATTTCTGTTGTTTATACGCCACCCAGTTTATGGTGTTTTGTTATAGCAGCCCGAACAGACTAAGACAGTTGTCTTATCAAAGAAAAAAATGCTCACAATTATTTGAAAAAGGCTATATACTCCTCCTTTTTCCAACCACATATCTGTATGAGGCCAGATTTTAGTCATATACTACTAACCAACCAAACATATCACGATAGATTGATATAGATTGATACAGTTTTTAGTAAACCAGTTATAAGAGATTTGCAAAATGTAAAACACTACCATTCTTCTCACTAATTTTTCTTTTGTTTTAGAAAATATAGCTATTTTTCATAAAAATATGTTATTTGTGTTAGCATGTAATTGGGTTCACTATAATTATTTTAAAATAATTTGGTAAACAAATACTCTCAAAATTTGTTTTGATTTCTAATTGAGTAAATTTCTCTCTCTATATATATATGTGTGTGTGTGTGTGTGTGTGTATATATATGTGTATATATATATAAACACACATACAAAAGCCCTTTGGGGTCTTCAATAATTCTCAAGAATATAAAAAATTCTGAGACCAAAAAGTGAGAATCACTGACTTGGAGTAAGTAAATACCACCTTCAAGAAAATTGTCCAACCATCTAATTGGGATGAACCACCTTTTCTTAAATTTTTGTAGCTTTCAA
>NW_012139858.1:956416-959007 GCF_000956105.1 Propithecus coquereli
GTTGTGTAGTCAGCTTCTGACACATTATGGGGAAAGACAAATGTTTGCCTTCTGAATATTTCTGCCTAACTCTCTCTTCCTCCCCTCCTGCCACCCCATCTCTTGCATTTGGGTGCTGAAAGGTGTCTGCTGTAGACCCAGATCTGAAGGGTTACATCTGTCAGGGAGCTCAGTACAAACCACAGAAACCAAGCCTGACTGATTTAAGCAGTAAGAAATGTATTAAAGTATTGGGCCATTTACTGAATTTTCAGGAGCTCTAGAGAGGTAGGAGTAGAGACCATGTGGCCGGATAAACCTCCTAGATCACAGCAGCACTGCGCCCAAGACATTTCACTGCTTGCACCACCTTGCCGGGACTGTCCTGGAGTTTGTCGCACCACTGCCTGCACACCACTGGGATGGATGCCGGCTGACCCTCCAGCTCCTGAGTCACTGTCCAGCGCAGATGCTCTGATTAGCAGGGTCTTGTAATTGTCCTCATTCAAGCTGCAGGGGTGGCTAGGAAAGTGAGAGTCTGGCGTTAGGAGTGGTTCCTACTTCCCACCAAGACATCAAAAGGGGCAGCCCGTAATATCGAAGAATGGTTTGAATACCGAGCTGCCAAAAAAGAATGACAAATGCTTACCATGGACAGTAGCAATGACAATCAAGTCCCTGGGAACCTAGGACCTATTGTGGGAGGTGAGAGGCTGATGGGACTTTCTGTTTACTACAGAGGAGGAACCAGGTCTGATTCATCCTCATTCGCTAGTGCCTGGGACAGAGTAGGTGTGCAGGAGTGAATGAATGAATGAATGATCAGACACTGCTGATGGAAATGGATGCTGTCCGTTATGGAGGGTGCTAACATTCTATATTCCACTCTGTTTCATGGATGCTGTCACTGGGAATGGATTATAAAATGTCAGGCTGAAGACACTCATTGTACCATAATCTTCACCTTCCTTCATTTTTGGGGGAAATTGTCTAGGCTACATTGTCTCTGTTTTCTCAATTCCCCTAAAGTGTAGAGAGCACTTTTTAAAAAAGTATATTCTCTCACAAGATGAGAAATAATACTTTCCAGATTAAAATAACCAATGAAACTGAAAATCCAGGACATGTGGGTGGAAACTTGAAGTTTTACAAAGGCTGTTATTCAGGCAAAAAGGATCACACATGAAAGCATAAGCCATTCTGGATTTATGCTTCTGGATATATTATCTTTTTTCTGCCTTTACACCACTCTACTACTGCATGCTCTTTAGAAAATAAAGCTGAAGAATTTTTAAAGCTGAAGAATTGGTTGTGTAAGTTTATAAATGGGAGAGAGGGGTTTGGATAAGTAGCCAATTCTGACTGCTTTCGATTTTCCGAGTCTGATTTCCATTATTAGAAAAGGGGACTGCAGTAACAGATGACATCATCTATTGGAATCACCGAAGAATGAAGACAGTTGAGGTGCTGCCTTATTTCACCCCTGCTTTTGCCAAGCGTTGAAGCGGAACAGTGGAGCTAGATGGCTTGGGATCATCGTTGGCAAGACACCTGAATGTCAGAGCGTGTTTTCCAGGACTCTGAAGGCTATTCCCTTTGAAGACACCAGGTCTCTATCCTACTCTGTATTTTTTCCCCTTCCTAAATAGATCATTTCTAGCTGTAGATATCACAGATGCAATTTACGGTTCATTCACACATCCGAGATGCCATATGCTAGCTCACAACAGTACTTGGAATAAAAAAAGCAGGCAAGTGAAAAACACAAGCCTTCTTTGGCTCACCAGCACAGCCACTACGTCTCACCCAGCAGAACTGCTTAGGGTCGGTAACAGCATGCCTAATGCCGACGCGTCTCCAACCCCATATGTGTGTCGCTCTCTCCCTACTCTGAAGATATTAACTGATCTGCCTTCCCCTAGATTTTTTTAAGTAATCGGTTGCTGGCTGCCAGCAAACCAGCCACTTTTGAGGTACAACAAGAACTGCCCTCTTAACCAATGTGGCAGTATTTGAGCTACAGCCACTGACACTGCTACTGGAAGCTGGCAGATGGGCCATGTCCCTTTCGGCTGATGAAGATGGAGATGCTCAGAGCTCAGAGTTAAAATCTGACAAGGAATAAAGTTGGACAAGGTCTCCCATGTCCCTTCAGCCCTAATTTCCCCCATATTCCCCAGAGGGTCTAGCACACAGCCCTAGCCCTTGAGAGCACGTGGTAAGTATCAATAACTGCAAGTAGTTGCAGGGCTGAATGTATTTACACACAGGATATCCACGGCAAACATTTGCTGAGCGCTTATGGTGTGCCAGACACCATTCTAATTAGCACCTTAAATGTATGATCTCCGTCAGTTCTCGCAGCAGTGCCGTGAGGAAGGTACTATTGTCGCTCCTATTTTAGAGATACAGAAACTGAGGCAGCAGATGGATTAGGTAACTAGCCCAAGGTTGCAGTGAGTAAGAGGCACACCTGCCCACATGAACCAGGGCTTTCCCATTCCAAAGCCCATGTTGCTCAGAATAATGACTGCTACAACAACAAAATATCAAGCACTTACACAGCACGCCAGGCACCAGTTTAAGGGTTTTGGGTGGAAACAGCTCCTATA
>NW_012139858.1:959057-959882 GCF_000956105.1 Propithecus coquereli
AAAAGTACCTGTAATCTCAAAATTTAGAGATAACGGCTGTCAAAATTTTGGTCTTTTTAATTGGTTGATTTTATGGGTCAACTTGGCTGGGCTAAGAGATGCCCAGATAGCTGGTATACATTATTTCTGGGTAAGAGTGTTTCTGAAAGAGATTACCATGTGAGTAAAGATCTGCACTCACCAATGTGAGCAGGCATCCTCCAATAGGTTGAGGGTGCAAATAGAACAAAAAGGTAGAGAAAGAGCGAATTTGCTTTTTCTTCTTGTGTGGGGACATCCATCTTCTCCTGTCCTGGGACATCAGTTCTCCTGGTTCTCTGGTCTTCAGACTTGGACTGAGACTTACACCATTGGCTTCCTTGACTCTCAGGCCTTTGGGCTTGCATTGGAACGATACCACTGGCTTTCCTGGGCTTCCAGCTTGCAGATGGCAGATTGGTGGATTTATAAGCCTCCTTCATAATAAATCTCTTTCCATATCTATATATAGCTGATTGGTTCTGTTTCTCTGGAGAACCCTGGAGAACCCTGATTAATACAAATATTCTTGAAATGAAACAATAGCTGAGTTATTTGGGGTAGATTCCAAGAAATGGGATTACCAGATCAACAGAAATTACAAAATGCAGTTTGATTAATTTAAATTTATGCCACTTGAAAAATGATATGTTTATGTTATGGCCAAGCAACAGTGATAGCATGTAGAGTCTGGGGCCAAATAGAACTTTCCGTTGTGTAGTCAGCTTCTGACACATTATGGGGAAAGACAAATGTTTGCCTTCTGAATATTTCTGCCTAACTCTCTCTTCCTCCCCTCCTGCCACC
>NW_012139858.1:961357-989509 GCF_000956105.1 Propithecus coquereli
AAGTGAAAAACACAAGCCTTCTTTGGCTCACCAGCACAGCCACTACGTCTCACCCAGCAGAACTGCTTAGGGTCGGTAACAGCCTGCCTAATGCCGACGTGTCTCCAACCCCATATGTGTGTCGCTCTCTCCCTACTCTGAAGATATTAACTGATCTGCCTTCCCCTAGATTTTTTTAAGTAATTGGTTGCTGGCTGCCAGCAAACCAGCCACTTTTGAGGTACAACAAGTACTGCCCTCTTAACCAATGTAGCAGTATTTGAGCTACAGCCACTGACACTGCTACTGGAAGCTGGCAGATGGGCCATGTCCCTTTCAGCTGATGAAGATGGAGATGCTCAGAGCTCAGAGTTAAAATCTGACAAGGAATAAAGTTGGACAAGGTCTCCCATGTCCCTTCAGCCCTAATTTCCCCCATATTCCCCAGAGGGTCTAGCACACAGCCCCAGCCCTTGAGAGCACGTGGTAAGTATCAATAACTGCAAGTAGTTGCAGGGCTGAATGTATTTACACACAGGATATCCACGGCAAACATTTGCTGAGCGCTTAGGGTGTGCCAGGCACCATTCTAATTAGCACCTTAAATGTATGATCTCCGTCAGTTCTCGCAGCAGTGCCGTGAGGAAGGTACTATTGTCGCTCCTATTTTAGAGATACAGAAACTGAGGCAGCAGATGGATTAGGTAACTAGCCCAAGGTTGCAGTGAGTAAGAGGCACACCTGCCCACATGAACCAGGGCTTTCCTATTCCAAAGCCCATGTTGCTCAGAATAATGACTGCTACAACAACAAAATATCAAGCACTTACACAGCACGCCAGGCACCAGTTTAAGGGTTTTGGGTGGAAACAGCTCCTATAATTTTTAAAAAAATATGAAGAAAGTCCAGCTTTTACAGATGAGGAAACTGAGACACAGAGATGTTAAGGAACTTGCTGAAGGTCACGCAGTTTCTAAGTGGCAGAGCTGGGATTTGAGCTCAGCTTCAGAGTATATGTTCTTAATCACATGCTGTTTTGGAAGCACTTTCCTGGATTTGGCTATAGGTTATGATAAAGCGACACGTCCTCACCCATGGCAGGGAAGGAGAGCGCAGCTCCTTGGCAGGAGTTCTTTCGGTCAGATGCTGTGCTCCGTGCTTCTGAGTCATGCTACCAGCACCTACTTGGACATCTCCCCTCCTCCCATACACAGATGGCTTTCACGGGTGGTCCAAGTGGCCTAAATCATTTCCTACATATTTCTAAGAAAGAAAAAAAAAAGAGCGTGGTTTGCTTTTAAATGGCAGTACTTCCACAGGAGAGGTTCAGTGGCCCCAAGTCCAAGAGTCCTAGGGTGGTGAAAGGTACCAAAATATGCTACCCCTCAAGATGCATCTTTGGCATATGGATTCTTTTGAGCTAAAGACTATTGACAACCAGCAGACCCAGGAAAAGTTTTAAAATCAGGGTACAAAATTTTCTTTTGTAAAGAAAATTTACATTTATAAGGGAAATTTTTGTGTAAAAGATGTTTCCCTCTCCCCTACCTGGAAGAGCAGGATCCTTAATAACTCTTATCCTGGGAGATGGAACTGACCTCAGTCTGCACGACAAACCTTACAGAACAACCCTTGTTTACCACACTTTTCCTGGTTACCTTCCCTTAACTTGTCTCCCCTGCCCAGAAGCCCCAGCCCTCTCTTCCAGGGTTTAGCCTAAGAAGCTGTGTAAGGCAAAGTCCTAACCACCACTTTGGGCTGCTGTCACTGGGTGCTCCCTTACGGATGCAGATGTGCGTGTTTATAGACTCCTGTTTGCTTTTCTCTGGCTCATCTGTCTTTTGCAAGCTGACTTTATAGGGCCCCAGCTGGAGAACCTACAATGAATACAGAAAAAGATTTTCCCCCTCCCCTACAATGGGAACAGAGTACGGGAACCTGGAGTCCAAGAGCCCAGAGCAGGTAGGAGCGGATGCTCTGTGGGTCCCCCACGAAGCCCAGTAGCAATGGTGATGGCCTAGCGCAGCAGCCTCTGCCCCTTCTTGTGCTAACTCAGCGCTCCTTGACCACAGGGGTGGGTGTGGGACTTGGCTGGGCCACGCTGCACCCTCCCCAGAGATTTTCCTGGCTGCCGCAGATAAAAAGTAGGCTCATTTTTGTCTCCTGGTGCTGGAAGTTGTTTGCAGTGGCCTGGGGCCATGCTCCGGGTCATGTGTGTAGAAAAGAATGATGCTGGCCCCTGGCCTCCAGTCTTCCTCGGTCACTTCCCTGCCCTTCCTGGTAGTGTGAGACAATAACCTGCTCTCTCTCTGAGTTCTGTGAAATTGGGTTTGCCACTTGCAGCTGACTAGAAACCACCCAAGAGGACTTGGTCACTTAATCTTTTTAAAGGTTCTGTGGCTTTGAATTCGGTGGCTCTTCCCACCCCTATGCCCTCGCTGGTGTGCACTGACTCTGGGGCTGGCTTTGTAGTGACGTTCCAGGGGCCTTACCCAGAAGGGGACACATCTGTGGCCATCCTACAATGTGCCTGAGAAAGAAAAACCCTTTATCTGAGGAATGTGAGCCCCTTTAAATGATCAGGCCCAGAAAGGCATTTAAAGTGTACCCGCAGTCCCATCTCACTTTCCCTTGAGCTAAATGTAATAATTACCTCGTGAAGACACTTGCTATGCGGGCTCTAGACTAACTGACGCCGGGTTGCCAGGAAAGGCCATATCCCCTGTAGTTCAGCAGTGTATAGCCGGTCACCAGCCAATGTTATTTCTGTAAACCAGCGAGAATTCCCGACAAACAAATTTTGTAATTGTCCCCTCTCCTGTTGTGCCCTTTTTTCTTTAAAAACTTGAGCCTCTCTTTTGTTCTCTGGAGCACTCCCCAAGGCAACATGGAAGTGTGTCCTGGGCTGCAGTCTTCAACCTTTGAGCTTGAATAAACTCTCTTTCAACTAAATTCTGACCTTTTTGATTATTTTAGGTTAACACGCACTGATTTACAATTTAGTAGGTAAATCAGTTTGCCATAAAAAAAGTACCCAAAACTATGTGGCTTACACAACAAAAACGTACTGTCTCTGAGTTCAGGAGGCTAGAAGTCTGAGGCCTAGGTGTTGTCAGAGTTGGTTCCTTCTGAGGACTCTGTTCCATGCCTCTTCCATAGCTCCTGGTGGTTCTTGCGCAATCTTTGGTATTCCTTGGCTTGTAGATGCAGCACCCGGATCTTTGCCTTGATATCCACATGGCATTCTCCCTGTGTGCATCTGTCTCCAAATTTCCCCCTTTTATAAGGACACCTGTCATATTGGGTTAGAGCCCACTCTAATGACTTCATTTTTTTTTTTTTTTTAAGAGACAAGGCATTGCTCTGTTGCCCAGGCTGGAGCGCAGTGGTGTGATCATAGCTCACTGCAGCCTCAAATTCCTGGCCTCAAGTGATCCTCCGACCTCCATCCTCCCATCTGGCCTCCGCAAGTGCTGAGATCACAGGCCTGAGCCGCTCCCCTAATGACCTCGTCTTAATTACTTACATCTGCAATGACCCTATTTCCAAATAAGGTCACATTCTGAAGTACTGGGAGCTAGGACTTCAACATATGAATTCTAGAGAACAAAAATTCAACACATAACACTAGAGAATCAACCAGGGAGCCTGAGAAACAGGGTGCCCCCTCATATTTACCCAGTTGGTGGTAAAGGAAACCAAAAATATTTCAGCTAAAAATATGTGTACTAACAACTTTGACATATTTTAAGATGTCTAATTCAGAGGGCCTATAGGCCAGGGAATAGCCCTGAAAAGCTGCCTTTTGTGGAGGAGCTTTGCATCTGTAGAGAAAAATCTACATCAGCAAAATAAACAGCCAGGCTTTCCTTGAGGCCCCTCCCCAGGATGAGGAAAGATGAACTCTACCAAGTCAGGTTTCACCTGCGTAACGAGGTGGCCCTTGCTGGCTGTGCTTTTCTTCTCTCTCCCCACAACCTGCCTTGCCACGCTCCACGCCCCTATTCTTGTAACCTCAAGATGGTATAAAAGCGCCAACCATCTGGCCTTTTCTTTGAGTTTTCACGTTTTTTATGACTCCCATGCACACGTGTGCATGTTAAGAAAATTTCATGTGTCCTTTCTCCAACTAATCTGCCTTCCGCCAATTGACTTTCAGTGAACACCCAGAGGGCAAAGGGGAGGTTTTCCCTTGGTCCCTACAGTGGCTTTGGGAAGCAGACACACAGAGGCACTGATCCTGGGTTCTGATCTCGCTTTCATGAATTGCTTTTTACCTTGGTGACCTTGGGCAAGTCATTTGACCTTTCTGAGTTTGAAAGATGAGCAGAGTGGGCTAGACTGGTAGTTTTCAAACATGTTCCATGGACCCCTGGGCTTGTTTTGGTTGGGGGATAAGTTGGTAGGTCACACACTTACCTCACTTCGCCCCATAGCATACCAAATGGTCCGCCCCAGTGAAGGGGAGTGTCCTACCACTGACGCTGTTTAGAATCGTCAGTGCTCAGTGGTAACAGAAATCAGACTCACTTATAATGGCTTTTTCATGGTTTTTCAACTCTCTACAAATAATGCACTCCCCTATTTCCTGTACCCTGGGCAGACAATTCAGGTGGACTGATCCCATCAAACCCTGTCTTTGTATCTCTCCGCTTCACTCAAAGTCGTTCTGTTTCTGTTTTATTTATGATATTCTAAGAAAAATTTTGTTTGAATAAAGGATTTTGCTGAAAAAAATTATTTCAGAAATTATTTCAGAAATTATTTTATTCCAGAAAGCAACTAAAGAATCACTCAGTCTCCTAGTTCTAAGATTCTATGTGTCTTTTGAGAAATAAAAATAAAACCCTAAGACTGGGTGCAGTAGCTTGCACCTATAATCCTAGCACTCTGGGAGGCTGAGGCGGGTGGACGGTTTGAGCTCAGGAGTTTGAGACCAGCCTGAGCAAGAGCGAGACACCGTCTCTACTAAAAAAAGAAATAAATTAGCTGAACAACTAAAAATACATATAGAAAAAATTAGCTGGGCATGGTGGCCCATGCCTGTAGTCACAACTACTACAGGCTGAGGCAGGAGGATTGCTTGAGCCCAGGACTTTGAGGTTGCTGTGAGCTAGGCTGACACCACGGCACTGTAGCCCAGGCAACAGAGTGAGACTCTGTCTCAAAAAAAAAGTAAATAAATAAATAAATAAAACCCTAAGCCCCTCAGCTGATTGAAGGGACCCCCTCTTGGCCAAGGGGACCCCAAATCTTAAAACTGAAATCCTGGCCATGACGGGATGGGAGGGCAGACACGCCTCGTTATACCCCCTCCTTCGTTAAGCACCATTAGGCTTTTTTCCCTAAAAGTTAAACAGAACCAGCTTTTGGAAAGACTTTTTCTATTGCTGATTTAAACCAACTGCCTAATGCTGCTTCTCCATTTTTGTGGTTTTGGCACTACAACCACCCAGCATTCCTTCCTGATGAGGGGCCGCCAACCATGGAGTGGTTCTGGCCAGTCTATGGAGGATATGCAGTGAGGGTTTTTGTGTCCTCTGCTTCACTTTTTGACATCAGAGGGCCAAACCTCCATGCTAAGGCTGCCGTTTTTTGGACATAGATCCCATGAAGTAGCATGAAGCTCAACTATGCATGCACATGTTTCTCCTTTCATAAATATTCATGACTCTTCCTAAAGCTTATTAAATATGTATATTCAGCCACCCCACTCAGCATAAATTCCTGTTCCCTGCACCATTCCCTTGATGCGCTGCTACCCGTGTCCGGCCTGAGGCTGTGCTTCCCGGCCTGTCAGGATGGCCACCCTGCAGCCTGCAACGCTTTATTGGAAATAAAGCTCTCCTTTCCAAATTTATGAACTTTGTCATTCTTCACTTGACACTCTATAAAAGCAGTTACAATCTTTATAATTTTCATTCTCTACCTATCAGAAAGTTAGTTTTATTAATTATGTAGAAAACATCGCACTAAGATTGCTTGAGGTATGGCAAGCATTCTTAGTTTTCGTAGACTGGGCTCCCAGTGAGACTCATGAGTTGCAGGTGGAGGTCTCACTTAATGGGGGTGAGGGAGGTCTCACTTTGCCTCCTAGCTCCACGGGAGGAGCAGCCTTTAGTTTGGAGAATTGTCCTTTCTCTTAACTGTCTCATTTAAACAACCTGGAATATCTCACACAGGCACTTTCTGCCGGGGAGGAAGATCTTTCTGATGTGACTGTATGTGGAGTGTTAGTTTTGTCACCCGATGAAAACGCCAGTCTGTAGGTTACACAGCATGGAGTCCTGTACAGCTGTGGCACCAACCCCCCCTGCCCCCGCCACGTGCACCTGCCCAAGGGCCGCCCAGCATTGAAACAGCAAGGGCTGTCGCTGACTGAGGTAGCAATCCCCTTCCCCTCACACCCGGCATCCGAGGCTGCTGCCTACAGCGTTAGAGTCACAGCCATATTGAGATTTTCTCTCATCTCACTCTTTTACTCATTTTAGAAAAGAGAGATGAATTTTCATGCATTATGGTCATCACTAATGCCTATTAATAAGGCACGACTCTTTCACGAGCTTTACGTCACAGTATTGACCTGCCAAATTCTCCTAATAACCCTAGGAGAGGGTTACTGCCATCACCCCACCTACCAACGAGAAGATAACAGAGAGGTTAAGCGAACAGCTTAAGTGACAAAGTGGCAAAGTTGGGGCCTGAACCCAGGAAGCCTGGGCTGTTAACCGCCACAGTACATACGGGGTATATTTTAGATGTTCCTTTGGAAGACAGTTATTTGAACTGTATGCCTTTTCGTGCCATTGAAGCAATCTCAACATGCTAGAAAGGGAGCATGATGTCATTTATAAACCAATGAGACAGTCTATAACTAGTAATCCAAAACAGAGCTAATATATATCCCATGGGTTTTTCGAGGGGCAGGAGTGGAGGAGGGGAATAAATATATTCTGCATTAAAATTCAGCACGCCAGTGACATTGTTTTCTCTTCTGCAATGTGGTGGTAAATGTGACCTTCTTCATTCTCTCCTGCCCCTGTGGGGAAGAAGAATTTCCCTGGTTTCTGTCCCATGCATGGCAGTGGGGGCAGGTCCAGAAACAAAGAAAGGGGTGTCATCAGAGAAGTGGGAGTCATGGTGGGAATTTAGCAATAGATAGGGGAGCAATTGCTCTAGGGGGAAAAGTGCTTGTTTCTACTTTGGGGTCTGCAGACATTCACCTTCTGTTTTTATTTTGCAAGTTCTATAACCAATTGAGTTATGTACATAAAAGCTTTTTCTGTTGTTGTGAACAGAACAAAATTTTTGTTTAGCTTCATATAAATACAATTAGTCTGTGTTATAGAACACTCTAGAAAGCATGGGTCACACCATGCCCTTTCTGTTCCTTTGGTCTCTGCCACAGTGTGCCACCTCTATCACACTAACTTTATCACTTCCAGCGACTTCCCTCTCCAGTTCATTCTCTGTGCTCTTTGTTGCCTGCAGTTATCTGCCTAAGAAGTCTAATCTGATCGTTTCCCTCACGGGCAAACCCCTGTGTTATCTTCCCCGTCTAGAGAACAACCTGGGAACCCAACCTGTCTTTCCAGCTCTGTAGGTCTCCCCGGCCCCATCTTAGGTCCTTTCCTCACTTTCCTGCCCTCAAAGCCTGTCCCATTCTTTAAGATCTCTATTATAAAGCTGGCGCTACAATGAAGCCTCACCCACTCTCCCCAAATACAATTAACTTCCTCCTCCCGGCTCCTTCCATCTGGCAAGAGCAGGCCCCACGGCCCCCAAGATGTTTAGAGACCATATCGAATTCTTCAAGTTACAATTTCAAGTTCATTCTGTTTATAGTTTTTGCGCACCTTGCTCCAGATATATGATTAAAAGGAAAGAACTTCCTTCCTTCATACTGTCCTTCTGATGTTTCTTCCATACTTCCTTTCCCGTCCTCTATAGCTGCCATTTCAGAAAAGGCAAACTGCTGCCCAGCCGCGCTCTATTGTGTGTAGCTGGACACGTTACAATGTGGTCAGATGGTTTTCAGATGATTTTAAGTTCTTTTGAGGCATTTAATTATGACCACATGGATACAGGTTCAAATTGAGGGTAGGCCGATTTTTGTTTTTTCCTGGAACTGGGAGCTAAAATCTAGTGTTTTTTATTTTTTTAAGAAAACAATCTCAAAACTTCACAAGTTTGTAAAATACAAAAAAAACCAAAAAACAAAGACAAACAAAAACACTCAAACAAAAAACAAAACAAAACACTGCAATTACCCAACACCATACTCTTTTCCTTAGAGAAGCCAAGACGCGTAGATATAACCGAAGAGTTGTGTTTCGCTAGCCGGGGCTTGTGGACCAGCACCTTCCCTGGACTTCATCAAAATTCGCTGGGTAGTTCCCACAGTGCCCCCAAAAAACTCTCCTTTGGTTTTAAAAGTAATTACATTTCAGATTTCTTTCTGAAATAGTTGCTTTATGTAATTGCTTTCTTAAGAGGTATGAGGGTAAAAGCGAGTATAAATTGTTGTTCACAGGAAACCATTGAACGAAGCAAAATATCTAGTCTGGAAGATTCTGATGATGTCATCAGGATAAAGATTAAATGGTATTATTTGAATATTTTTACATGAGTCATTTATGTAACTAATTAAAAAATTTTTTTTTTTTAAGACAGGTATTTGGTCTGTAGCCCTGGCTGGAGTGCAGTGGCATCATCCTAGCTCACAGCAACCTCAAACTCCTGGGCTCAAGTGATCCTCCTGCCTTAGCCTCCCGAGTAGCTGGGACTACAGGCATGTGTACCACCATGCCTGGCTAATTTTTATATTTTTGGTAGAGACAGGGTCTTGCTCTTGCTGAGGCTGGTCTTGAACTCTTGACCTCAAGCAATCTTCCCACCTTGGCCTCCCAAAGTGCTGGGATTACAGCCTAAAATGTTATTTTCATTGTGGAAAAAATAAAAGCAGCTCTTACCCTTCCAGAACAAAAACAATAAAGAGAAAAATAGAAGCTGTAGGATTAAAAAGTATTGTTATTTTCTTCTTGCCAATAAAAGGAGCAGCAGGCCTCTAAGCTTTTATTCGGACAACGGGTGGCAGTTAAGCTGCTCATTCTACTGAAGCTGCACAGGCTGCGTCAGGAGAGTGTTCTGCACAACTGGATAGGGCCACTGGACTCACCGATCACATAATCAACTTTGGTTTTGATAAGGGGCTGCTGACTGGAAACCTACTGGGTTATAGTGGGCTACTAAAATGTGGTTAGGACTTTTTTTTAATAAATAAAAAATTGATCCAATTTTAGGAGTAATTATGTTTCATTAATGTAGTCTCTCTCTTTCCCACTTGAGTGTGTTTTATCCCCCAAGAAAGTAGAAATGGGTGTTATGCATGACATTAGGTTTTTGTGCTTTAACTAAGCAAAAAATTGTAAGAACCTCCCTATTAAACCTACCAGGAAACTACGGGACAGTGCTGAAACCTTTGAGCTAAACCCCCACCTTTTCCCACATACGATCAAGCACTGTCCCATGGGACCCTCGTCATCGAATCCCTCCAGGACAGCATCCTCCTCCCTCCTGTCTGCTCTCCTCTCCAACAGAATTAGTTCCTTCATCCTCTGGGCTCCCCTCGGACCTGTCACGTGGTACTATGATTTCTTGTTATTTTATTCACGTATGCCCTCAGGCTAAAGGGATCTGGGGCAATTGGTTGTTTCTGTATCTGTCTCCACTGCCAGACTGTGAATCCCCTGAGCAGAACTCATCTATTTATCCCTCTCTCTCCACCATCACTGGCATGTAGGAGGCGTCTATAAAAGTTTAATGATGAATAAGTGATTGAGTGACTGGGAAAAACATCCTTTAACATTAGTCCCCTGAAATAGACGGACTTTATCCAGATCAGTTTATAGGTGATCACTACTTTAATAGCTATTATTCAGCTCAAAGAGAATAGAGTAGGCTCTATCAGATGTCTTTAGGCTAATTTCCAAGCCCTGTTGCAGTTATTTTTTTAATTACGGTAAAAAAAAAACAACACATAACATTAAATTTACCATCTTAATCATTTTTAAGTGTACAGTTCCTTAGTGTTGAGTATATTCACATTTTTGTGTGACAGATCTCTTGCAACATTGGAACTCTGCATCCATTAAACACTAATTCGCCTTCCCTCCTTTCCTCAGCCTTTGGTAACTACCTTTCTACTTTCTGATTCTATGATTTGGAACACTTTATATACTTCACATGAGCAGAATCATACAATATTGTCCTTTTGTGACTGGCTTATTTCACTTAGTATAATGTCTTCAAGGTTCATACAAGTTGTAGCATGTGACAGAATTTTCCTTCTTTTTAAGGCTACATAATATTCCATTCTATGTATATACCACATTTTCTTTATCCATTCATCTGTTGATGGACATTTGGGTTTCTTCTGTCTCTTGGCTGTTGGGAATAATGCTGTGATGATCTTGGGTATGCAAATATCTTTCTGAGATCCTGTTTTCAATTCTTTTGGTTATATACTCAGAAGTGGGATTACTGGATCATACCGTAATTCTAATTTTAGTTTATTGAGGAACCTTCTGTGCTCATTCTAGAGATATTTTAGAGGTAGAATCAACATGATGATTCACTATAGGGAGCGAGAAAGAGGGAAGTCAATGAAAAATAACATTTATATGGCTCAGACAATTGGGGGGCTGGACAAGTGCCATTCACTGAATTAGAAAACATGTGAAGAACAGGTTTGCAGGAAAAACAACAGATTCATTGTGGGAAACGTTCAATTTGAGATGCTTGTAAAACTCCCTAGTGAAAATCGTTCATAAATGTTGAGAATACAGGAGGGTATCTCAAAAGACAGGTCAGGGACAAGATATGTTTCTGTTAGGTAATTAATCTCTAATAGGTATTACGATTTTTTTTAATTGTCCTTTTATAAATATTTGACAAATAAGACTCTGTTTTACTTTATTCATTCACTCAGAAGTATTTAATGAATGGACAAACCACATGCCAGCACTACTTTGGATTCTGGGGACAAATGATTAATAAGATTTTTCAGAAACTCATTGTTTTAATAGAAGATTTGGCCATGGACTGAAAGCAGAGATGCAGGTGTGGGTACCTACTCAAAACCCCAGAGTTAATAAAGAGATTATTTTAAGTTGAAAGATATTTGAAATTCAACAGATGCAGAAAAAAGCCTTCTGGTAGCTTCCCTTATCTGAGTAAATGTAAAAACTTCTGAGAAATGAGTACCGCCATAAATTCTTTCCTGAGACAAGTTTGCTCCCAGAAGAGGGTCTAAGAGTAAATCTACCATAAATCTTCTCTTTGAGGAAGTTTTATGGACTTGAAGATGAGAGAAAGACCACTCATACATCTATAGACAAACATTATCACAGGCTTTCTTACCTTCCATTTCTTCTTCCAAAGACCTCATTTGTCTTTCCTAAAGAAACCTGTTTATTGTTCTCCCTAAAGCCTTTTCTCCCCACTTCCTTTCCCCTACTAAGTTAGGTATCTAAGCTCCAAATTCTAACCACATCACTGAGTTACTCACCACTGAGCACTCCCGTGTGTTGTGTGCATTGCATGCATAAATAAACTTTTTCTCCTGTTAATCTGTCTTTTGTCAGTTTAATTTGCAGGTCCTAGTCACTAAACATAAGAGAATAGAAGAAATGTTTTTCCTCTCCTACATGGTGAAGAGAGAAATTTTTTTCTGAATGACTGGGATAATGAAAGTAGCATTGCATAAAATGGGCAATATAGAAAGATTTGGAAGACAACAGAGAAAGAAAGTAATTCAATTGTAGACTTCTTAACGTACATAGCAGTAGTGAAGAAGTTAATATACATTAGGGTTTATATCCACCCAGTTTTTTCATACATTGTTCACTTCTCACCACTAGTGTTTTCTCCTTCCTCATCCTAGCCTCTTATACTCTTTTTTTTTGAGACAGAGTCTCACTCTGTTGTCCTGGCTAGAGTGAGTGCTGTGGCGTTAGCCTAGCTCACAGCAATCTCAAACTCCTGGGCTCAGGTGATCCTCCTGCCTCAGCCTCCCGAGTAGCTGGGACTACAGGTATGTGCCACCATGCCCAGCTAATTTTTTCTATATATTTTTAGTTTTCCACATAATTTCTTTCTATTTTTAGCGGAGACGGGGTCTCGCTCTTGCTCAGGCTGGTCACGAACTCCTGAGCTCAAACAATCTGCCCGCCTTGGCCTCCCAGAGTGCTAGGATTACAGGCGTGAGCCACCGCGCCCGGCCTTCTTATACTGTTTTTGGTGACATCTCCAAACGCAGGCAGAAAGCAGGGATAAAGTGGCTAAGAAATTGGATCTGGCACTCTTCCATAGTTAATTCCCTACACTGGCTTCCCCTATAGCTTTTCCACTGGATTTAGTCTGTTCCACTCCAGGGTCTTCAGGTTTTGGAACAGCTCCAATCTATCAAGGAGATGGGTACCGAGTCTCTCTTTTCTACTTGACCATTTTCCAAACTCACCTCGGGACAAGCTGTATTCAGATTTATCCCCTTTCAGTGCAAAGTCACCTACATTAAGCACTAGATCAGAAACCTCCCAAACCCCATCCAAACATCAAGGACTACTTCAAGGACTTTGTCTCTAATTAATACTTTTCTACCTGTTTCCCTTCCCCGATCTTTCTGTTGTTGACTGCCTCCCAGGTTCCATGGCAGCAACATGGCTCGGATATTTTGCCTCGGTTGCTCTCTAACGATCTCACATGTTCAATATTTGCCTCTCTTACTCTTTGAAAAAATGAATCATTTAATATAGTTCTACTGTAGTTCTTAGAAGTTAGCACAGTGTTGGAGGCATAATAGGGTCTCAATTAATAATACTTGTTTGAATGAAATTAAAGAGAGTTACATGGATTTTTACATAGGATCAAATTACTTTTGTTTTGTTTAAAAAAATTTAAGCTATAAACTCAAGTTGTCACCATGATGACTTTCATGTTGCTGTTGCTGTTGTTTTTATAAACTCTTTCATAGTCTTTGCTCAGAGAGAACCCATGGGTATTCGAGAAAGAATGAAGGCTCCGATGCCACAATGTGATTTTTGTTGTTGGCTATGACTTTGGAAATCAGGAATGTTCAGTCAATACACATTCCAGAATTCCAGGCCTACACATTTTGGCCTGGTTTCAGAATGTGGACTCTATTAATAGATACTTGAAATATACACCATTTTCTGTTCTTTATGCAATTGTGTTAGGGTGGAATTTTCTTTTCTTCCCCCACCAGAAACTCAGTGTTGCTTCAGTTCCAATATGTATTTAACATAATTCTTTGTAAAACAGAGAGTTCTAGTATGTCCTGAGTTTTGACCACTGGCCTCCTCCAGGACTGAGTTCCTCCGGAGCCTTCTCCTCCCATGAGAGGGCAGGTGTGAATGCTGAGAAGAGGAGTGGCAGGATAGAAGGTTTCAATGTTTAAAAAAAAGGGAAAGATGTGAACCATATAATATACACATATGTGAGAGCACCTGGGAGAAATTCTGGGTTTCGGGTTTCAGTGCAAACTGTGGGGCTTACCTCTAGCTTATTCAAAGGATCCTGAGGGTTTAAAGTCTGTCCAGGAAGCTGGGGCTTAGTTGATGACTTCACATTGAAATCATGCAAAACCCATGAACTCACGAGCTGGGAGATGAAACTGGAAAAGACAAAAATGGCTCCAAGTGAAATTGCAGTAAGTCTGCACAGGATCATTCAAACTTGAAGAGGGAGAGCAGATAAAACCAGGCCACTGGAATTTGGAGACTTTCTTGCAGGAACTTGCAGTAAAATGAAACTGTGCGGTTTCACCCAAGCCCTTGAAAAGACTCTCAGAGAAACTATTTAAGAACTTGAAAGCCAAGGAACACTTTCTGTTTGCTTCTCGCTGTCTCCGAATTTCAATGAGTGCTATTCCCAGTACTTAATGTGGACAAAAAGGTCAAACCTATCTCTGTGGTCCTTCCTGTCCTCTCTTCCCGTACAATCCCAATGCACCAGCATTAAATGGCTCTCACTGCGCTGTGCTGCACAGTCTCAATGTTTTAATACATTTGTCTGCTCCTTTGTCTGAGACAGCAGGCCTTGGAGAGCTGCTGGGTTGGCCCAGGTTTACAGAAGCTCAGGCTGGGTTGGGATGATGTTGGGATTGGCCCCTGGGCTTTGATGGTGCAAGGAGGACCTGAGTGACCTTGGATGGATGTTCAGAAACAACATCCATCCAAGTCAGGTAGATAGAGAAGAGCAGAGTCGATCTGAAGGGAGGATCTAAGAGAGTGCCTTAGTCAGCTTGGATAGAGATAACAAAATACCATAGACTAGGTGCTTAAACCACTGAAATTTATTTCCCACTGTTCTGGAGACTGGCAAGTCCAAGACTGGGAAGGCAAGGCACCTGTATGGTTAGTTCCTTTTGAGGGCTCTCTTCCCGGCTTTTGGACAGCTACCGTCTTGCTATGTCCTTACATGGCAGAGACAGAAAGCAAACTCTCCGGTATCTCTTCTTACAAGGGCACTAATCCTATCATAAGGTCCTTACACTTATGACCTCAAGTAGCCCTAATTACTTCTGAAAGCCACCTTTCCAAATATCATCACCCTGAGGTGTAGGGCTTCAACATATGAATTTTGGGGGGGACACAATTCAGTCCATAGTAGAGAGGTTGAATCCATATATAGGACAAAAGCTGAAAAAAAACCTTACCAAAGAGAGTGAGTTCAATGGGGTAACAAGGCCCCAGAATGTAGCCAAAAGTGCTTTTCCTTGATCATCAGAATCTCCACTGTAGAGGGAGGCTAAGTGCCCTGTGTTGGTCCATTGCATGGAACAGAATCCATTCTAGTTGTTTTATGCAGAAAGGGATTTTAGGGATTAATATGGCTTACAGAACCATTAAGAGGGCTAAAGAAGCAGACTCAAACTTAAGCTTTCAGGAACAACTCCCTAAATGACACCAAAGAAGCAGGCCAACAAGGGAGCCATAGATTCTTCTGCATTAGGGAGGCTGCCTTCCAACTCAGGGAGCCAGCTCTGGAGACCCCTGCCACTGCCACAACAGGAGGCTGCTGCCACTGCTGCCATGTCTGACCCTTGCTGGACCCGCTGCGATAGGCACTACTAAATGAATTAGCACACCTGCTCTGACACTCAGGAAACTAGGGGAGGCTGGGACCTCTGCTTCTACCACCACAGGACAATAGATGCCTCCATGAGCAGCTGGTGGAACAGCAAAAACAACAGCAGCAGGGAAGCCTAGTTTTCACCAGGCCCACTCCTAACAAATGCAGGCAAGGGGCAAAAGTACAATTGGAGGCCCACTGACCGTATATCTTAAGAGCTGACAGTCACAAATCAAGGTACAAACTTCTCAGCAAGATATATTCTACCCTCCTACCTTGACAAATATACCTTCATAACAACGTGGACATTCAGGGTAAGATTTAGATTCTTGGATTCCCCTGAAGTCCATGCAGTATGTGGTGTTGTGGGGACAGCTAGCCCCTAACCCAGTCTCTTTCCACCTTTGGCTTGTCTTGCATAGCTAAGGGCTTTGTGTCAACACACATGGATACTCCAGTTCACATGTCCACGCTCTGTTCAAACTACACACCCCACACCCACCACTGCCAACAGCTGCCCATTGGCCTGCCCTTGTGGAGCTTGCTTTTCTCGACAATTTTACTGTTGGTATGCACACCCCCTTACTGTTTTCTTCCCTATTCAAGCAGTTGATTTCAATGATTTGGGGAAGTAAGAAATGCTTTTCCTTACAAAGAATTGAAAAGCTATTGGTGTACAGCGTAGGAGACACTATAATGAAGAGGGGAGGTTTGTGGGCTTTGGCAATATCAGGTTGCATCTGGCAAGTTTCCTAAGTCCTCAAAACCTCAGTTCCCTCATCTCTAAGATAGGTAGACTAAGACCTACTTTTTAGGATAATGCAGAAAAAGTGTTTAATAGAGTGCCTGACACATAGTGAGTACTAAAAAAAAAAAAATGTTAGCTATTGTTATGGTCGTAGTAGTTATAAGTTAATAGGTAAAGGTCAGGCATGGAGACTCAATGTCCGTGATCCCAGCACTTTGGGAGGCCGAGGTGGGAGGATCGCTTGAGGCCAGGAGTTCAAGACCAGCCTGGGCAACATAGCGAGATCCTGTCTCTACAAAAACAAAACAAAACAAAGAAACAAATTAATAGGTAAGAGAAAAAAATTTTAGGATCTTCTTGGATATTGAGCCAGATTTCTAATCAGATGGATTCTTGTTTTGGTCTCTGTGTCCTGAGCCAGTTATAGGCACTGCTTAGAGCAGGCTGATGGTGTTCTCCTTGTGTGCCTGTTCTGGCGGGTAACAGCTGCCTGCAGAACTGTGTTGAGACGGACTCTGAAGCCAAATCTGAAGCCAAATCAATCTATAATTGATTAGTAATGTCTGTCTTGGGGTGGGAAAAGACAGGACTGATTTGTGCCAAGTATTTGCTGTGCCTGGACTAGACCCCCCTCCTGAGCAGTGGGAAAGAAGACGGACTGTAGGAGAAACACTGGGTTTGAGTCGCACTTCTCCTACTCCCTGGCTTTGTGACCACAGGGCTGGCATTTAACCTGCCTTGGCTTAGTTGTTGCATCTGTAATATGAGAATAACCAGGTTTACCCTGCCTGCCTCCTAGGGTTGTTGGTGAGGATCAAATGAGATAATGCTTGTAAAAACACTGTCAGTTGTGAGGTGCTGTATAAATGCAAGGTGTTTCTGTTATTAGCCTGTGGTATTCGGCCAGTTCGTACTTGCCAGGGAGGGAGAGCCAAGTCAGTGACGCTCTGGTCCGCTTCTGCCTGCGTCAGCTCGGCCCGGATTCCGGATTCCACATCCTCCTCCTGAGCGCTGACCTGCGGGGGACAGCCTGGCAGGGCGGAGAGAGCTCGTGTTGAAAGCCAGATGCTGGCCCGCTTATTGACTGTGTGACTTAGGTCAAGTCTTGTAACCTGTGGGAGCTGTGATTCCTTTGATTCCTTCATTTGTAACGTGGAGCTTTAGATAAAATAATAATGGCATCTGTCTTAACTGTCCCCCTGGGTGGTTGCACAGCACGAGGGTGACGGGAAAGTGCTTGGGAATCACTGTGATCCCTTACTATGATCCGAGCCAAATCCATCCTCACTCTGCAAAGCCTCTCCTCTGCTCCCCTCCCCCTCCACGATCCTGTTTCTGGTTCAAATTGGGGCACAGCCTCCATGACCTCGTGGGGGCAACATGAAAGTGGCAAAGGCAAAGTTAGAATGGAGCCGGAAATTGGAGGCCAGCAGAACCTGAAATGGAAGCAGAGGTGGAGTGGGGCTGTGGCCTGGGCTGGGTGTGGCAGGGGCTGGGGAGCCCCACACCCGCGAGGAGCAAGGGGAGCCTGAGAAGAAAGTCAGTGGACCTCGTGTGAAGTCAGAGCCGGCCAGTGTTGCCGAGCAGGGTGGCCCACAGCCCCAGCCCCAGGCAGTCCCCCAGACACTGCCTCGCTCTTGGCAACCCTCCAGAAGGTTCTGGACCCTGGCCCTAGAGCGTTAGAGGCCCCATGTTCTGAGGCCGCCACGGGACATGCATGCCTACTTGTACCCTAATCCATTCCCTCTCCACCCTCCAAGTATTCCTTCTTTATAACCCCTAGGAACCTTCAGCAAAGAGAAGAGCAGTTTGACCAAGGCTGCCTGCGTTAGTTCCCTAGAGCTGCTGTAAGAAAATGCCACCAACTATGTGGCTTAATCAACAGACATTCATTGTCTCACAGTTCTGGAGGCTTCAAGTCCAAGATCAAGACGTTGGTAGGGTTGGTTCCTTCTGAGGTCAGTGAAGGAGGATCTGTTCCGTGTCTTCCTTCTAGCTTCTGCTGGTTGCTGGCAATCTTGGGTGTTTCTTGGCTGGTCAGTGCAACACCCGATTCCTGGCTTCACCTTCACAGGTGTTCCCCCTGTGTGCATGTCTGTCTCTGTGCCCAAATTTCCCCTTTTTATGAGGATAACGTCAT
Source organism: Propithecus coquereli (assembly GCF_000956105.1). NCBI lineage: Eukaryota > Metazoa > Chordata > Mammalia > Primates > Indriidae > Propithecus > Propithecus coquereli. The sequence goes on from NW_012139858.1 coordinate 979,378, forward strand.
AATGGATTAGGGCCCACCCTAATGACCTCATCTTAGCTTGGTCATCTGCAAAGACCCCATCTGCAAATGAGATCACCTTCTGAGGCCCTGGGGATTAGGACTTCCACATATGAATTTTGTGGTGACACAATTCAACCAGCAGCACTGTCCTTGCTTCTCTGGTGCCGATTCAGACGAAGAAGGCTGGGCGAACACAGGGAATGAGGTAGAATGAAACACCGGAGTACCAGGGCACCTGCTCTTGCTCAGTTAGCAACTGGAGGAGCAGTTATGCTATGGAGACTATTTCCCCATATTTTGCTGGTAGAAGGGAAAACAGCTTCCAGTACTGTATTTTCAGAGCTTCAGGACAGCCCTGACATGGAATAGATGCTCTATAAACATTTGTTGAATTGTAACCAATGAAGGAAACCCAGCACATACCAGCAACTATTTATCATGTGTACTGTGGTACCCAACACTCTGCCTGGCCTGGAGAAAAACACAGTGAATGCTTGCTGAATTTACAATCAGGGTCTCCATGTAGGACATCTGGCCTTAGATTTAAGAGCTGGGCCTCACCAGGAGTAGAATGCAGAGCTCAGGTGGTGAGTCTCAGAGAGGGCGCCTCCCTGAGTCCTGAGTCTCTTGCTTCTCCTAGGTGATCTCATTCCAGCCCTGGCACTGAGGGCCCCGTTCTAAAGCAAACTTCATGTCCTGGACTGAGTCTTATATTTCTAAGCTGACACGCAATCCTTTTCCTTTCCAAAGCTTGCTGCTCCTGCGTCTCACCCACGCATCAGCGTTATAGAGTTGGAAGTGACCTCAGCAATCATCGAGTCCCACTTCTTACTTTGTAAATGAAGAAACTGAAGCAAAGGAGTGAGACTATGACTGAGGCCACACAGCCAGGACTCCTGACTCCCAGCTGTGGCTCTTCCTTTGTCATTGCCCCTGTCTTCTGTCGGCTGACTGTTCATAAGGAATTTATCCAGTAAAGGAGAATACTGTAATCTCGTTCAAATGCTCAGGTGTCAGCAGAGTGTGAGGCTGGGGTGGGGACTTGGGGCATTTAGCTGTCTGGGAAGAGGCTTGGGGCCAGGCCCTTCCAACCCCCAGCCTTCAAGCTGTGCCACCTGGATGGCTGTTTGCTTTGGGGAAAGCTGACTTTCAATCGCTCACATCAACCCTCCAACCACCCAGAGACAAGAGAGGCCTTGTGGGAAGCCAGGCTGTGGCCCCGTCCTGACCTCACCCTGGGCAGCCCTTTCCTGTTTCCCAATTCCCCCTGGCCCCGGCCAGTTTCACATCCAGGGATGAATAATCCTCCAGTCTACTGGTGGCTGAGCGCACTGGGGTGCAGGTGCGTCCTTTGTGCAATGGCCAGGCCAAGTAAAGGGCAAGATGTGGCCCTGAAATTCACCCTTAGAGCTCTTTACAGTTTATAATGCCCTGAGAGAATGCTGGTAGGTGCCCCAATAGCCACCCTGTGCTTCCCTAGCACCCACCAGCCCTGCGGGTGCTATTGAAATGGCCTCCCACTGCGTAGCCTATGCCAGCCTTACGCACAGTGGGAGCCTTGTCTGAAAGGCCCTGAGCACATACAGTCAGCCTTTAGTATCCATGGCTTCCGCATCTGTGGATTCAACTAACCACAGATTAAGAATGTTTGAAAAAGAAATTGCGTCTGTACTGAACATGTGCAGACTTTTTTTTCCTGTCATTATTCCCTAAGAAACACAGTATAACAACTACTTACATAGCATTTACATGGTATCAGGTATTAGAATAATCTAGAGATGACAAAGTATACGAGAGGATGTGTATAGGTTATATGCAAATACTATGCCATTTTATATAAGGGGCTTGAGCACCTGCAAATTTTGGTATCTGAGGGAGGTCCTGCGACCAATTCTCCATGCACATGGAGAGACAACTGTATTCATAAAACCTAAACTCTCATTAAGAAGCCGAGATTAATGAGTAAAAACCAACCAACCAACCGAACTGGAGAGGGAGGTCGAAGGTTCTCATTAGGATTATTATCAGATTTAACAAAAAAATACAGACAGGAAGCTCAGTTAAATTTGAATTTCATTACTATCAAGTAATTATTTAAAAAAAGAAAAAAATGTGAATTTCAGATAAACAAATAATGAATAATTTTTTTGTATAAGTGAATTCTGTGCAATATTTGGGGCATACTTATGCTAAAAACCACTTGTTACACTTCTGTATCTGAGTTTAACTGGGTTTCCTACTTTTGATCCGGCAACCCCAGTGCCTGTGGAATTCCACGGTCAGGATATCTGATGAAACACCTTGACTCTTGACTGTTGGGACTAAATCTGGGCACTCTTCCAGTCCTGACATTGGCAGGTCTTGATTGTTACTGTTCCCAAGCGCTGGACCCGGGTCTTCGGGGAGTTCCACAGGAAGGCTCCTGCGTGATCCCTGCTCCTGGGAACTCCCTGTAACAGGAGGTGCCCCGCCAGTTCCCGGAAAACACAAATGTAACCATGAAGTCAGCGCTTTTTAAATATGCAGTCTCATTACAGTGTGCTTTCAGATACCCTTCTCATTTGATTCCTCAACATCCCTGAATAGATTTGGCAAATATCACCTCCTCTGCTTAACATGAGAAAATACTCAGGTGATATTGGCCGTATAGCACTCATTTATGCATGCATGTGTATAAAAGGATTTGGCCTTTTTAATTTAAAATTAATAATATACAAACATATATAAAAAGGACTTGGAATGGAAGACCACACGCCTACATGTTAATGGTGGTTATCTCACAATGGTAGAAATATTTCCTTTCAATTGCAGGAGAGACCTTGGGAACTGAAGATGATGCACCCCCTCATTCAGAAAGCTCACATCCTCTCTGGGTCCCCCCCAGCTGTCTTTCCTCAGTAAGAGTTGCCAGCATAAACGTGGCTATGAAATACGTGGCTATGAAAATCTAAGATCAATGCCGGCATCATTATATTTGATTATTTTTTGTGTATGCGTATATGTAAGCTCCATATGCACAGTGTTCTCCATTTTAGGAATTGCTTGTGTAAAGTGATTATATTTGTATTTATCTCCCACTGAGCAGAAAAATTCAGTCTTAAATGCATATTAAATCAAATCAGGAGGACCTATAAAAGCAGCATCTGTCAAAACATATTTGGCCTTTATACCATTATGCTCTAACATGATTTGTTCAATGTTAATCTTGCTTCAAAAAGAAAATGTTGGGAAGCTTTACTTAAATCTACCAAGCAAGAAAACCAAATCAATACAAAACAAAACCCCAGATGGCCAATTGTTTCAGCCCCAAGACCTGTTTCACTCCTTTTTGTAAGAAATATTTGCCTGGAACATCCATCATTTCTATGGCAGGAATCGTATCCAGCTCCTCAGGAGAAAAAACTAGGAGAAGCTCTAAGTGTAAACACCTAAACCATGGAAGGAAAACCACATGCTAGTTACTTTGAAAACAGTGGCACTTTTGATCATTCACGACAAGCACTGACAAATTGATTTGATATTAAAACGCATCTAAGCAGACTTGGAAACTGGAATTCTCTGATGGTGGGCGGACCAGCGAGGGTGTTGGTTATTCCAGACACATGATTGCCACCTAGTGGCAAACAGTAACTTCATCTGCATGGCCAAGGCCTTCTGCCCCCCACCTTGCCCACTGCTCAGGAAAACAACACCATTCTTTGCTAGCACTGACCTCAACTCAAACTCTTTAATTTTTCCTCTTTTGTTATATCTCCTTTTAGTCCTGTTTTTTAAGTAATGAAAAGTCATCGATTTACCATCTCCAATACCCAATATTTTCCTTCACTGCTCCATGTCATTAGTCCAAGAAAGCCCAAGAACCTACCTGCAAACCCTTCCATATCTCTCACTCCATGTCCTCCTTTAATCACGGTTGTTGTATAGGTGAGATGAAGGGTTCCTGCCTTCATTCTCTCTACCCAGCTACGTCCACTCTGTCTCCTTCTATTTCACATCACCAGATGCAAGGTTTCCTCAAGAGAGAAACCCATGAAAGAGAGCCTGGTAAGGGCACCCAAAGAGCTGAGAACAATAGCATATCCATTACCTAACTAAGGAAGTAATTAAGTAAACATTTCTACTGTTACCAAGTCTCCCAAGGTTCAAAAGTAATAATGCTGATAATAGCAACTGTTTGTGGTGAAAATATATGGGAAACACGTCATACATACGGTATACATATTTTCATAAAGGATGGATATATGTACATATGCGATGGGGGAAACAAATAAGCCAACATAAAGTTGAGACACAAAATGACAAGGCAGTGGTACAGAGAGGGTGTATGCCAAATTTAGTTTCATCTTTGTATTGGTGATTCTGTTTGCCACATCCTCCTCCTACAGACCTGGACCTCCTCTAACATCCTCTCCGCCCTAGTCTGAGCCTGGGTCCCAGCCCCTCGGCTCCCTGGCTGTCGGTTTCTGGTTTGGTTGGGTCAGTGCCGGGCTGCACCAGGAGAACAGAAAGCAGGAGGGAAGAGAATTGGGTGAGGGCAGAGGAGGTGAGGATGTCCTGCCCTCCTGCTCCCTCCGGCTTTAAGCCATGTGACACACCCTCCATGGCTCATTTCTAGGGAGTCCTCTCCTGCATGGCTCTGACTCCATTTCCTCTCCTGGCTGCTTCCAATTTAGGGGTGTTAACAGCTTCCAGCTGTTGCTACTCTCTGGGGGCTTCATTATCCTGTTTATTCCCTTCACCCTGCCCAGCTCTGTGGACGTGGAATTCTCTCCAACTAAAGCACTGAGTGGAATCATTTCTTCTGCTGTTGTCTCTTTTTATTAATAAGTCGTCTGATTTTCCCCTCTGTGCATGTGAACACGTATTATTGGAAGCAGAAGGGATCTCTTCATTCTTCAAATTAAAAGTGGACTGAAAGGACATTTTCTGAATGGCTGATTCATTTCCATGAAAAGCCTCATAAAAACAATACTCATTATTTAATAATTAATGGTACACTTAAAAAATCATCTTTATTTTAAAAATTATATGAAATTAGGAGAATCCCAGAAAATCCTGGTTGTATGTTGCAAAAATTAGGGGGTAGGCATTAGGGTGTGGGAGGGGGTATGACAAAAGACACTGAGGACAGGACGAAGCTGTCAGGGTTTGATCAGAGAATGAGAACCACTAAGAGTGATACAGAATAGGGATTTATTTTATTTTTTTATTGTATAGTAAGTTCTTACTTAACGTCTTCAATGGGTTTTGGAAACTGAGACTTTAAGCAAAACGACACATAATGAAACCAATTTTACCATGGGCTAATGGATGTAAACAAGAGTTAAGTTCCTATGGCACATTTCTGGTCACAAAAACATCACCAAACACTCCTAATCTTAAACATTGAAATAAATGTGAGCTATACACACATTTAAAAAAGATTAATAAAAACAAGTAAGTAATTATTTACCCAAACATTCCAGTTCAGGGTCACAGGAGGCTAGAAGCTATCCCGGCAGCTCAGGGCGCAAGGCAGGCACCAGCCCTGGACAGGACGCCGTCCCATCCCACACCCACACCCACACTCGCTCACACTGGGACCGTGCGGACACGCTGATTCACCCGCAGTGCCCATCTTCAGCGGGCGCAGCTTTGGGAAGTGGGAGGAAACCCGCGCAGACACGGAGAGAACGTGCAACCGCCACACAGCGACAGATCTTCCCGCGCCCCCTCTACCTCCTGCCCCAGTAACCACCTTGCTGCTGTTTCTGTGTTTCTGAATTTTTAAAAAAAGATTCCACACACAAGTGAGATCACGCAGTTTTTTTCTTTCTGTGTTTGCCTTATTTCACTTTCTATAGGATCCTCCAGTTTCATCCATGTCGTGGTAAATGGCAAGATCTCATTTTTTTATAGCTGAATAATATTTGATTGTACATACATATATACATATATATGTCACATTTTTTAACCCATTCATTCATCAACAGATACTTCAGTTGTCTCCATATCTTGGCTATTGTGAATATTGCTGCAGTGAACGTGCATATGTATCTACAAGGTGGTGGTTTCATTTCCTTTGGGTACATGCCCAGAAGAGGAAATGCTGGGTCATATGGTAGCTCTGCTTCTGATTTCTTTAGGAACCTTTATAATATTTTCCATCGTGGCTGTGCCATTCTACATTCCCACCAACAATGTACAAAGGGTTTCCTTTTCTCTGCACCCTTGCCATACTTGTTCAGAATAAGGGATTTATTAAAGGGATAGCCGTGACACAATTGTGGGAGTTGATGGAGAGCAAGGATGACTTAGAACTGTGTAGACAAACTAGAACCAATGAGGTCAACTGGAATGCCTGCAAGCCTCAGGGTACTCTGTCTCCACAAATCCCATGAGAATTTTTCCAGTGGCTAATGCTAATCTGGAACCTCACAGGGAAGGGAGATCTGGGAAACGTATTTCCAGCACAGCTAAATTGATGGGGTACAAAGCCACTACTACTACACTGTTATTTTGAGCAATTTAAGGCTGTTTGAGGAGATGACAAATAAATCTAACAGGCAGAGTTAATTAGGAAGAAACTTAGGAGATAGTGAGTGTGTCAAGAGCCAAACCAAGAGCAGTTCTAACAGATGTGTCTGCCATGAGTCAGACATGGCTGGAGGACCGCAGGGCCCATTATGGCCAAAGTACCCCCTGGAGGGACAAATGCTGGGCCTCGTTGAGGCCAACATCACTTCGTCCTTCCTATCATAAAGATACCACGTAGGTAGCAAAGAAAAGCCACCTCTTCACTCCTGAGTGTAGCACTGGGGGAATTCATCCTGAGGGGAGATCATTGCTGCTCATGCATTGAAGACTGTGACTGGGGTGAGAGGGGACGGGGCAGTTTTGTCCACCGTAAGGTCTGTGTCATTTGAATCTCCTCCAACCAGGCCCCAGGAACTCTCGCCAGCATCTCAGAAGAACAGATGTAACAATGAGTCAGTGGAGTCAGGGAATATGTGGTCTTTTGTTACTGGTTTCTTTCATTTAACCTAGTGTTTCACCTGTATCAGTACTTCATTCTTTTTTATGCTCATGTAAAAAGTAATAATATACCATTATTTGGATAAACAGATTTTGTTTATCCATTCATAAGCTAATAAACATTTTGCATTGTTTCCACTTTTTGTCTGTAATGAATAATGTTGCTTGAATATTGTTGTATGAATTTTTGTACAAACAAATGTTTCAATTTTCTTGGGTGTGCACCTAGGACTAGAATTGCTGGGTCATATGGTGACCTTATATTTAACCATTTGAGAAACTTCCAAACTGTTTTACCAAATGGCTGCACCGTTTTACAATCTCATCAGCAATCAATAAAGGTTCTAATTTCTCTAATTCTTGCCAACACTTCTTATTGTCTGTCATTTTGATTTTTGTCTTAGTGGGTGTGATTTGGATTTGATTTTCCCCAGTGACTAATGATGTTAAGCATCCTTTTATGTGCTTATTGGCCATTTGTATATTTTCTTTGGAAAAATATTTGTTGAAATCAATTTTGAAATATTGGATTATTTGTCTTTTTATTATTAAGTGGTAAGAGTTCTTTGTATACTCTGGATATAATAGTCTGATAATCAGCTACCTGACCTACAAATATTTTCACCCATTCTGTCATTTCCTTTCCACTTTTTTGATAGTGTTCTTTGTAGCACAGAAGTTTTAAATTTTAATGAAGTCCAATTTATCTAGTTCTTCTTTTATTTCCATACTTTTGATGCTCTATCTAAGAAACCACAACCCAAGGTAACAAATATTTACTCTTACATTTTCTTCTAAGAGTTAACAGTTTTATCTTTTACATTTAGTTTTATAATGCATTTTGATTTAATTTTTGTGCATGATACAAGGTACATGTGCACAAATTGCAGCACACCTTTCCACCACTTTGCCCTCTATTTTTCACTTAATATGTCTATATTTTTAGGTTGCCTCATTTTTTTTTTTTTAAAGAGATGAGGTCTTGCTCTGTCACCCAGGCTGGAGTGCAGTGGTGTGATCAATCATAGCTCAGTGCAACATGCAACTCCTGGGCTCAAGCGATCCTCATACCTCAGCTTCCTGAGTAACTGGGACTACAGATGTGCCACCATGCCTGGCTGATTTTTAAAATTTTTGTAGAGATGGTGTCTTGCTATATTGCCCAGGCTTGTCTCAAACTGCTGGTCTCAAGTCATAGGTGTGAGCCACCATGCCCAGCTGGGTTGCCTCATTTTTAATGGCTGCACGCAACAGCATTTTATGGATGTTCCAAATTTATTTAACTTATTCTCTTTTGAGAAACTTTTAGATTGTTTCTAGCATTTTTCTACTACTAAAAATGCTGCAATGAATAGTTATATACATATGCTGTTTTCTACTTACCTGTAGATGCATTTCTAGAAATGAATCAAATGGGTCAAATGGTACAGACACATAATTTTGAAAGATGATGACAAGTTGCCTTCCACAGAGTGAGTATCAGTTCACACTCTCACAGCAGGGTTCTGATCAGCAGGGGGAATGACAGAGAGGGAACGGAGACAGATGGTTTTAACTGCAGGGTTGTAGGTGAGGATCTTAACAAGCCTGTTGTAATACAGGCAAGGGATGGTGACCCCCTGCACTGAAGTGTGGCCTTGGAAACAGAAAAGAGGGGTGGAATGATGATGACACTTAAGAGGAAGAATAGAGAGAGTCATCAAAAATACAGAAATTTTAAAAAATCTTGTTTTATCCTTTTTTAAAAAAATATTTATCTGGTGACTAGTAAAAACCAAATGAAAGAGTCTCAATCCACATGGAGCTTACATTTTAAGCAGGGAGACGAGCAATAGCGAATAAGCAGGTACATGCTGGGTTGCGGTAAGTGCCACGAAGCGGAATAGTGCGGTGTAGAGGGAAGACGGAATGAGCCCGAGATCTGCTACTTGCTGGAGGGTGGTCAGGCCTCTTTGAAAGTGGTATCTGAGCAGAGATCTGAAGGAAGTGAGAGAGCAAGGCATGGATCCAGGCAAGAGCCCCTAGGCTGTGAAACAGGCCTGACTTGTTCAGAGTGACCGCGGGGGCCAGAGGCCAGTGGGCAGTTCCCCCGAGGTGGCTGGGGTCAGATCCTCTAAAGCCTTGTAGGACACTTCGGGAACTTTGGTTTATAATCTGGATGAGTTGGGGGGTTTTAAGTGGAAGAGTGACCTGTGTTCCACAGGGCTGGTTCTGGCTGCTGAGTGGCGGGTGGATGTACAGGTCAAGAGTGGCAGAAGGAGACCAAGTAGAGAGACTGTCGCAACAATCCCACGAGGCACATGGGCACTTGGGCAGCGGGTGGAGGTGATGCGGGTGGTGGTGAAATTTGGTCAGATGGAGACTATATTTAGAAGCTAAGCCCTAGGTAACTTTGGAGCTTTAGCTTCTCCTTTCATCTCATCCAAATGATTTGCCTAATGCCTGGCAAACCACCTCATTGCTCTGTGCTTATTTTCCTGACCTGTTGAACAAGACCAAGAATGCTTCGCTGGAAATCACTGAGATGCTGGGATGAAAGGCCCACACACATGCTGTCACTCTGCATTCATTGTCACGAAAAGGCACCCCTTCCAACAGCAACACTTACGTCATTATTATGGCAAAACACTGCTTCCTCTGGCAAGGCTTTCGTTTCTGAACTTGACTTAAAATGTGTGCTTTGGGGATGAAAGTGGTTGTGTGTATGCATACAAGGATTTTTTTTTTCCTTAAGAATTTGAAGGCTGGGCATCATGGCTCATGCCTGTAATCTCAGCACTTTGGGAGGCTGAGGCGGGAGGATTGTTTGAGGCCCAGAGTTCGAGACCAAACTGTGCAACAAAGGGAGAGACTGTCTCTACAACAAATAGGAAAATTAGCCGGGCATGGTGACGCTTGTGCGTAGTCTCAGCTACTCGGGAGGCCAAGGCAGGAGGATTGCTTGAGCCTAGGAGTTTGAGAGGTTGCAGTGAGCTATGATAAGGCTGCTGTACTTTAGCCTGGGCAATAGACCCCATCTAAAAAAAAAAGAATTTGAATTATAAACCAAGTAGATTTCTGTTTATTCTCTAGATGTAATCTATCTTTTGTAAATTGATCATGTCCTTTTCCCATTTAT
>NW_012139858.1:989559-1065295 GCF_000956105.1 Propithecus coquereli
CTACCCGAAGGATGGACATATTTGAAACACGGACTTCGGTGGGGGGGGAACCAAGGGCAACACACGTAACCTAAACATATGTACACCCATAATTTGCTGAAAAAAAAAAAAATGTGTGCTTTGGGGATGAAAGTGGTTGTGTGCATGCATACAAGGATTTTTTTTTTTTCCTTAAGAATTTGAAGGCCGGGCATCATGGCTCATGCCTGTAATCCCAGCACTTTGGGAGGCTGAGGCAGGAGGATTGTTTGAGGCCCAGAGTTCGAGACCAAACTATGCAGCAAAGTGAGAGACTGTCCTACAACAAATAGGAAAATTAGCTGGGCATGGTGACGCTTGTGCGTAGTCTCAGCTACTCGGGAGGCCAAGGCAGGAGGATTGCTTGAGCCTAGGAGTTTGAGAGGTTGCAGTGAGCTACGATGAGGCTGTTGTACTTTAGCCTGGGCAACAGACCCCATCTAAAAAAAAAAAGAATTTGAATTATAAACCAAGTAGATTTCTGTTTATTCTCTAGATGTAATCTATCTTTTGTAAATTGATCATGTCCTTTTCCCATTTATAAGCTGGGTTAAAATCTCTTTCTTATAGATGCGTGCTGACAGTGGATAAAGGAAAGATATTAATCCTGATGTTCCATACTTAAGCAAGTATTATTTTAGGGATCTTACTTATTCTTTAAATCTGTCTGTGATATCTTTGATGCATAGAAATTCTACATTTTTATCTAACTATAAAGTAGCAAAAAAATTGTTCACAATTTAAATTACAAGTATGTTGTAAAAGGTAAATGTTTAATGAAGTGGAAAATATTGGAAACGAGACAGCATATACGGCTTATAGTATACAGGTGAAATAATACATCTACTTAGAAAAATCTTAATACAATGTATCAAAATATTAGAGTAGTTTTATTGGGGCTGGGAGACTTTGGGTGGCATTTCCACCTGCTTTGTCAATTTTCTAAATTTTCTTTACTCAGCATTTATTTTAAATGAGTATGTTCTTCTCTTCCTTTCTCCTTCCAGACTAGCTGGTGAAAATAAAATAAAATACTCCCGTGGATTAGGTTCCTAATTAGAGACAGTTTGCAAAGGAAGAGAGCTTTTAAAAAGTCTATCATTATGTATACATATTCACAAATCTGTAGATCTGAATGGAGCCTAAATAGTAACAGTATGCAACCCTAATACTCACCCAATTCAGATATTAATTTATATGTCCAAAATGCCCAATTGCTGGCACGGTGTGGAGATGGGCAGTGCTGCTTTGGAATAATTCTAGTAAAGATCCAGTGGTGAAAAAGGCATTCCAGAAATCTAATCATCCCAGTAGACCTGCATCATTGTCCTCCATTATATTCTTAACTAAGATCCCACTGAGTCCACGGTCTTACAACCTTTACCACCTACTTGCTGGCTGAAAATTCCCATAGCCGGTGAGTAGGGGAGCTGTCGGAGTTTTCTAGCCTGGTAGCACTGCTGCTGAGCCCCTCCTCATGGTGATGTCACGCATGTGCCCCTGAAACCAGGAGCCCACGGCACACGAGAGGGAGCTACACACCATGGTGAGGCAGGGCATCAGGAAAGTTGCAACTGCAGAGACTGGAAAACATACCAAAATTCAAGCCCTAAAACACTCCTAGGTTTTAATAGTTAAAGTGATCCATCTGGTTCTTGTCTGTTTTTCTCTGTGTATATATTTTTTAAAGTTTCAAGATCTTATAACTTTTCACTAAAGCTAGTTTTGGTCTGTGGGTTCCTTCTTCAAGGCAAAACATCGCCTATCCCACCTATGAAAAATATTCTTCAAAATGAAGAAGAAAAGTGGCACCATTTTCCTGAGATCCTTAAGAGGACCCCCAAATCCCCAAAATGATGCCTAGTTAAAGAAACTAGATACTGTCTTTATAAACAAGAATGGGAGAAAGGGATGAACCATGAAGCTAATGATGATGTTTAAGGGCCATGCTTTGAGCATCACTGTCCAGGTTTCAGTTCTGGATATGGCTGCTGTACCAGCTAACGTTCTAGCTGGAAATAGCTGGCACATTCGGACTGGGTAATTGAAGCCTAAAGGGAGAAGAGGAGGGGTTGAGAGAGAACTTGAGCTGCATAGAGAGACCAGCTTGGCAGGAGCCAGGACTTTGGGTGGAGCAGGAAGAGAGCAGGCAGCCTGGGAATATACACCTCCAGCCCTCTCTTCCCTCTCTCTGACCTCCTGGCACTGCTTCCCAGCATCTAAACCCAACTGGAAGCCGGAGAGCAAGGGAACCTGCTGATGCAGTTGACCCCTTGGGGCACAGAAAAGGGTGGAGCAGGGTGGAGAGTGGGTTGGGGAGACAACAACGAGATCAACAGGTCAACTGCTTCTCAGAAATAAAGATCAGAAATAATGTGGGCTCTGTCTTCTGAGAAGTAATGACTACTTAAGCAAGACTTTTAAAAACTGAAAATGGAGGAAAAGATTCTCCTTAAATGTGGGAATTAAAGTCAAAATTGTGTGTTCGTCTATAAAGTCTACATTTTTCTGCAGACACGCACACTCATACAAACACAGACACACATGTCACACACATACAGACAGTCCATATAAATGTCTCTGGCTAGAGAATTAATGGGACAGTGATTACTATACTCAGGAAATACACTATCAGACAATGGGTGGCTACGTCTAGGTCCATTTCCTGCCCCTGGATTATTTTCATGATAACCCAAGAACTTTTGGAAAACACAAAGGACAGTTTTTACTTTAGCAGCTTCTTATCAGCTGCCTTGAAAAATGTGCCCAATAAAATGTCAATACAATCAAGCTGTGAACCTATTCTCTAGTCCAGCATCACCCAGGTGATGCAGGGGTCCTTGCAGAACCATCTTGACACCTTAAGATACTAGCGGTATGTTATTAGGCAACTGCAATGCTAGCCAGACAAAATCCACAATACCACCTTGCATTTATTTAGCACTTTACAGTTTCCAAAGAAGTTTAACAGGACATGAGTACCCAGTAGTATTCCTCTGCCATTTTAGGAGGTAGAGACACGATCGCCTAATTTGTTTCTTTAACCCATCGCCCAACACAAGTGTCCAACTTATAGTAAATGTTTGCCAATTTGAATTGGCCTAAAAAGCCCCAGCAGAAAGGGAATAACTGGAAAATTGAGCATGTGAAGGTTTCGTTTCTTCTCTACCATGAAAACTATTATTCCACCATCTTTTAAAGTATTTCTTCTTCTCCATGGTCAAAGTCAGGCTCAGGCATATTCATGTTCCACATCATGGGGAGGAGAAAAGGGAGTGAGTCCAGGCAAGTCATTCCCTTTAAGCAGGTGAGACAGAAGTTGCACAAAACACAATCTTTTGAGGAGAACTTGTCACGTTACTACACCTCTCCCGACTTAACCAAGCATTCTTTCCAACCATGTTCATACTCTGCTTCTGGCACATACTATCTCCTACATCATGCTAGTGTTCCCGGTGATGTTTACTTTCCATTTCAGCTGGTGTCCCAGGGGAGCCTCCTCCTGGCCCTTAATTGGCTTTCAGGGTGGAAGGATAACAGAAACCACCATGGTAAAATCAACAGGACTTGACTATTTTTAAATACCTGGTGAAATACAAGGGGGAATTGAAAATTTTTTGTTGTTTTTGTTTTAGTTTGAGCCTGAGGTGACTTATGATTTTTATCGCATGAACCAATATGGGAAATACTGAAAGAGAAACAGATTTAATGAGAATAAAAATAATAATAATTAAAATAAAAACAATACGTAGCATAGATTACATACTGAGAACTTTGAATGTATTACTCCATTCGGTCCTCAAAACAACACTTATTTACTCTTGTTTTCCTAATTTGGGGATGAACCTTGGGCTTAGAGAGGTAAAGCAAATTGCCCAAGGTCATGTTGCTTGAAGCAGCAGAACAGAGAGTTGACTTTGGCTTTGCATGTAATCACTGTGCCATCCTGTGTGCCCTTCAGTGCTACACTGAGAAGAGGGATCTGATCTTAGAATTAGGCATGACTTGTGCTTTGAAGCTGGAAAGATTCAATGGCTACGGGAGACAATGCCTGGGAGTGTCTCAACAGCTGGGACTAGAGTCATCTGGAGGCTTTTTCGCTCACTGTCTTATTTCATTTGGGCAGTTGTAACAAAATACCACAGACTGGCTGGCCTACAATCATGAGAAATTTATTTTTCATGGCTCTGAAGGCTGGGAAGTCCAAGTTCAAGGCACCGGCAGGTTCAATGTCTGGTGAGGTCCCCTTCTTCATGGACAGTCGTCTTTTCACTGTAACCCCACATGGCAGGAAGGGTGAGGGATCTCTCTGTGGCCTCTCCTTATAAAGACACTAATCCCATTAATGAGGGCTCTGTTCTCATGACCTAATTACCTTGCAATATCCCCATTTCCAAATACTCTCACATTGGGGATTGATTAGGTTTCAATTTTGACTTTGGGAGGGATACAAACATTCAGGTGATAGCACCCCCATTTCCTGTGGTTGAATGTTGACTGTTGGCTGGGACCTAAGCTGGGCTGTCCATGTGGACTGGGCCTCCTCACAGCATGGCAGCTGTAGAGTATTTGGACATTTTAAATGGCAGTTTAGGGAAAAAGTGTTTTATGCAACTTCTGCTTAATCAGGAAGCTGCCAGGAAGTTGAATAACTTTTTATGACTGGTATGGTGATATTACAATAGGTCCACAAATATTTTGATACTCTTTCCTTCAAAAAATGAAGACTAATTCCCCTTCCTCAAGCATGGACTGCTTAATGACTCATTGCTAATGAACAGAGTAACACAGAAGTGATGGTGTTTGATTTCCACAATTAGGATGTAAAGACATTGTAGGTTCCTCCTTGCTCTCTGTCATGAGTCACTTGCTCTGGGAAAAGCCAGCTCCTGTGACACTCAAGCAACCCATGGAGAAACCCCCATAGCAACGAACTGAGCCCACTGTCATTAGCCAGCAAAACACTGAAGACTTCTTCCAGCAGGCAGGTGAGCGAGTCATCTTGGAAATCCATCCTCCATCCTCAGTCAAGCCTCAGATGACTGCAGCCCTGGCTGACATTTTGACAGAAACTTCATAAGAGACCCTGAGGCAGAGCCACCAGTTAAGCCACTCCCAGATTCTTGATACATACAGACTCTTGGTCATTTTAAGCCAATAAGTTTGGAGGTAATTTGTTGTGAAACAAGAGATAATTGATATACCTAGACTCAGAAGCCATGTAGTATCATTTGCTGCATTCTATTGATTAAGAGTGAGTTTCTAAGACCAGCCCACATTCAAGGGAAGGAGATAGACCTAACGACTCAATAAAAAGAGTGTCAAAAATTTTTCAGTCATGGTTTGAACTCCCACAAGGATGTTCAGGTTAGTGTACCTTTAATACATAATCGAGGAGGTAGCTAGCAAATACATAGAAATGCAAGTCTTTTGCAGCACATGTAACAATAGTGATCAAGTAATTACTTGTATAATTTCTTATTGAATTTCTATTATTCCAATAGGCTGTAAATTCAATGATAGCAGGATTTGCAGATCTGTTTTGTTCATCCTTACATTTCAAGAGCCTTGCATAGTATTTAACAGATATTAGATGATCATGCAGTATCTGTTGAATAAATGAAGGCATAAATTCTAGTTGATCAGGACACTATGAACATATATATGTGGCCCTGGAAGGTTTTTTTTTAAAAGTTGTTATCACCAAATGAACTTCCCGAATAATGCTTAAAAGTAGATAACTCGATCTTTACTTTTGTATAGAATCTTCTACTGTTTATTGTGTTGTGATTATCTTAGTTTATGGTTTCTCAGACCGTCTCATGTAAAATGATTTTAGGAATTGTATGAATGAAGATTTTAAATTTTAACAGGTATGTGATTATTTTATTGTACATTAAAGGGCACAAAGAATATAAAGTGTGTTAAAGGAAAATATTAGGTAAATTAGCGTAGGCAGCATGCAGATATGGTAAAAATAACAAAAATTATAATTGGATGACCCAAGTGGAATAAATATTATTAGGATGATCTTATACATAAGACATATAAACTGTGGTGGAGATACTTTTTTCTGCTTTACATAGGGAAAACTGAAGCTTAGAGATATTTACATAGTAGCCCGGCATGGTGGCTCACGCCTATAATCCTAGCACTCCGAGAGGCCGAGGCAGGTGGATTGTTTGAGCTCAGGAGTTCGAGACCAGCCTGAGCAAGAGCAAGACCCCGTCTCTACTAAAAATAGAAAGAAATTAATCGAACAACTAAAAATATATAGAAAAAATTAGCCAGGCATGGTGGCACATGCCTGTAGTCCCAGCTACTCGGGAGGCTGAGGCAGGAGGATCGCTTGAGACCAGGAGTTTGAGGTTGCTGTGAGCTAGGCTGATGCCACGGCACTCTAGCCCAGGCAACACAATGAGACTCTGTCTCAAAAAAAAAAAAAAAAAATATTTACATAGTGCTTTTCCCACTATGCCAGGTTTTGTGTAATTCAAGCAACTTGTTTTAAACTCTGCTCTTTGGTTCCTCATAAATATAGAGAGCTGACAGTTGTACACAGTCCCATCTATCCACACATTTTCCTATTTTACCTTTATCCCACCTCCCCAAATTTTTCCCTAATCCTCATATAATGACAGTGGGAGGCTTTATTTCGGTGGCTGAGACTAGGATTATGTCTTGTTTAGTGTTTCTCAGATCTCTCTTATTGCCATTTAGGGCTAAGGCTGTAAACTCATCTTTCTTCATCTGAATCTCGCAGCTCCATAGAGTTTTAAGTGAAAGAGCCCAGCCAGTAGACCTAGAGGCACTTTCTTGAAGCTCATTTATGGGAGAGAGAGTGCATTAGTTTTCTATTGCTGCCATAACAAATAACCACATAAGTAAACCAGATTTACTTATGTAAAACAATGCCAATTTAGTCTTTTACAGTTCTGTACATTAGAAGTATAGATACGGCATGGCTGAGGTGGGTCATCTGTTTAGAGTCTCATGAGGCTGAAATCAAAGTGTTGGTAAGGATGTCCTCCTTTCTGGAGGCTCAATCTTTTTCCAAGCTCATTCAGCTGTTGGCAGAATCTAGTTTCATGTGTTTGTAAGAACTGAGCTTCCTGTTTTCTTGCTTGCTGTTGGCTGAGGGTGGTTTTCAGTTTCTAAAAGCTGCCTGCATTCCTTGGCCCCCTTTGTCTTCACAGCCAGCATGGTGGGTCGAGTTCATCTCCTGTTTTAAACCTCTCGGACCTCCCCTTCTGCCTCTTCTCAGCTTTCAGCTGGAGAAAATTCTCTGCTTTAAAAGGCTCGTGTGATTCAACTGGGTACACCGACATAATGTAAGATCATTTCTTTGTGTTAGGATGAGTTGCAATCTTAATTAAATTTGTAAAGTCCCTAGCAGTAACTAGATTAGTGTTTGATTGAACAACCAGGGGACAGGAATCTTGAGGGGACATCTTTAAAGTTCTGCCAATCATAGGGAGAATCTCAAATAGTAGGATACAAAGATCTATGAACTAAAAAGGCTGATTAATTGCCCTATATATACCAAACATTCAATGTAAACCAGGGGCTTGATAATCAGAATAAATACTCCCATTCGACGGGGAAGAGATGTGAGGCACATGGCATTTACTGGTCAATAACAATTCTGAACCTTCCTTGGTCAATGTTACCAGGTCTCCCCACTCTGGATATAGGTGACATTCCTTGATTAGGCCCCAGTTCTGCTTCTTGGGAGTAGTTCTCTAGTCTATTTCCCCCCATGGCTCTTCATTCTGCATTTTGGGGAGATCTCTTCATTCGTTCTCATCATCCCCCTTGCTCATTTCTGCAGGGGCATCGTAAAATAGGCCAATTTGGTGCTGAGCAACTTTCACTGCCTGTTTCCTACTTGCAAAAACATGGGAGCCCAAAAGTCTTTTTACATTTCAAATTATCTCAGTCTCTTTTAATCCACGTTCTAAGGACTTTTGTCAAACTAAAGCCCTTATGGGTTTTGGTTCTGGATTTTAAAATGCCCAGGGTTTTCTAGATTTGATTCCATTCTATGTGCCAAAGGTCACACCCATAATTTTTTCAAGCTATATTTCTCTCTTTAGACATAATTACTGCTAATTGGGGCATACCAGGTTACTGTGGGAACGTGCCCTTAAGCTTCCTAGGAGTCTTTTTGTCTAGTAGTATAAATTGTTTCAAGAGGCAGAGTATAAAATTTTGACCTCTCAAGTTCTCTACAGAGGACAAAGTCCTTATGAAGGAAGTTGTCTGGAGCCTATCAAGGAACTATTTTCTGTTGTGCTGTTTGCTCTCCTGCCTAGGTGTAGACACGTAATCAACAATGACCATTTAGACAGAGCAGCTTGAGGAGCCAGGGAGGGTCCTGACACTTGGCAGCCATCAGCACCGTTAACCATAATCCTCTGTCATAGGAGGAAGCTACTCGGCCAGGCTCTGCCTTTTCATTCACCACCTCTTCCAGGCTGTCATTTGCTCTTAGAAAATCTTGCCAATTGGCCTGGAAACTAAAGCCTGTGGGGGACCCCTGGGGGAAGATGCCTATTACCAAGTGCATGACTTAATTACTGCCGTCACCTGAAAACAGCCATAGAAACGAAAGCGAGTATGTGAACCCAAGAGAGCATGAATATCTGTATCAGACCATCTTGTGCCAGGAGTTCCTGAGTTCTCTGGGTCAGGGCTTTTTAACAGAGTAGGAAGGAGCCCCAGCTATTGTCTCTCGTCCTGTAAATCTGCCCAGTGTCTGTCACATAGTTGGCAAAGATTCTGATTTCCAGGGGCAGCCAACACTGGCAGACAACCAGCATATCTAAAAGCCCTTTCCTGTTAGGAACGGCAAATACTTCTACAGCTCACTTCTTGCTGATCTCCTCTGAACTGAGTCTATTAGTGACATTTCTGTTATAAAGAGCAGTTAAAAGGTACAAAAATGATGAATTCCTTCTAAGTACCATATCTGTGCTTTGGGTAGCTGCTACCTGGTGAATGCAAGTATATACCTACCTGTTCAGGGCGATTTAGGGTGTGGTTCCCAAACCAGGCTGAATAGCATTTTAAAGGTATAGATTATCACAGTGCTGGAAAATTCTGATTTTGGATGGAGCCTAGAAACATGTGTTTCAAAAAGCTCTTCAGGCATAGGGCCGGGCGTGGTGGCTCATGCCTATAATCCTAGCACTCTGGGAGGCCGAGACGGGCAGATTGTTTCAACTCGGCAGTTCGAGACCAGCCTGAGCAAGAGTGAGACCCCCGTCTCTACTAAAAAAATAGAAAGAAATTATCTGGACAACTAAAAGTATATAGAAAAAATTAGCCGGGCATGGTGGTGCATGCCTGTAGTCCCAGCTACTTGGGAGGCTGAGGCAGAAGGATCGCTTGAGCCCAGGAGTGTGAGGTTGCTGTGAGCTAGGCTGACGCCACGGCACTCACTCTAGCCAGGGCAACAGAGTAAGACTCTGTCTCAAAAAAAAAAAAAAAAAAAAAAAAAGCTCTTCAGGCATAGTAGGTACAGTTCATTGCTCTAAGAAGTAATATCCATATTTTGGTGACTTTGTGCAATTGACATGTCTTTCTTGTTTGGATAACAGCTTGATGACTGTGTTCTTGGTTGGTGGGTAGCTGTCTTCCATGTCGTGATTCAGGGACCCAGGCTCCTTTCATTTTGTGCCAAAAAGAGAACACCATGTAATCATGGCAATGCCACTGCACAAAGAACCCATTTCCCCCAGGGCTTGGGAAACAAAGAAAAGAGGTTGAAATCATTAAAACGTAAGAGGGCTCCCATGGAGCAGGGACTCAAACATCGGAGAAGGGGCTGCCGCCAAGTTGCTGCTGCTGTTGTTCCCAAGCTTGGAGGAGGGCTCCCGCAGGGCTGGGACTCGCTGAGGAGGGGGTGCTGGCCAGCTGCTGCTGTCTCCAAGGAGGCACAATGATGCTAGTTCTGCAAGTGTTGAGAAAACTGCAAACTGGAGTCAACTGTTGCTACTGGAAGGAAGTGTCTTCCGCTGAGGTGAAGAAGAGAGGTAGAGGTGAGGTTGGCAGGACCTGGAGGCAAACAGGACACCCACAGGGAGCAAGCAGGAAGGAACACACTCTTCTTCCTTCCCACACTCCCAGTTTTCCACTAGAGCCCCTAGTAGCAGAAGCAAAGAGGAAAGCCCAGCAAAGTAGAAGCCCAGCCCCAGCATCCCAGAGCGGGCAACAGCTGAGTGGGGTTGAAGATGAGAGGCAATAACTCTGTAGATGGCACTGTAACGTATCCTGGGGTTAGGGACCGTGAGTGGCCATTGCTACCCATGCTGAGTTCCTTCCATTTGCCCTTTTGGATCTGCTCTTCGCCCTTCCCTGCCTTTGCAGTGTCCCCAGCGGCTGCCTGTGTGATGCACGACAGGCTGCCTGGTGTTCTAGCTTCTGAGCACCGCTAAGAAATGGGAGGGAAGGAGCAGAGTGCAGACGGGACACTCATCCACCTGTCCCCCAGCTGTCGGTTTGCTGTGTCCTTCCTTGGAGCTCCTTCTCCTTGCCCCTTCGGACCACAGTAGCAACACGGCCTTGCTGTCTTTAGCCCCAGAACACTGCACCATCCTTAGTGGGTTCCCAATAGCCTGTTCCCATCTCTGTACATAGTTTCTTTGTTAAGACCCTCTTCACAGTGTCCTAATCTCAGAGTGCCACTGTTTTTCTGGGACCCTGACTCATAGACAGTCTAGAACTGGGAAGAAGAGGAGTGGGCACAATTACAGGGAACCAGAGAGGGGAGCTGTGGGCAGACAGCCACCTAACAGAACTGTGGCCTTCTGCAGAGGGGCAGCCAACTGGGTGACCCAACAGGGAGGCAAGTGGTGGAATAAATAACCCAACATCATCTCCCCTCTTCTGATTTCCTGACTTGCTCTGACAGCTCCCCACTGGCCAAATCCAATGGGAAGCCAGAAGCGAGGTTGCTGCTCACATGGTCCTCACAGGTCAACCTCCTTGGTCATAGAGCAGGTTGAAGAAGGCTGGAAAGAATTGGAGGGGTGAACACAGCAATCAGTGTACCCAGGACATTTGACACTGTATCAGAGTGTGTATAACACCACCCTCCTCCATGTGATAAACTTCTTTTCAATAATATTCAGAAATAATTATTTTGATAAAAATAAATTATTTTATTCTATTGTTGATTTATCCTTTAGTTTTTAAAACAATTCACAATTTAGAAAGAACACACTTCAGTGTAAAGATATCATTCAAATTCAGTAAAATATAACATGAATGAATTTAATTTTGTACTTAACCAAAGAAAAATATTACACATCTCGGCATTAGACTTAACACAAATTAAAAATTCCACTGGCCATGTGCAATGACAGAATTGAAGTAACTCAAGTTATATTTCTTCCTCTTTACAAACATCGCACTGGCAGGGTCTCTTTTGGGTTTATTTTTTAAACAGACACAAGTGCCATACCACAGGGTTTTGGAGAGACGAGCTATAACCTAAGAGAACTTTGACAGTTGTAAACTGTAAAGATGCACCTTGAAATGAATATGCGTAGCTGAGTCAGGACTGACTCCAACTGGATGTTTTCTGAATTAAGCCCCCTGTGGAATACAGTGCTTCTTAAAGGATACACTACGAAAAGCAGGCTAATTTGAAGTTAACATATACATTATTAAAACGCAACTTAACTGCAGCCATAGTTTGAAACTTAGACCAACAAAAGATTGCTTTACTGACGTTTAGATTTGCCAGGGCCTGGTGATAATAGAAGCAGATCAATTCGGTGTAGTTTCATTATCGCTTTCAAACTCTCCCCCAGGTAACGCCCCCACCAGGGGACTGCTCCACTGCCTGCCCTTGGCCCACCACGCGCCGAGCCCGTCTGCTACGTGTTTTCTCTGCGTGGGAACTTCTGCTTTCCTTACGACTTCGGTTCACACCAGATCTTCAAGATCAGTCCTTCGAGATCCCTCGAGCTGCTCTTAACGTCCTGACCGTTCCACTCCGGCTTCCCACATTGTCTCCTTTCTCGATGTCCCAGAACTACCTACCTCAAATCCCTACAAGAGAGGCTTTTATTTGGCCAGCCCATCTCCTCGTGGAGCCAACCGTGTCATTGGCTCTTGCCAGTCAGTGCATTGATGCTATTGGCTCTGGTAAGGAAGAGGGCGGGGTCACTGACGCAAATCGTGCCTGCCTAGGGGGAGCTCTGGGCATTGCAGATCCTGGGATTGTTGAGTGCAACGCCTGAAAAGTGAAACATGCACAGAAATCCCTAAAGGCAAAATAAGAAAGGGCACTGGCTGTGGAGTCAGGTGAGCCTGCGTTTAAATCCCCTCTCTGATGGTCTCACAAGTCTGATATTTCCTTGTCTTGGGTTTGTTTACAGTGGAACGGGTGTTTCATTTAGGAAGAGAATACAAGTGATAGGATTCTCAGTAATAGAAGTGGCTGAAACGAAGAAGGGTTTCTTTTCCCCCCTGATAGCACTGGTCCAAGGCGGCTTCTCAGAGAAGCTCTTGGCTTTTCTCCTGTACTTGTCCCATCACAGCCCCTGACGGCTCTTGCAGCTGTGGACATCCTGTCTCTTCCCAGGTGGGAAGGAAGGGGAAGTGGGGATGGACCAAGTTCATGCCTAATATCAGAAAAGGCAAAAGGCTTCCCAGTGTCCCCAGCAGATTTTCACTGATGTCTCTTTTGCCAGAATGGTGTACGAAGCCACCCCTGGCTACAGGCTAAGCTAGGATAGGGGAGTTTGCACGGGGCTGGACACGTGGCTTCCCAGAACAAAACTGGGACTCTGCTAGCTAAGCCAAGGAGAGGGCATGGGTGCAGGGGAGGTGAGGGAGGGGGTCGCAAAGGGGCTAATTCTATCTGATCTCTTTCCTTCCAGACCGTGAGGATCAAATCCATGAGAAATGTGCTATGGGGCCCTTTTCAAAATGGAAACCTGAAACTCCCCTATGTGATCATCCTATCTCACATGGCTGTTTTCCTAAAGACAGACCCTGTTTTTCTACTTTCCTTTGAGAATTACCAAACAAAACTGACTCTAGGCTGCCGTCGCCACCCACCCACGCCTGTAGCCAGGTCTCTCCACGTGCCCCTGGCTGCCCGCCACCCCCTCTGACAACACCGACCTCCTTCCAAGGTCCTCAAATTCACTAAGCCTTTTCTCACCCAACGGCCTTTGCTTTTGCAATTTTTTCTGCTTGGGACAGTCTTCCTCCTTTCTGTCACCTCTTCAGAGAAGCCCAGCCTGACTCACAACCTGTGTGAAAAATCCCCTTGTTCTTTCCCGCCTTTTCTTGCACTGACCACACTCTTCATTTCTGAATAGTCATCAGTGACCATTTATCTGCCTAAGAGGCAGCCTAGTGTGACGTTTCAGGACATGAGCGCTACAGCCAGGCTGCCTGGGTTTCAGCCCTTCCCAGCTGTGTGATCCTGGGCAGGTTATTTTAATGTCTTGGTGCCTCAGTTTCCTCATCTGGAAAATGAGAATATTAATATTACCTAATTCATGGGATTGTGAGGAGGATTTAATCCTATATTTGTAAAGTGCTTAGAGCAGTGCTCTGTGCATAGCAGGGACTATGTGGCTGTTAAATGAGTAAAATACTATCTATTTCCCCCATTATACGTATCTTTATAAAGAAGGTGATCGTATCTGTTCTTTCACTACAGTGCCTAGCACCATGTCATTGTTGTTGTAGCTTTTGTTTCGCACCTAGTGGTTATTAATACTTGAATAAAAATGAATAAACAAATGAATAACTGAGAGATGTTCTAAATGCAGGAGGGGCAGAATGACCTGGTTACCAAAGCCAGCGCTTTGCGACCTCGAATGTTAATTAACAAGTACAAGTCTCTGGCTCCGCTGGGCATTGAATTCTGAACCTGCCTCTGGGGTTTGTTAGAGCCGAATCCTCTGTGACAGAGTGTGTGACTGGCATGGACCATCACCTGGAATCGTCCTTCCTCTTGCCTCCCTGCTTGCGAACACGGTGATTGCCTCCTGTACTGCTACGTCTCAGATGTGGTGGAAGTGAAGGTGAGATTGCGTGGTACCAGGATGCATGCTCCACCCGTTTGGATGGCTGTGGCACTGATTAGGTGTTCGATTTGCTGACCCCAGCCCCTGTGACAGCTGCTTCCCTGAGTAGCCTGAGCTCTGGCCCCAGTCACAACTCAGGGTTGTTCTGACCCTCTCGGAAGAGAATTTTCCAAGCCTCAAACAACGGCAGTTTATGGGCCAGCTGCATCGCGTTCCCTTTCAGAGCCAACCAGGGCTTTTCAATCACACAGAAAGCACATCCAAACTGCGCCGTGGGGACTCGCATCAGACAAGCGGCCGCTCTACTCATTCCTGTCCAACACTAGGTCTCCGAGGAGCCATTAGAAACCTAGTAAAAGAGATCTCGGTCAGCCTGGCGGGCTTCCAGAGCCTGATGTTCCCCTGCCTTCTGAGCCTTTCCAGAGCCCTTGACAATATCCTGTGGCCTCTGCTCTCCCCAGCCGACAGTCTACGTTCAGCCCCTGTCTTCTGCGTCCCACTTGTCTTTCTGTTTTGTTTGGTGAGTGGCCTCAGGGTTTCCCCATTCCTGCTCCAGCCCATCTGGAAATCTCTTTATTAATAGTTTGTTTGCAAGCTCATGGTGGTCTATGAACTTGTCTGAAATTTCCTGGAAAAGAAACAACTGCTTGAGTCCCAGTGGAACATTCTATCAGGCTCTCCTCAGACAATTCCCGCTCACGATATATATGGCAATTCATCCCCTTTCACACACCTTGGAAAGACTCCCATGCTCCCAATAAAACCCTTCCATAGGTCCTGACAAGAGAGCAGAGACTCTGTCTGACTCCTGAGAGAGTAGCCTGCAGTGGTACCTGTTACCTGGGGGATGTTGCATTCCAGGAGGCTCTTCAAGGATAGTTTGAGGAGAAATGTTAGGCC
This sequence comes from Propithecus coquereli, assembly GCF_000956105.1. Classification (NCBI taxonomy): domain Eukaryota; kingdom Metazoa; phylum Chordata; class Mammalia; order Primates; family Indriidae; genus Propithecus; species Propithecus coquereli. Next base: position 1,004,535 of record NW_012139858.1, read on the forward strand.
AGCTCTTGGATGCTGTTTGCTGTTTGTTTACTTATGATCGAGAATTCCTGGGCCCCAAGGAGGTCTGGTCTGAGAACCAAGCCATTAGCTGGGGAGGAGGGAGAAGGATGACAGTGCTGAAGGTTTGCCTTGGCCCAAATGCCTCCAACAGAGCTTCTTCCTGCCATGGCTGCTGGGTCACTCTGCCCTTCCCGGGAGGGCACCGCCGAGGCAGCCAGCTCCTGAGATCCGCTCACTACCCAGCTTTGGGCGTCTCAGTCCTCAGCAGCAATCTCCACTTTCCGCAGGAGGCCCCGACCTGAGAGAGCACCAGGCGTGGCTGGCTGCCTCCAAGGTAGGTCGTGGCTAGGAGCACAGGTGCTATCACTGCCACTTTCAGCCAAATCCCATAGAAGTTATCAACAAACCCTTGCATTTCCTCAAGGTGAAGGGGATGAAACAAACCCTAAAATGCAGACAGCTTTTCGACTAAGAAGGGAACTCAGAACAACCCAGTTTGCTGGGCTTCAGGCTTTCTAAGCCATGACAAGCTCCCCCACAATGAAATGTTACTGAGAAGCCCATGGGCGGCCCATGAAGTGGAGAAGGGTCCAAACCCCACAGACTCGCCTCTTCATCCTCTTGATAGTCCCCGAGGCTTTTATGCCACATGCCTAGAACTCTCTAGAGCCCACTTTGAAAGTCACTGATGACCATGAGGCAAAGTATGACCCGGATAACCCAACAGAGTTGCCCAAGGTAACTGTTACTGGAGACCTGGGCACAACTGAACCCCGGTTCTCTTAGAACTGGGTTTATGCACTGAGAAGTGCTCTGCCAATGTACGACATATTATCCACGTTTGCTTTAGAGTTGGTGCTATGGGAAAATGGTTCAGTGCTCATCCCTCTTTTTCTTCCCATTACTTTCAGTAATTTCTGCTGCTTGGAATATTAATCAGCCAGGGCTGCCAGAACAAAGTCCTATAGACTGTGTAGCTTAAACAACAGGAATTTATTTTCTCATAATTCTGGAAGCTAGAAATCCATGATCATGTTGGTGGGGCTGGTCCCTTCTGAAGCCTCTCTGCTTGGCTTGTAGATGGCCATAATCTACCCCCTGTAATTGTCCATGTCCAGATTTCTTCTTCTTATAAGGAGGCAGTTGTATTGGATTAGGACACATTTATTTGACCTCATTTTACCTTAATTCCTCCCCATCTCCAAATACAGTCACATTCTGAAGTGCTGGTGTTTAGGACCTCAACATAGGAATTTGGAGGGACACAGTTCAGCCCATAGCAGTTGCTTAAACTTCGCCTTTTCTTTAGTGGTACATTCAAAGAGAGCATCTGGAAGCTGTAATATACTCCCCAAATTCTTGTACATTCAAAAACATATTTTCGTAGCCTAATTTTTAGGTCACTTTTTTTCTCTTGAAACTTGGAAGGCATTGCCTTATTGACTTCTAGTCTTGCAAGTTGTTATGGAGAAAGTCTGCACGCCGGCTAAATTTCTTTTTCCAGCTCCAACTGCCGGCCATGTGAGGGAGGTCACATCCAGACAATCAAACAATAGGATGATGGCAGCCTCATGAGTGACCCCAAGCGACACCACCCAAAGAACTGTCCAAGTGAATCCAGCCCAATCCACTGACCCACAGTCCTTTGCAAATAAAATAGTTGTTGCTTTAAGCCACTACGTTGTGGGTTTGTTACACAGAAATTGCTATCTGACACACAGAGCTTGCAGGAGTTTTTCCTGGGTCACAGTGTGGTTTCCTAAGACTTGGGGTTGTCTGAGTGGGTGAGCAGTTTAGCCTTTGTTTTTCTCCAGCCAGCTAATGTTAGCAGGTGCAGGCTGCTCACAATGCAATGTGGAAACTCTTGCTTCCATCCTGCCTCACCAATAAATAGATTGCTTTCAGAAAATACAGTGAATCTGAGTGAATCCTCTCTCAGTACCACATTCTCATCTTCTCAAAGGGGTCAAACCTGGCTCTGCAAACTCTGGTACCAACCGTCTCTTTCTGTACCTCCCAGCCCTCCTGTTTGCCCTGCAGAGGGTGTGGCAGCCTTTTATTGGATACTGCAGTTCGGGTTGCAGATATTGCCTGGGTTTATCACAGAAAGAGTTGCCTTTCTGTTTCTCAATTTTTTGAGGGTGGAGGGAAGGTGGAAGGGTATGAGAAAAAGGCCATTCCATAATTTCTGTGCCATTAAAAATATTAGAGCAATAGACATTTAAAAATATATTTGGAGACTATCTTAGTCTGTTTGGGCTCCTACAGCAAAATACCACGAACTGGGTGGCTTATGAACAACAGAAACTTCTTTCTCACAATCCCGGGGGCTGGGAAGTCCAAGATCAAGGTGTCAGCAGATTCAGTGTCAGTTGAGGGCTGCTCTCTAGTTCACAGATGGTACCTCTCTTTGTGTCCTCACACTGTGGAAGGGACAAACAAACTCCCTTGGGCATCCTTCATAAGGGCACTAATTCCATTCATGAGGGCTTATGACCTAATCACCTCCCAAAGGTCCCGCCTCTTTAAAACTCCACGTTGGGAATTGGATCTCAACATACGAATTCAGGCCATAGCAGGGACTAACATAAGATTGTCGACTTTTTGTTTTGTCACATAAGAATATTTAAAGAGTAGCTATTCTTTATTATCATCCTTTCAAAAAAGCAAGTCATTATAACACCTAAATAATTATAAGAGCATAAACTCAGGAAAAAGATAATCCTTCTTAAGAGAGAATTAAGATATAACGTATCTTAATATTTATGTTTATGAGAAATATTAAGGTTTGTAGATACAGAAAAATTGCAACTTCAAATTAGACTTTACATAATTTTTTTTTTTTTACTAACCGGTCAAAAAAGTGAGCCCACAAACTGTAAAGGAGCATTAAGCTTTATGTTTGGGAAGAAACTTGTCTCTTTCCTTTCCCACATAAAGTAATTTTTGCTATCTTAAAGTAACGATGATTATTTAGATGCTGCATTAGGTTTAAGATAAACACTTGTTTATCTTAAAATAGTTAACCTTGATAATCTCCTCTGGCTCAAACTATTTTTGACTTTAAACTCTGTATGCACTTGGACCAAACTCCATTGTTTATTTATATGGGGAAGCTAACAGAGTTGGGGGCATTTTGAAGGATTTTGCTGCAGCACTAAGGTTACCAGAACTCCACCATCTTTATTTTTCACCCTTTCACTCCGTCGCTGCCTGGCCCCGTCTATGGACTGAGTTCACTGTGACATGCGGCCTAAGCCTGGAGGCACAGGGCCTCAGATTTTCAAAGCTTTGCCTCTGAATTCAGTCACCAAAAAGCTGTGGGAATCACGTCACATCCCTCTCAAGCATTTAGTAGCTCCTGAGTAAATGTTTGTGGGATAATAAATGAACAGGTCACTGCAGGACCTGCTAAAGTCTCCCTGGGGCCACATCCTGAGACGGAGGGCGCCTGCTCCGGGCTGGCACCGCGTCCCGCTGGGGGCTGGCTCCTGCCGGCCTGTGATGCTCGTCTGCAGCATGGACTCAGGTCAGCGCGGGCAGAGCTCCCAGGGGGACACCAGTGCGAGTGCAATTGAGGATACTTTGTTCTTCTTTTCGGAGAGAAGGAATGAAGAGTCATTCAGAAACCTGAGGAGAAGGTCTAGGAGGGGCTGATAGAAGAATGGCCAGTGCTGCCGCGGACTGGCGGAGATAGTGCAGTTTTGAGGGAGCCCTGGGGAACTCCATTGTTTCCTGTATGTGACTGGAACCTCCACACCCAACACACACACACACACACACACACACACACACACACACACACACTCCAGAGAAAGGCAAGCCCTGCCCTCACCAGGTGGGCCTCATGGCTGCCCCTCTGATCGATGGCCCACCAGGAAGGGACAAACAGACTAAAAAACAAAGTTCGTGTGTAAGAACACAAAAGTGAGCTCTCCTGTGGGAAAAGAGGCCAGGATCTTTGGAGCTCCTCCAAAAAGCCCAGCGTCTGGCTCAGCGGGAGCCAGAGCGTCCCAGCTGCTGCCTCTTGCTGCTGCCTTTGTCTCCGGCTCCACTCACTCACCCCATCTGAAATCAGACCCCAGGATGATTGTCGTCAAACCCCATGGGCTTGGTGTTCATGGCAGGGACATGGAGAAGTGGACTTTGAAGGCTGTGTTTCAATTCAGCCCTGCCTCCTGCCCAGTGTGTAATGACGGACAAGCCACTAAATCTCACTGGATATTAGGTTCCCTACTCTGTAAAAGGCAACTAATCCTAGTACCTGGACTACCACCCTGCAGTCAACCTGATCAAGGAATCACAGTTAGTAATGGGATAACCAGGGTGCTAACTGTTCCTCTTCTCCTCTCACCTGAACTTATCTTCATGACCAGTAGTCAAAAGGGAATGGGTAAGGAGGGAGAGAAGAAAAGAGAAAGAAAAATGTAGAGTGACAAGATCATTCCAGGGTACTTTAAATAGTTTCCACTACTATATGGTTTTAGCCACTGTAAAAATTACAAGCCACAAAAAAGACTGGAAGAAATCCTAAGAGATTAAGTAGTAAGATTGTGAGAGAAATATAATTTTCATTTTCTACTTTTATAATAAAAAATACATTTTTCAGATGATACCTGCCCCAATTCTTCCCCCGACCCCCACCCCCAGTGTCCCCAGTACTGAAAAGATTTTCCATTAGAGAAGAAATACATACTCATTATAAAGTGAAAAAAACATAGAAAAGTATAAAGATGACACAAACATCACCGAAACTCCATCACTCAGAGATAAGCCACAGTTGACTTTTTGGCATATTTCTTTTAGTTTATTATCTATTAAAAATAAAAAGAGGCTGTATGTGTTGGCTCACGCCTGTAATCCTAGCACTCTGGGAGGCCAAGGCGGGAGGATCACTTGAGCTCAAGAGTTCAAGGCCAGCCTGAGCAAGAATGAGACCCCAGTGTCTACAAAAAGTAGAAAAATTAGCCAGGCATAGTGGCATGACCCTGTAGTCCCAGCTACTTGGGAGGCTGAGGCGGGAGGATCACTTGAGCCCAGCAATTTGAGGTTGCAGTGAGCTATGATGGTGCCACTGCTCTCCAGCCAGGGCTACAAAAAAAGACTCTGTCTCAAAAAAAAGTAATAATAATAAAATAAAAAGATAAAAAGCACATTATTGAGAGCATTTAAGTTTCTTCTAAACGTAGACCAATTGCATATGTATTAATATTACATAACACATATTTCCTTATGTCTTGAGGACATCTTTGTAAACGACATTTTTATTGGTGGCAAACATATTTTATCAAATGAATACATTAAAATTTATGTAAGCATTCCCTTACTGTTGGGTAGTAAATGGGTTTCAATTTTTTTTCAATTATAATAGTAATGAGAAAAATATCTCAGCATTCAAATTTGTGTTTATATCTCTGATAATTTCTGTATGATAAATTCCTAGAAATAGAACAACAAGGTCGCTTACACACTTTCTATAATTTTTCTGGGTAGCTCAGCAACTCTCTTATTTCACTCACCTGCCAAACTTGGTTTCTTAAACAAACCAAAACAATGCAAAATGAAACTTTGCTGAATTGATAGACAAAAACAGTATTGGCATACATTTATCCTACAATGGCTGACAGAATCGAAATCCAAAAGATTTTGACAGGCTGGAACACCATCCCAGATGTTGCCAATGAAACTTCTCAGGGATGTGGTTTGGCATTTTCTGTCACCAGACTGAATGACTGAAGTACAAGGTAGAATAGAGGTAACCTAGCAACAGCTGAGATGAATAATATGAATTTTAAAAAAGCTCACCATCGTTGGCCATCATAATAGAAACATAGAGTACAGAATAGGAGGGTGATTGTCCTGCTCCACTCTGTGGTCAGACCTGCTCTCAGCACTTGGCCCCATACTTTAAATGGAAAGTTAACAAATGGTCCATGTTCAAAGGAGAGATCAGAATAACAAGAAACTAGAACGTGAGTGTTTTCACTTCTCTGTGTGGAGACTCAGTAGCTATGTCTAGGTTATATGATACAGGCCCCCTGCCCTGGGCTGGCCCATCCAGGGATGGGCCTTTGATCCCAGGTAGGCCTTCAGTGTCTCAGTAGGAAGTTGAATTTGGAGTCGAGTGGCACAGAGATGAGAGTCACATGAGTGGCAGGACTGTAGTAGGAGGGCCATGGATTCCTGCTCTGAATCTCCAGCCACTGCTCGCTCAAGTTGTAGATGTTCAGCTCCTCTCTTGATTTAATGAGACATCTCAGGGGAAGCTTACCAGAGACCATTTCTGTAACTTGCAACTGAAAAGAAAGAACCGTCATTAGTAATACACTATGAGAAATGTTGAAACAATCATGTTGTTTATTTTAAATACTCAGAGGGAACATGAGAGCTGCAGGCAGATACTAGAAGGACTGAACGTGGGGAAGCAGGCTCAGACTTGTTCCATGGGGCCTTGAATGGCAGAACTAGGAAGGCACAGGGCCATTGCATCTCCTGGAGACAGGAGGAGCTGCCTTGGGAAAGAGCGAGCTCTCAGTGCAAATGTCCACGTGCTTTTGTGCATCTTCATGACAGGACCACTGTAGAGGGTTCCAGCAGTAAACGGTACGCTTTCAGGGAACTGTGTGGTCTGGACACCCGCCTTGTTCGCCCCTTAACTTAAACCCACTCTTGGAAGGCAGTTCCTGGGATTTTGGTGCCCCCTAGTGGATGAAGTTAAGGACATACACAAACGGTCTCCAATTTACCAAGGTTTGACCTATGATTTTTTCAACATTGCAATGGTGCAAAAACAATACGTGTTCAGGAGAAATCGTACTTCGAATTTTGGATTTTGATCTTTCCCCGGGCTATCGACATGCGGTAGATGCCCCCTCGTGATCGGCGCAGCTTTTCATCAACCACGCGATCACCAGGACAAACCACCAATACCGTACTCTGGAGTTTACTACAGTCTACAAATTACATGAGCTATTCAGCACTTTACCAGGGTATTGAAGCAGACTAGGCCAAGCTCCGACATTCAGTAGACCAGGTGTAGTCAATGCATTCCACTTAATGATGTTTCCAGCTTAGGATGATGGGTTTATTGAGACGTAGCCTCACCGTAAATCGAGAGCATCTGTACTCTTGGAAGTCACTCTTATTTGAGACTTCAGGAAGATAGCAAGCTGTTTATTAAATAGTTCTAAACATTCTGTCATTCTTGACTAAATTGAACTCAGTACAGGATGTTTTTGTACTTCAAAGAAATCAGCCAAATGGTTTTGTGAATTTTGGAGTGGTTTGCTTTGCCTGCCCAATGCTTTGATTCTCTTCTGTATTTTCAGGACAGTCGGCAAAATTGTTTTCCCTTCTCAGTCTTGTGAGTGTGCCTACCCCATCCTCCTACATACCCTCTCCAAGCAGATGAATTTGTTCTGAATTGCATCCAATGAAGAGACAGTCCCACACCTGCTCCCTCCCTGTTTGAGCTCCCAGAAAAAAGAACAGTGCTACCTACCACGCAAGGACTCTCAAGCCAATTTATTCTACTTATTTACTCCTGTTCTTGGAGGAACAACCTCGTTGTCAAGAAGTCACACCACAGAACCCAAATGACATAATCTGAATCCCCACTGACATTCTCTAAAAATCTGGAAGAATTAAACATCCTACCATTAGCAAGATAGGGCTTCTGAGGGTTGTTTCTAAAGGGATAGAGGCTTTTAATAAAATAGGCTTCTTTGACAATATATTATTCTCCAGGTTTACAAAGACTACGGATCAGTTGGTCAGTTGGGAACATTTTGAGAGAACCCATGAGTTTTTCTAAATAGGGCATCATATTTTCAACCCAGAAGCCTTCCCAAAACTCAAAGAAGGAGAGTTTGGGTTTGGTAGGAACCTTGCTTGGCTAAAGAGTTGTTTGGCCAACAAATGAGAGGGAAAAACCTACCAGCCGATCTCTTGTCTTTAGCAGTTGCCTATTAGCAGGTTGATGGATTATCCTACTGTCGTCTACTAATGCCTGGGAATTGGTAACAGAGTGGGAAACTCAGTCACTTAGAAAAGAACTGTGCCATGTCTAATACAGTATAAACCGTAACTGTTTATAAAGCTACAGATGAAACAACTGCAAGTGTGAGGGTAAAATTCTTGTGCTCAGTTTGTGTACGTATTTGGAGAGATTCACTGAAGTGTCTCAAGGGCCTAAACCATGCTGATTCACAGTAGGACTCAATAAATATTTGTAGAATGAATGAAGGGGCTGGGCTGGGGGTCAGAGCTGCAGAGAGAGGCAGGGATCGCAGACTCTCAAACCACAAGACACTTTAGAGAACATGTATCCCTGCAGATTTCAAAGAGTGCTCTGTGAACCCTAGGGCTTCACAGAGGAGCTTAAAGCCCTGTTCAAACGCTTTATTCCATTTCCTTTTTAAAACTTATTTTAGCCTGTGATAAAAAGTGCTATTAAAATGCATACTCAAATTTGTTGGCACATCCAAATGCATTAACTTATACTGCTTGGTTAGCTAGTTTTTTTGGATTTGTTCTGTTTTTGATGACTTCAGATTAAAACCTGCTGTGCCCTAGCCTAGTTAGTGAGTACCTTAGCTGGCAAGGCAATTATTACAAAAGAGAAAAGTCAGAAAGAATGAAAGCAACTGTTAGTATTTGCAAACATTCCCTTGTACCAATGAGAATTTTTTGTGATATAGGGCAACTAAAATAAGATACACAAACAGCCTTGTTTCATTATCTTGTAATAGTCAGATATGCATTTGAGGCTGTTTATATATATGAACATATATTTTATTATCTACATCTGATTTTTTTTACATCTCCTTTTTAATATTAAAGTTCTGGGGGAAATTGTGAATTGCTAACAAATAGTTATAAAACTACCTGTTCAAACTTCTTATTTTGCAGGAAAGGAAACCGAGTCACAGAGCCAGGATGAGCTTCCTTGACCTCTCATGATGGATTAATAGCAAAGCCCAGAACTTGAACCTCATTTTCAGTTCTTTCTCCACGCAAATTGTCCTGATTTTTTTTTCTGTTAAATATAGTCTCATTTTGTATGTGTCCTCTTGTTGGCAAATAAATTCAGTTCTCTAATGTGAATTTCCTTTTGTTTGGGGGCAGGAAAAACGTTAGTGAACTGCTTTCAGGTAATGTTAAATGTTTTTCGAATTAACCCATAGAGGCATAGGGGACAATGGTTACGAACACAGAACCACTGACACATCACACAGCTGGGGGAGAGTTTCAGTGGCGGCAAAATCACAGGTGTACTGTCTGGCTCCTGCCAGCCTGCAGCAGGAAAGGAGGCAAGCAAGCTCCGCCAGCTGCTGAGCCGAAAGCCCTTTTGTGCTTTCCGAGTGAACCATGTTAGTTTGTGTTTTTGCTGTCTGGCAGCATGATTTTGAAGGATGCTGCAAACACATGCACCTAACACTCCCGCACCAAATACCATACCCCTGTCCCCCTTCAGCCTACCAAATGCCTGCTATTTCCTTCCTTCTGAAGCGCAGATGTGGAAACTGAGGCTGTGAGAGGCTGGGCGATTTCCCAGCTCCCAGAGAGGGTGAGTAGGCAAGACAGGGCTGGGCTGTGGCAATCGGGACTCTTCCAGCGGTCTTCTGTCATCAAATGGGCCCTTAAGCAAATGGTCTAACATGGCTTTTCAGAAATGGGAAGTTGATTTCAGATCGCCCGTGGGAGTCCTGCTAGACCCAGGTGGGCTACGGCAGAGTTTTTGTAGGAACAAAATATGTGTTTCTAATCGGAAGTTGGAACAGGTGTGGCTTCCCTTTGTGTTCTGCCCCATTCATTTCATGGATTGTCACCAGGACTGGGTATTATGAGTGAATGTTTGTGTCCCCTCCAAGTTCAAGTGTGGAAATCCTTTCTGCACCCAGGGATGAGATTAGGAGGTGGGGCCTTTGGGAGTTAATGAGGTCTTGTGTGCGGAGCCTTCATGATGGGATTAGTTCCCTGACAAAAGGGACCCAGAGAGCTGTCTTTTCAGTGTGTGAGGACACAAGAAGAAGCATCCGCAACATGGAAGAGGGCCCTCACCAGAACCCAACTGGCACCCCAATCTGGGACTTCCAGCCTTTGACTTTCTGTTGTTTATAAGCCACCCGGTCTGTGGTATCGTGTTGTAACCGCCCAAACTGAGTCACCGGCCACCTCATCTACCCCGTCCCCTTCCCCTAACCCTCCTTAACCACACAGACCCACTGCCGTCACCCTCCCAGTCCTGGGGCGGCCCTGGCCCTCACTCACCTTCTTTTCACTCCCACTGAGATCAGTCCTGCTGTCCCTGCATGACTGTCCACACTGTCCTGCTGTCCTTACATGACCGTCCACGCTGTCCCCTGACTGGTCTCCAGCCAGTCCCGTCTGCGTGTCACTATGACCCTATGTTGTCATTATGAGGGGCACCTGTGCACAGGTAGAATGAGCCCACTGAGTCCTTGTGAGGATGAGAAAAGAGCAAACATGCAAGCGAGTGACCCTGCTGCTCCCACACGGCTACCCATGACTCCCGGTTGGTGCTGTTGGGGTCTGTCGTACCTTGGCCTGTCTTTCCGGCCCCCTGCCTCACCAGATTCCTTACTTCCAGGCCCCTCACTGGACATTACTGGGACAAACCTGGCTCCTCCCACCTTCGTGTCTCTGCTTCCGACTGTTCCTTCGCTTGGAAGGCCTTCCTTCCTTGTCCTGGCTTGTCAAAGTCCTTCCTGTGCTTCCAGGCCCAGTGAAACCTCCCCTTCCTTCCTCCAAGGAGCCTTCCTCCCTCGCTGGTGCGTAGCACGGAGCAGGGTGGCAGGACTGTGGGGGCCAGGCTGCCTGCGCCTGGTGCCTCAGAACACTACAAACCCGGCAAAGTGCCAGGCCTTCCTGCACGTCCTGCATTCAGGTGAGAAACGAGGAGGCCCACACGTGTGGGGCCTAGAAGAATTAACCCACGGAGAGGGCTGAGGAAGGTGCCTGGTGGCTAGCAAGTGGCTGTCCGGAAAGTATCCAGCCATGTACTATGAAAAATAGAAACATTTATTGGCAGATACAAGGAACATTGTACATAGGAAAATGACGCCTCAGTGCCCTTCAGAGTAGGCACCTTGGGACCTCACAGTTCTCCCAGCATCTGTTAACCTAACCCATGCACGTCCAACATTCTCAGGTGTTCTGCTTGTTGCAGGTCTTTCAGAACGTGGATCGCTTTCAACAGTCTTTACCACCTTTGAAGCGTTTGTGCCACACTTTCATTTGCGCTGCACTCATTGCGTCATCCCCGAAAGCATTCCGAATTACCGAACAGTTTCCTCGGAGGAATGTTCAAGCTTAACGCAAAATTTGATGCAGATTCGTTGCTCTGCTGCTCGGTCAGTTAGAATGCGACGGCCACACCGTGCACGTGCTCACTCTACAGCGTCTAGCGCCCCACTGACCATACAGCGAGGGCGTCATTGTTCACGCACGCGCATCCCCGCCCACCCGCCTCGGCTGCCAGGTTACATTGCTGTCACGCTAACTGTTCTCATTATATTAACCGCGGCTGGATACTTTCCACACAGCCCCGCATTAGCTGAGCTGCTTCATTAACTGGGCTGGCCCCGTTAGGGCACGGGGTGGGGAGAGCTTGCACTCTTTCCCTAACTGTCCCCGCAAGCCACGCTGCAGGCCCCTGCTTCCCTGCCCGCCCCCGCCCCCCGAGGACGTCCCACACAGTTCCCCTCCTAGTTCTGGCATAATTACCAAAACCCCAAGTGCTCGCCAGCCGAAAGCTCCCCCTTGCCCGGCCTCGCTTGCTTTGGGCAACCTGCAGCGGGTGGGCGTGCCGGGCCGTCCAGCCAGAGCTGCGGCAGGAGCAGTACGTACGTTAGTCTGCCGGGGCTGCCACAGGAAAGGACGCAGACCGGGGGGATTAAACAACAGAAATTCATTTCCTCACAGTTCTGGAGGCTGGAAGTCCAAGCTGAAGGTGCTGGAAGGTTTCGAGGCCTCTCTCCTTGGCTTGCAGAGGGCGTCGTCTCACCACGTCCCCACGCAGCCTTCCTCTGTGCGCAGGCTTCCCCGCGACTCTTCCTCTCTTCATAAAGACACGGGTCGGATTGGATTGGGAACACCCCAAGGGCCTTATGTTAACGATCAGCTCGTTAAAGGCGCCATCTGCAAATACAGCCACATTCTGAGGTTCTGGGTTTAGGGCTTCACCATATAAGTTTTGGGGCAACACAATGCAGTTGATAACAGGCAGGAAGGAGACGGCAGTGAACAGAAAGGTCTTCCTTGAACGGACAGTTCTATCTGGCCCTGGTGCCTCCGGGCATGGCAGATGTCCAGATGCGCCTCTTGCTCTCACTCGCAGTTTACATGACACCCTCGCAGATCCCCCGCGTGACCTGCCCCTGCAGGTCATGGGAAGCAGTCATGCCTTTCCCCTGGCCGGCTGCTTCTGCCCCCTGCCTTAGTCCCTGGGCTTCGGCTGCCTGCCCACTGGGGGATCCCGAGCCCTCCCCCATGCCGTCCTCTCTGGGGGCTCGGTTTTGCACAGGACGTTCAGTCCCCAGCACGTGTGCACACCTGCCTGTCACTGGGTGCTGCTGCTCACTGCAGTGCAGCCACTTCCCCTCTCCTGCCTGCTCCAGCCAGACCCCAGGGAGAGACGTCTCAGGGGGTGTGACTCTAATGCCTGTGTCCTCTAAGCCTCCGGGGACGTATGTCAGTGACATATCCTCTTGCGACCTTCCCTCTCAGTCCTCCACATACATATTGACCCCAGACCTCATGTGCCTCAGCGCTTGTATGTCCTTTAGGTGAGCAACAAGGAAGTGCTGTGTGGTAGAGAATACAACGGATGGGGAGCTTAAGCAACAGAAATTTTTTTCCCCACAGTTCTGGGAAGTCCAAGATCAAGGCAGCAGCCAATTTGGTTCAGGTGAGAGCTATTTTCCTGGCTTAGCCTCACATGGCCTTTCTTCTGAGGGGTGGGGGCCGTGCGCTTGAGCTCTCTGGTCTCTGATGTCTCTTCTTGTAAAGACACTAATCTGCCAGACCAAGGCCCCACCCCTATGACCTCATTTAACCTTCATCGCTGCCTAAAGATCCTGTCTTCAAATATAGTCACACTAAGGGTTACAGCTGCAATATCTGAATTGGCGGTGGTCGGGGTATGATTCAGTCCTCAGCAGCTGGCAAAACCTGTTTCTGGTTACCTCCTGGGCAAGTCCTGTGTGAATGTTCTCAGCCTTGATCTAGAAGGAGGTGGAAAAGTACTTGGCACTTGCTGTTTTGTTTTCACCCCTGGAACCCTCTGCTGGAATGCTAAGACAACAGGATCCATCACATTTACCTTCCTATAAAATGTTGTTTTGGAACTTCGGAACTGACACTGTGGTTGTTCTCACAGTAAGGGGTGTGTCTTTCCCTGAGATCGTAAGCTCCTTTAGGTCAGGGGGTAAATCTTGCAGCAGTGATCACAGTGGTCATTTGTTTGTCCTACCTGTGGAAAAGCTCAATGGATATTCGCTGAGGTGGAGTGAAGCAAGGTTTGTGGAAAGTTTACTTTGCCACCTTTCTGAACAAGTAGGGCCACCTTAGACAGCAATCCGGGAATCAGTCACTTCCCAACATACCTGATCTGCGGTGTAGACACCTCATCCTTGCCGAGGTATATCACAGAGTTGCTATCCAGAGACAAGGCAGCTTTTATTATGTTGACATTGCATGGGAAATTTTTTATAGAGGCACACAGCACCAGCTGGTCGCGGAGGCATGCCTCATTGGTGTGGCACGATATTTACTTAAGAGTTTTGAATTTATGTTTTATTTCTTCTGTGCAAAACAGCAGATGGTATTTCCTTGCTTTAGGGAAGGTTTATAGCAGCTTGAAAGCAGGTATTACCTGCTGTCTCCTTTTAGCACTTGTTTATAAATATGCAAATCTATTGAGGAGAATAGGGTTTGAGGTGAGAAAAGAAAAATAGTCCAGAGCTGCCTCATTCATTATCTTCATGTTCCTGGAATTTGTGATACAAAGAAGAATGTACAGGGCCGGACGCGATGGCTCATGCCTGTAATCCTAGCACTCCGGGAGGCTGAGGTGGGAGGATAGCTTGAGTTCAGGAGTTTGAGACCAGCCTGAGCAAAAGCAAGACCCCGTCTCTACTAAAAATAGAAAAAATTAGCAGGCATGGTGGTAAGCCCCTGTAGTCCCAGCTATTCAGGAGGCTGAGGCAGGAGGATTGCTTGAGCCCAGGAGTTTGAGGTTGCTATGAGCTAGGCTGATGCCTCGGGACTAGCCCGGACAACAGAGTGAGAGACTTTGTCTCAGACAAACAAAAAAAACAAAGAACAGTGTATAGCCGATCAATAGCTTATATTATTTTAACATAAATTCTTGGTGAATGATGTAGGAACTGCCTCTTCTCTTTTCTTTTAAAAATCTACTTACAATGGCTGCTCATCTGAGCATGTATTCAGGGCAATTTGAATTTATGCTCCCAGATTGCAGTCCTCAAACTTGGCCCAAATGGACTCTCTACTTATACTAATCTTGCCTCAGTTTCTTCCTTTGGGTTGACAGAAGTGAGTGAAAGAGGGCCTTTGAGGGCAGCCTGAAGAAGGAGGGACAGATTCAAGCCCAGTGTAAAGAGTGCTCCTGGGCTGCTACAGATAGAGGGCATCTGTGCCCTGGCTCTGAGGATGTGAAAGGAACCCAGGGGGACAGGCCCTGTGGGGCTTCACAGAGACTCATCCTAGATTCCTGGGTCCCCACCCTTGCCAACAGTGCCTGGGCTCCCAACATTAAACTAAAGCAAGACGGCCATAGGCCAGACAGTGTCATGGGAGCTGGAACAAAGAACATCTCAGCAGCCCTCAGTGAGGACAGACAATCAGTGTCAGTGGGGGCCTCCCAGTTCGTTAATAGAACCCTAAACCTTGGCACCTTTGCCCTGTCCCGGGGTTGAGTGGAAGAGGGAACTGCCCCAAGAATAACTGAAGTTTCATTTTCTTTGCATCCTGAAGTAGTGCATAAACTGATTTATAGAAAATGAAGACACTTAGTATTTCTTACATCCTAGAGGCTGGGATTCATTCTCCTTGCATTATTTCAGAAAAGAGATTTGGTTGCAAGCTTTGCTCTAAGATATCGTCCAGGGAACAGGAGGACATCTGGCAACCTGGATGTGATCGCCATCTGGTGGTCATATCATGTAACAGCACTTGCATATAGACCAGAGCAGTTCAATATTCTGTACTTTGCTGTTCTCTGCAAAATATCTTCTTCTGAAAAATTCAAAAGAGCAGAAATATACTACAAAATATAATGCAGATGTGAAAGATTCTATATTCTACAAACAGGGTTCCTAAGAAGGGCTGGAATTGGGGAGGTGAAGCAATAGGGTAACATTGTGATTCTAGGGTCTAAGATCTAGAAATCAGAAGCACTTAAGTTCATGTGTCAGTAGGCTTTTAGAGTGAGGGATTTTTAAAAAAACAAAATCATTATAATTATTAAGCAATTCCCTAACCCCATACCTATGACTGCCAGGAAGAATCGCTATAACTTTCAAAGGACTGGACAGCAAAAGGTTATGGAATAAACATACAGTATTAGGATTTCATGCTTGTGTTCTGGCGTTTCCCCACCATCCATTCTCCATCTCCTTAGAAATATAACCCCTAATTTTTAGCTGTCACATGGAATCCTCAAATAAAGAATAAAGATCCCTTGCTGGTGAACTCCAATTAAAACCATCTATATTAAAATAATGTAGGGCCATAACGTAGAAATAATAATCTAAGTCTGATTTTGTAAAAGTATAGACACAGGCAGAAGTTAACCAGCCATTGTTCCCTAACTTCCTTACTGCTGTAACTGGTTACTGCTTAATGGGGCTGTCCTCCCTACAGGAGCAAGATTTGTGAATCTCCCCACTACTCCTGTAGATAACATCACCCTTGTAAAGCCCAAGGACTCGTGCTTCTACAGATAACATTACTATTATAAAGCCTAAGACTGGTCTTTGAAGTATTTTTCAGACTCTGCATTCTGTGGGGACCCACTGAGGCCAACCAGACTCGTGGATAGGTGTGGGAATGGACCCAACAGCCCTGAGATCCCTTCCCAGGAAATCTCCCAACTTAGAAAATGATCTCTGCATCCCAGCAACCAGCAGACCCAATTCCCTAGCCTGCCAAACTATCTTTAAAAACCCTCTTTTCCAAATTCTCAGGAGGATGGATTTGAGAAATTCTTCCCATCTCCTTGCATGGTACCTGCCACATAAAATTCCTTCTCTGCTGTAGCCCCTGCTGTCTCAGTGTATTGGTTTCCTCTTGAGCAGTGGGCAATGAACCTGATTGAGCCATAACACTATGGCTAAATTTTGCCCTAATTCGTAACTACTTCTGACAAGCTGGAATGTTGGTATGATAGCTGGAGCTCAAGGGGCCATTTCGAATCAAGAGGTGGAAGAATTTGTTGAAGTTGGCCAAGCATCAAGATAGAAGTTTCCTGGGTCCTTGGTAATTGATAAGCTGCCATGCCAACACTAGACTTTATTTCCAGACTTACTTTCTATGAGAGAGAAATAAATTTAAATCTTGTTTAATGCAGCATTTGATACCCGAAAATGGCTTTTTGCATGGAAACTAAGTTATTATTAATAGTAATGTGATATTGAAAATGGTAAAGAAGAGGGCAGCAAGGACTCCAATAATGCAGACTAAAAACACACTGATCTTTGTTACAGCACAGCAAAACGTTTAGTTAAATTTTCACCTACTGCACTCTGAAAGGTTGCAGTGCGAAGTAAGGCTCTAGCATTCCCCATTAAGAATTCTCTGCTGGGAGAATCGCTTGAGCCCAGGAGTTTGAGGTTGCAGTGAGCTACAATGATGCCACTGCACTTCAGCCTGGGTGACAGAGTGACACCTGTCTCAAAAAAAAAAAAAAAAAATCCTCTGCCAGACTATGGAGGTCAGCCCACTGACAAAAATCAACTGCAGAAAGCTGCCTTGCTACCCAGGCATCTGATTTCAGAGATTATAAGGTCATAGCCCTCCATTAAGTTAAGGGAGATGCAGAGTTCAGAAATCAGTAAATCAGAGGCCAGAGTCCTCAGGCTTTGAAACTGTGTTTAGAACAGTTCTGATGGGCCCTAAGAAAATGGTAGCCCCTTGAATTTGAGTCTTTCCACCCATTCTTCCCTGAAACTATAAAGTCAACATGGAACACAAGTACAATCACACATGACCCATAACCACAGAATTACTAGGGGTACAGAGTCTATCACGAATATCAAATTGCCAAAAGAGAAATAAACACCTAATTTCAACAGAGATTCTGCAGGGCCTCTTGCTGCCACTGTATACGGTGTGGGTGAGGAGGGGGTGCTCATGGGACTGAGGAAAAGAGGAGGAGCGAGGATGGAGACAAAGCCTAGACAAAGTCAGCCCCGCAAGGAGGATGTCCTGCACTGAGTGCTAACATTCCAAACCTGGGTCTGGGACGTGGGGGTCTTACAGCGTCAGCTGCGGGGAAAGGCGTGAAAGTCAGGGGACCAGAGGCGGCAGCCTCAGAGAGTTTGGCTTCTAGGGAGAAAGAGATAAAGAAAGAAATGCCAGAGAAGGGATAGAACAATTTTAGGTGCGAACATTGGAAAAGAAGAAGTAAAACTATCCCTTTTGGTAGCTGACATGATAACATAACTGGATAATACTAATGCAAACAAAAAATAACTCAGCGATGTAGCAGGGTGTCAGATTAACATGCAGAGTCACTTCCCTTGAAGGGCCTGTCACCTCTGTGATGTTCTTTCCCCAAACCCACAACACCAGTCAAATCATGGGAAAATATCAGACAAACCCACACTGAAGGACATTTTGCAATGCTTGACTAGTACTCCTCAAAACCGTCCACATCACGAAAAACTCTCACAGACCAGAGGAGACTAAGGAAACGTGAGAACTGAATAGGATGTGGTGTCTTGAGTGGGATCCTGGAACAGAAAAAGGACATTAGTGGAAACACTAGTGATATCCAAATAAAATCTGGATTTTGACAATGTGGAAATGTTGGTTTCTTAGTTTTGACAAATGTGTCATGGTAACGTGAGACGTTAACCTAGGGGAAACTGGGCGGGGCATGTGTGGGAACTCTATTACTTTACAACTTTTATGTAAATCTAAAATCATTCTGAAAGAAAAAGTTTACAAAAAAGAATAAATAGCCTTCAAATACAGAAATAATAACCAGTTAGAAGAGAATCTCACGAACGACAGCTATAAAAAATACAAAATCCTTAGAATAAACTTAATAAAAAATGTACAGAGTCTGTATAAACAAAACAATAGAACCCCTCTGAAAGACACAAAATTAGCCTTAATTGAATTAAGGCTGATAAATTCCATGGAAAGACATACCTTATTCTTGAATAAAAGGATTCAACTTTATCGAGATGCCACATCTCTGTAAGTCAATTTATAAATTTATCTCAATCTCAATAAAAATACCAGAAGGTTTTTGTAATGGAGCTCAAGTTGATACTGAGATTTATGTAGAAAATAAATGTACATGAATAGCCAGAAAATACTGAAAAAAAAAAGATAATGAGGGTGGTGGTGGTAGAGGGTTCTATAGGCATTAAAACATCTAATACAACTTCTATAATTAAAATGGTGTGGCACTAGTGCATGCATGAACAGATAGACCAATGAAATAGAATAGAAAGTCCAGAAATAGATCCACATGCAAACAGAAATTTAGTGAATGATAAAGGTGGCACCTAACATCACTGGAGCAAAGATAGAACTCCGACACAGTATTCTTGAGCAAGTTACTTGGGCCTGATTGACCTCGGTCTGTAAAGTGAGAATGATAACATTGCTTAATGGGAAGAGAAAGAGATGTGTAGTGCTGTCTACCAACTTTGAGTAGAGCCCCTTTAGTCCTTTTGATCCTCCTGTCAACTGTGAAGTGGGAACAATAATAACAATAATAATATCCAATCTACTTCCTGCCCAGGGGAACTGCTGATATGCAATGAGAAAACGTTTGTGAGCGCCTTCTGGAGAGTGAGAGAAACTGTAGAAAAATGAGAGATTATTAAGTAGGCTCAACACTCACCACAAATCAGACTGTGCAAATTAACTGTGCTGGTTTCTATGGTAGGTCTTAGCGACATCATCCAAGCTACTCGGGTTGGAATTTGCCAGGAAAGTGGAAAGTAGTGGAGAAAATTTTCAAGTGAATGTTAATGAGTCTGGCAAAAAAAAAAGACTTTATCACTGTGGGGGCTCGTGTCCTTGCTTCACGTGCACCAGCAAGGAGCCATGTGCACTGCGTCCTCTGTGGATGAAGGTCAGCTGTTGCTCTCTAGCCGGGCAGGACCCGAGGAATCTCGAGGTTGAAAGGAAATTTTTACAACCAAATCTCTAATCGTTTAAAGTTTCAGCTTCTAATTCAGGCAACGTGCTCAGTCACTTCATTTGGAGTTTAGCTGAGCTATGAATTAAAGAAGGATTTCACTCAATGAGAGAGCTTTTGGGAAAGCCAGGTTTGTGTAATTCCTGAATACATACTGAAACCGTCCATCTTAAAATAATGTAGAGTGATAAGGTATAAATAGTAATCACAGTCTGATTTTTATCAAAGTATATATATATATATATAGGCAAAAGTTAACCAGCCATTGTTCTTTAACTTCCTTACTGCTGTAACTGGTTACTGCTTATTGGCACTATCCTGCCTGACAGGTGCAAGATTTGTGACTTCCCCCACTACCCCTTGTAGATAACATTGCTGTTGTAGAGCCTAAGACTGGTCTTTGAGATATTTTTCAGACTCTGCATTCCCAGGGGACTCACTGATGCCAGCTGGACCCATGGATAGGTGTGGGAATGGATGCAACAGCCTTGAGACCCCCTACCTAGGAAATCTCCCAACTGAGAAGATAATCTCTGCATCTCAGCCCTAGGAGATCAGCAGACCCAATTACCTAGGCTTTCGTTTGATGAACCGCCTTTAAAAACCTTAGCCCCAAACTCTCCGGGAGATGGATTTGAGAAATTACTCCCATCTCCCCATCTAGTTCCCTGAAAATAAAACTCTCCGCTGCAACCCTGCTGTCTCAGTGTACTGGCTTCCTCTAGAGCAGCGGGCAATGAACCTGGTTGGGCTGTAGCAATAGCATAATGCCATGATGATGTATCAAAGAGCACCGTGAACTCGCCAAGGGTAGCACCATGGATGCTTTACGAAAGAGACGTCTCTGACTCTTAACAAGATGTTTTTCTGACATTGTTCATGCCCCGTCACTGTAGAGTCATGGCTACCTACTGGTTTTCAATTGAAGAACCTTTTAGAAGTTTTCTTCCTTTGGTCTAAGATGTATGATACTTCCCTCCCTTCTTCATAGTCCTAAGTCCCTTTCCTATTCAGAGCCTCTGGCTGGACAACAAAGGCTGGGTGTCTTTGTCTTGAGGAGATTAATGTCTTTGGAAGGATAACGGAGCTAGGAAAGGCTCTTTCGTCTTGTTTGTATCCATGAGTTCCCACAGATTAATTTCTTCAATGATCTCACAGCAGCCCAAGGCCTTGGACCACAGTCTTGAGAAGACGAGGGCCAGGTGGGTTTCAGTAGGAAGGAAGGTCGTCACGTGGGTGGGGGAAGGAGAGGGACAGTCCCTGATGGGGGAGGAGCAGAAGGAACTCATGGGGCTGAGAATTTAGGGCGTGGGAAGGCAGGGTGGCAGTGCTGAGGTGGCTGTCACAGTTGTGAGGTCACTAAGAGGACACCTGCGGACAAATTTCCTGACCAATGCCTGAAAACAAACCATTGGCATGTCCCCACCAGGACCTTGTTGTTAGATAGCATAGCTCCCCTAACGTTGAGTTCTCAGAGAATGCTGTCTGCTTTCCACAAAGGAAGCAAGAGAGGGCGCCGTCGCCCAACAAAAGCAACATCCAACCCCTGCTAAACCATTTTCCCACTGGGCAAATCTTTCCCTTCCCATCCCAGTCTGTAAAAATTCATCTTTTTGAGCAATCCCAGACTGATTTCTTCCCCCAGCATCCTGATTAGCCGCGGTGACATTTGTTTACAACAGGATCTGCGCGGAGCATGTGCTATACAGATAGGGTAATTAAACGTCCTGCTCCAGCCCAAAGAAACACATGAAGATGTCAGTTGTGGCAGCAATATTTTGTTGTGCACAGAATGCGTATGGTTCTTGTTTTGAGAGGCCAAATATGCAAACACGTTCAAGGATGTAAAGGGAATTTGGATGGTGGGGGAAACAGGAGGGTAAAGTCTGTGTATCCTAGGATAACAAACACACTTACACACACATGCACATTCTCACACACATCACACACTCACACTCCTACACACATACACACGCCTCAGTTTTTAGATTGGTCAGAACAGGCAGGGACTTTGGCTCACTGCTGATGGCCTCACCAGGGCCTGGCATTTGTGCCCACCACATGGTCCCAAGTGCTTATGAATACCTTTTAATCAAAACTGACATTTGATACCAAGATTTATTGAAAAATGAGAAATGTAATCAACTGGCTGTTTAGTTTATGCGGCACTAAACGTTTAACTGTTTTAACTGACTTTTTAAAAAACTCAGCCAACCGAAGTGGCTCTTTGTTTAAAGATCATATAAATATGGGGGGAAAGTCAGTAAATCCACTGACCGAGTGCTGCCTGTTTCACCTCAGCTTTCCTGAAAGCCTCCATATTCCCTGTTCAACCGTCCTCCTCGTGGGTTCCCTTGGAGGCTGGTTAACGTGAGCCTTGCCCTGGCTGAGAGCACAGCCGGCCTCTCTCCGTGGGCTTCAGAGGGGAATGTGCACCTGGCTGGTGGTGCTCACGAGGTGACTTAATCTCCTCCTCCCATCAAGTCCTTTTCCTGGCTGCTTCTCCCCTCCAGGGCAGGCCCCAGGGAGGCAGCAGCATGAGCTGGGAATTTCAGAAGTGATATCTGCGTTGGGTTGGGTTTCTTCCTTGGAGAAGTGAGACCCGAATCCAAGACACTTTCCTCTTCACCTCTGGGAATCTCTACTTCTAAGACCCCCACTCCCTGATGTGAGTCAGGAGGCATCAGGGCAAAGGGGCCCGAAGAGTGGACCCCTATTCTGCAGCACATCTCCTGGGTGCCTGTTGGAAATGCAGGTTCTCCACCTCTCCCTAGGCCTAGGGAATCAGAAAGCGTTGGGAAGCAGTCTCAGGAGCACAGCCCTTCCACCCCTGCAGGCCCACGTAAGAGAGAACATCGGCCTGGAGCACTTCCTTACCAAGAAGTACAGAGCGGCACACCTGTGTGGGAATGTCTTTCAGACTCAGTGAGTGTGTATCCACGGCCCTGAGGCACACCCCGGCTTTCAGTGTTTCAGACTCCAGAGAGGAACGGTCAGGTCCTTCCTTTGGGGCAAGAGAGGGGTGCACATAGGTGGATTGCCCGTCTACACTGGTGCGCACTATTGTGTCCTCTCTTCCTTATAAAGCGTTGTCCCATCCAGTGCTTGACCGTGTTGTGTTTTCCTTGTGATTTTGATACCAAGATCAGTGGGCAGAAGAGTTTGGAGCCCTCCCTAGGGCCTGGTAACCCGTGTATGGTCTCCTTCCAGACTGACACTGTCCCCCAGGGGATTGTGATGCATGCAAAATTGAACCGCAGGTTTAGTGCAGTTGTGCAGTGAGTGAGAAGGGGGGTGTCCATAGACAGAGGACCACATGACCTCGGGCACCCCAGGCCAGAGGAGTGGGCTCAGGGAGTGGCCTGAGGAGGGGAAGCTTAAAAGCCCCTGGGATGCTTAGGGCATGGGAAGAGGAAGTTGTAGGTGGTGAGGGGCATGGGGTGGCCAAGAGTGCAGGCTCTCACTCTGACTGCTTAAATCTGACTATGTGACTCTGGGCGAGAGGCATAAACTCTCTGGTCTCTGTTTCCTCATTTCTAAAAATAAGACGGGCCTCACAGTAGCACGGTAGCAGACGCAGTCAGCATCCACCCACACGCCTCAATCCCTTCTGCATTCTCCTGCCGGACGTCTTGGCGCCAGGCTCTTCCTGGATGTGGAAGCTGCTTTGCCGTCCAGCTGCCCTCCCTGCCCGCTCCAGCACCACAGTGCCTGCAGCAGACAACCTCCGACAGGACTGGTGTGTAGAACCCCAGCTCTCTCGCCCCTTCGGTGAGTAAACCTGAGGTGTGTGTTCTACGCTGGTTCTAGAGTTCCCTTGGCAAGAGTAAGCGCCGCTCACCTTGGTGGAAACTGACACTGATTGTCAGCTTCCCCCTTCCCTGTCTCACTTCCCCACCCCCAGGCTGCTTTCTATGACCAAAGAAAGTCATAAGTTGTTCCAAATAAACAACTTGCACTTGAATCCTATTCTCAGGTTTTCTCCTGGAGAGCTCAAGATAGCCCAAGAACTCACCTTCTAGGGTTGATCTGAAGATTAATGGAATTAGTGCTGAGAGCTGTGGTTGGCATGTAACAAGTATGGTCACGTGCTGCATAATGAAGTTTTGGTCAACGACAGACTGCATGTATGACAGTGGTCCCATAAGATTATAGTACTGTATTTCTATGTTTAGATACACAAATACTTACCAATACTTACCACTGTGTTACAATTGCCTACAGTATTCATACAGTAACATGCTGCACAGGTTTGTGGCCCAGGAACAATAGCAAAACCCACATAGCTGAGGTGTGCAGTAGGCTAGACCATCTAGGTTTGTGTAGTACACTCCAGGATGTTCCTGCGACAACCAATTACCTGATGATAAGTTTCTCAGAAGGCGTCCCCGACGTTAGGTGATACATGACTGTGCTCAGTAAATGGTCGCCATTATTATCAGAACTGAGCCCTGAGCTTGGAGTCAGGAGACTTGATTCCAATCTGCTCTGCAGTTTACACCTGTGGGAGCTTGAGACAGTCAGTTAACTTCTCTGAGCATCAGTTTCAGCCCTTCCAGGGCTGTTTGGAGACTAAAATAGGAGAAAAGTTCCACAAGCATTTTCAAAGTATCAGGGGTTACACTGAAGGGAAAGATAAGAACCAAAGGCTGAGAAACAAGCGTGATTAAGTCCAGTTGTTCACGGAGGCAGGACCACCTTGGGTCCACACAGAACCTTCCTGAACCAAGCCCCCAACCAGAGGGCTGCTGCCACCACAGCTCCCGACTGACTGGGGGTGGGGGGAGTGGAGACGCAGAAGAGGATTTCTCAGCCTTATGACTCTGACAAAGCAGTACTGAGTGCCACGAAAAATCAAGCCCTTTTATCCATCCACTTCTGAGCATTTGGGACAGAACATCTTAGAGGTCGTGAGACTCTTATTTTGGGGTATTTAAAAATGGGTATATCGGAAATGAGGAGCGATGCATAAATGGGGTAATGAATACAATGCTGCCGTTAAATATTTACCTTATATAAATTAAATGCTTGTTACAGGAAGAGTGCAATGCAACATAATTGTGCTGTTCGTATCATAATTAAACTATTTATACATTAAACTATTATTAACTCAGTGCAAAATAGGCCCAGGTGTAGCCGTTCAGGGTAAGTTTAAGATGGAGTCTTCTCACCTGAATCCAGTGTGTTTTATCAAGGAACACACAGCCTCATTTGGCCGTGATGTCTGTTAAAAGGCAAACTTAGGCACATTAAACTTGTAAAGAGTTTATTTGAGCAGACAGCACTTCATGAATTCACCAGCACCAGCCCACATGTGGTTCAGCGCTGCCTTGGCAGGGGAGGGTGAGAGGACTACTTTTATAAGGTGTTCAGCAAAGCAAAACAAATATATTTGATTGGCTAAAGTGGAAAGTCCCTGGTTAGAGGTTAGCTGGTGGTTTCTGATTGGTTGAGTTTAAGTTTCATTTCACTGTTTGTGTTGGGCTTTGGTCTGCTTAAGCAGGAACCCAAGTGGGAGCTGTCTCAGCCTAGTGGTATCCTAATTAAATATCTTTTTAACATATCAGAGGTCTAATCATGGGCCCTTTCTCCTCCACCTGAGTGGGGAAGGCCATTTTTGAAAGTGGGGGTGCAGGAAGGGCCTTCTGGGGACCGTGTGGAATGTGGATCGCATGCTGAGAGACAGAAGGTGGGGAAGATGGGGAATTTATCTGGAGACGGTGGTGGCCATCTGGACCAAGTCCCTGAAGCTCTAAAACAAAGCTGCAGAAATGGCTACGAAGAGGTGAAAGGGACAAACAGAGATACTTTGAAGGGGGAATCTTGTAGTTTTCATTTTTTCACCTATGTGAAATAAAAGAAATGCAATTAGAATTAACAAGGGCCCATTTTAAAAAATTAGCAAAAGGAATTAATTTTTGGTTTATACAGGCTTCCCTCGGGGTACTGCTTCTATCTGCTCTGGAAAGGAGAGATTTTTACTGGGGCAGACAGCATGCCATTCACTCCTCCGCCAGTAATGCTCATTGTGTATTCTTCCCCTGATGAATGTTTTTGCTAAAACATCCAGGCAAGAGCCAGTGGGAGACGATGTGTCCCGGGGCAGCTGATGTTGCTGACAAATGTCCTTCCCTTTCCTGTTCTTTCAGACTAAGTCCTGGATGATGGGAAGACTGCGTGAGACACAGCAGCTGTAACGTTCCCCATCGCTCTTATCTGATGCAGGAAGGGATGGTTTGTCTGGAACAGGAAGGGGGAGTAGATTTCTCCTCTTAAAGGTCGAAGGTCAGATGGCAGCAGGGGGAGAGCCCTGTTAGGATTCCAGAAAGGCTGACTCAGGCGCCGCCTCCTCTCAGACACAGAGCTTTCCTCACCCCAGGGGAAGGCTAGGCAGCTTAATTCTCATCTCCTAGCAGCTGTCTAACCTTAAGAACCTCAGTGTTACCACCTAAAAAACTAATGATGTGACAGGCAAATTGATTGAGATTTTGATTTTTGCATGTGTGTTTTGCTTTGTTTTTTCACTTGCTTTGTAGGATATAAGAAAGACTGAAAGGTGTTTCTCCCCACTTCTATCCTAGGGGAGTAGTCAAAACTTCCTCTTTTGAGTTGGGGACCCCCAAGTGTTTCACAGATTTTGTGTCTCAGAACTGAAGACAGAGATTCAAGCATCAGGGGACAGCTCCCAGCAAGGCTTCTGTTGGAGGAGGGTGAACCCCCAAGGGGGAGGGGAGACAGGTGCAGGTGTCTGGGCCCAGGGGAGAGAAGACAAGCCTTCCAGTGACTTCAGAGGTCACTTGGCTTTTGGGGGGTGTCCAATTGATGGCGGCTTGTGCCCCACTACCATATAGCTTGCTAAGACAAGTGATGGGGTTTCTGAAGGGGTCACGTGTGGAAGTAGGAGAAGAAAGCTAGGAGTGGAGGCCTTGGAGACTGAAGCAAAACATCCCTACTTCTTTGCATGGCTCAGGGACAATGAAGGCAAGGCCTCGACTTTTCTGACTTCAAATCAGAGCTCCTCAGTGGTGACCAGTAAGGAATTGTGTCTAGAGTTTCTGTTTTCCAAATGTAAGCTCTTTGGATTCTTAGATGACCCTAGGAAAGGGAAGGGATTCCCTAACTATGACTGGGGTTGCATTTCCCATGGCCTTTAAACAAATAAAGTAGCATGATATTGAATTTCACCTTGGTGTTGTGGGACTGAATTCATACCTAAAATAGTAACAATGCACATCTCCAGTGTTTATGGGGTTTGAAGCTTATAAAACTTAGAGGGCCCTCTTTAGGAAAAAGAATACAAGGCTATGAATATACAGTTAGGCATGGATGGAAGTGATCATTCAGAATGAGAGCAGAAATCATAACAAATTACAACATTTTAGAAAGCTGACTGTATTAGTGTCTGTGGCTACTATAACAAATCACTACAAATGAGGTGGCTTAAAATGACAGAAATTTATTCTCTCAGAGTTCTGGAGATGAGAAGTCTAAAATCAAGCTGTCGGCAGGGCTACACTCTTTTCAAATGCACTAGGAGGGAATTCTTCTTTGCCTCTCCTAAGTTACAGTGGCTTCCCCAGCACACCTTGGGATTCCTTGACGTGTGGCTGCATCACTCCAATCTCTGCCTCTGTGGTCACACTGCCTCCTCCTCATCTGTCTGTCTCCCCTGGCGTGTCTCTTGTAAGGCCACGTATCACTGGGTTTTGGACCCTCCTGGATTATCCAAGATGATCTCATCTCAAGATCCTTAACTTAATTACATCTGCAAAGACCCTTTTGCCAAATAAAGTAATATTCACTATTTCCAGGGATTAGGATTTGGGAATATCTTTTTGGAGGCCACCATTCAACACACTACACTGACAAATTCCACTGTTAAAAAAACATTAATTGGGAGTCCATCAGGCTGAGTTGGCTCCAGGGCTTTGAGTTTCTACATAGTAAACCGAAACCCAACTCCATGTCAATGGGAAAACGAAACTTTAGTTTAACCAGTCAGAAACTGCCAACTAACCTCTAACTAGAGACTTTACCAATTAGACACTGACAAGTAACCTCTAACTAGGGACTTTAACCAGTCAAATATATTTTCTCTGTCTTGCTTCTGGGAGCACCTTTTAAAACTTGGGCCCCCTCAATGGAGCCCTGAACCTCTCATGGTCTGGTGCTGCCTGATTCATGAATTGCTGTCTGCTCAAATAAACTCTTTACAATTTTAATGTGCCCAAGTTTATCTTTTAATACCACTAACATCACAAATGTCAAGAAAACGATGTAACATTTTTATTAAATAACAATCTCACACACCTCCGAATACTTTTCCTTATACTCTTTGATGATCCCTCCATACAATAATGATTTTATAATTTCATTTTATTTAGTAACAATAGAAAAATTCAATATTTACGATGATTGATTCAAACGTTTATTATGATTGCTACTTAGGATGCACAAAATACGTATTTCCATACATTTGTTGCTTATAGTACTTACCACTATAGATTTGTGCCCTAAAACACAGGAATTTGGGTAAATTTTATTTCATGTGATTCCTATCAAAAAAGGGAAAAAAGTAAGGTGTTTTATTAGTTTCCTATGGCTCCTATAACAAAGCAACACAAATTGAGTGACTTGAAACAACAAAACTTTATTATCTCCCAGTTCTGGGGGTTAGAAGTCCAAAATCAAGGAGTCGGCAGGGCCATGCTTCCTCCGAAAGTCTGGGTGGAATCCTTCCTCATCTCCTCTTAGCTTCTGGTGCAGCCATTAATCCTTGGCATTCCTTGGCTTGCAGCTGCATCATTCCAATCTCAGGTTGTCATCGCGTGGCATTCTCCATGTGTGTCTGTGTCCAAATTTCCCTCTTTTTATAAGGCCACTGGTCATCTGATTGGGATGCACTCTACTTCAATATGACCTTCTCTTAATTTACATCTTAAATATGCCTCCAAAGATCCTATTTCAAAATAAGGTCACATTCACAGGTACTGGGGCTTAGAACTTCAACCTGTGTTTTTGGAAGACATAATTCAGGAGCATTTATGTCTGTATATGGTGCGTTATTTAGCACACACTGAGAAAGGCTTCCCTTTTGACTATTCACCAATGGGAACTGAATCTTCTCTCCACTTGGAGTTTTACCCATCTGATGACTAGGATAATTTTCCACAGACTATTTTCTGGCTCCAGACATTTTAAATTTGGTTTATTGTGTTTGTCATAATTTTCTTGAGGGATGCACATGTGTAATGAAATCCAGAAACCCTAAATGAAAACCCCAGAGAAGAACCAAAGAAGAAGACTGTGATGTAAAAATGAATGTCTTAGGTGGACTAGTGTTGTCTCTCTGTTAGGTAGCTCATGAGGGACTCCCACCCTCCTGGGGACAAAGGCAGGCACTGAGCAATTGCTACATCTGGGGGAGGAGGGGATACCCTATGAATCTGCTGATCAGAACTTAGCATGCCAACTACAAAAGAATGGAAAAGTAAAATAGGATCTGGAAGGTGATCTAGGGAAATCTAAGGCTAATTGTCATGTCATTAGCTTAAATCTACATTTCGTTTCACCCCCTCAAATGGACTTTCGGAGAGGCTCATGGGAGAGCTGCATGCGCCGTAAGACTCAGGTCATATAACTCCCAACTGTCCATCGAAGTGGTTCATGGCGACGTGTGAGCCATTGGGAGGGCCCAATCCAGACCCTATAAAACAAGACCCCAGACCATAACCAAGGCCCTTTTGTTACGACAGAGGGGTCTGTTCACTGTTCTGTGGCAAATGTGTCTTGTTCTTACTTGTAAACCTATTAATACATCTTACTCTCGCTCTGTAAACCTATTTTGTCCTTCCTCAATAAACTTCGTTTCACCCTTACCTTGCTTTTGGTGTGTCTGGTCATTCTTCGGCCAAGAGCACACCAAGAACCAAGAACAGACAAGATTACCAACCCCGAATCTCCATGGAAGACAAAGAATGGGCCCTTAATTCTTAAAGATGCAAAAGGACACAATCTTAATAATCTTAACTTGCTACCCACTTTAGAGTTTTGCAGTGTTTTCGGTCTAGAAGTTCTTTACAATCCCATATGTCTCCCACCCTTTTGCGTTTAAAAGTTTTGAACAGACAACTGCTCAGCATGCTCATCCTTACATCCTCCTATTTGCCAAGATGACACAGGGCCCAGACAGCCTCCTCTGGAGCCTGGGCTTCTCGGGCTGCAGGGGCTCCAGCTGCAGAATGACTTCATTTACATTGCTATTCAGAAGCAAATGGCTCAGCTCAATGGAAAGTCTTTCATTTCTAACAAGCAAGCCAGTATGTGGCATTTTTCTTTTCCTTACTCTGCAGGACAAAATGAATCTTGCAGATGTCTCTGTAATACCAGAATAAGCTTCACCAGTGGGCTGCTGAGAGTGGCTTGGCTGCACTGCCAGGCTTGCCAGTTGCCATGTGGCCCGTGGTCAGGTCAGAGGGAGCAGCCGTGAATCACATTTAGGACCTGACTTCATGGCCGTGGATCAGAGTACCAGAAGGCCCATTGGTATAGAGCCTTCCTTCACAAACTGATGACTGTCTCTCCTGATTACAAGGCCTGAAACAATGGGGCTTAGATAACAGCATCTCCTTGACCTAACAAGGCTGTGGGGAGCTTTCTCTGATGGGCATGGGTGGCGGAGGAGAATGGGCAAATAATCCGTGGCAGTCGCTGGGCTAGTTTCTGAGAGATGAAGAAGGCAGGACCCCTACCCATAAAAACTAGGGGGAACCAGAAAAATAAAAAGACTATTATTCAAATATTGGTCCTTATCATGGGTTGTGTTTAGGGAAAAGAAATGACAAAAAACACAACAACAAAATATGGGTCCATAATGACTGGGGGAATGGTGATTACCTTGATAAGTAGGACAGGCAGATGCTGGGTTTGTACATTTTAGGGCACACCCATTTTCCCAAAACACTGTCACAGAAACATTCAAGCCAACGAGTCGGCTGCCTGCCACCTATTTCCACAGTGGTGTGGTCAGACCAAGCCCAGGCTTCAAGCTCCCTGTAAGCCAAAGTTCAACAAATACAAGATGATACATTTTAAGACAGTGTTTCTCACATTTAAATGTCAGAAAGAGTCCCTTTGAGAAAGTCAATTTGTAAATAATCATTAGCTCTCTGTTCAGCAAAACTCCCTCTTTTCACAGGTGATGCTGACACAGGCAGGTGACAATCCCTCTCAGAGACCCAGCCTATCCTTTGCCCTTCCTTATTCCATGGTGATTTTCACCTTTATTTAGCCATCACGGGGCTCGGCCATGTACCAGCACCTGACAGGTGGGCATCACAAGAAAGCCAATACCTGGGCTGTGCTTTAGACATTTTAAATAATTTCCACAGCTACAGAGGCATTTGTTGTCATCATGGCCACACCCTTAATTACACAAAAATCCACTACAATTTAAACAATTCAATAAGAGCTAACATGGGAGGAGCTTGAGCCCAGGAGTATGAAACCAGCCTGAGCAACATAGCAAGACTTCATCTCTTAAAAAAAAAAAAAGAATTCAAGAAGTGAATATATAGAAAGTGACTAACACTGTTACAGCAAGTGTTACAGAGGGTGGTCCCGAGGACAAACTCAGCGGCACACGGAGAGTCTGAGAATCAAAGTTTATTCGCCAGTGGGCTCAGAGGGGTCTCACCACAAAATTCTGAGCCCCGTCCACCTGATTTTTCCCACTTTTATTAAGTTGGGGTGGTCTGAGGGGTGGGGTCTCAGGTGGCTAACAAGCCAGGTAATAGGTTAGTTGATGTGCCAGGTAATAGGTCAGTATTATGCTGATACAGGTCTTCTGTGAGGGGTGGGGGTCTCAGGTGGCTGATGAGCCAAGTAATAGATGAGGTTTCCTTAACAATACAAGGCCTCAATTACCTTAAAACTATGTATGCATGCACATATGCATATATAAATATATCTGTAATTATATACTTGTTGATAATGAATATCTGTCTTTCCACTAAAGTGTTAACTCCGTGAGTGCAGGGATAAAGTCGGCTGGAGCCTGGAAAATGGGAATGACTTTCTGACCAAATGAACCAGTAAAGCATTTCCAGCAGCCAAATGTAGTCTAGCTCCATCTCCTTACCAAGCCTTAGCTATAAATGGCTTCTCAAAAAATCTTGACCTCAAAAAAAAAAAAAAAAAATCTTGACCTCTTTCAATCTGGATGATGCAATCAATGCTTTGGAAATACTTTGAATCTTGTTATTTATCTTATAAGTGACCAACAGCCCCAGCTACTGTGCTCACAAACCCATCATCGTGTTCCCACAGGGACTAGTCTTCCACAGGCTACTCCCAGCCCAGGGCTGAGTGTGGCAGGGACGCTAGGCAGACCCGTTCCTGGCGTGGCTGACTATGATCAGAGGACTCCCCATCAGCCTTGCCAAGCTTCCCTACAACTGCCCTGCAGTCTCAGACTCTCACCCCCAGCCTTCTTTCCCTTGCTCCTTCTGAAAGCAGAGAAAACCTCTGCCTCACTCCTAGGGTGAAGCACGTTGAAGCAGCCAACTAAGTGAGCAGCACATGCCGGAGAAACAGCAAGGGCTGCCAGCACGTGTAAGCGGCCAAGGCCTGAGAGAGTCCCACAAGTCTCCCCTGGCCCCAGAGGGGCCCAGAAGAACACTTGAGTTTTCTCTGCCCCCAAGGGAATAGCTTAGCTATGACCTTCGGATATAAACTTTCTCCCAAGAACTTAGTTGTCACCCTGGGAAAAAAAGGATAGGAAAAGGAAGCCTCCTGAAGTTGAAAATGTTCATGTTTGAAGTGATTGAATTATTACTAAATTAACCAAATATGTCTTATATTGGCACTATTGCTCCTAGTTCCAAGGGTAATGGCAGCTCAGGATACAAATTTAGTTTAGGTTTGGAACAAATTAAGAAAGTGAGGATTTGCAGGTTAGTTTTGTGACCTTGAAAAATTGCACACTGTAGACAACATGCGCATGCTTATCGGTGCAGTGGAGGGTACAGACAGACACATGGGATCTGCCCGGCCAGGGACACACAGAAGGGGGTGATTCCAGCCATAGTGACAGATGCAACGTCTGAGAGAAGGGTATGTGTCTTTGTTGACTCTGGTGTCCCCCGTGCCTGGAGAGTACCTGGTACATTAGGGGTGCCCAGTAAGTATTTGTCCCCTGAACTGGTAGAGTAAATGGATGCTATGAAAAGGACTGTTGCCGGTGGGACAGCCGTACTGGAGTGTAAGACATGGGGTGGAAGCACTGAACATGGAGGCTGAAATGCCAGCAGATCAACAGTTCATGAAACTCGTGTTTTGAAGGGGAAACTTTAGAGGGCTTTAAGCAGGTATGACGGTTAATTTTATGTATCAACTTGGCTAGGCCGGGGTGCCCAGGTGCCCATGTGTTTGGTCAAACAGCAGTCTGATGTTGCTGTCAAAATATGTTTTAGGTGAGATTAACGTTTAAATCACTGGACTTTGTGGAAGGGAGATTACCTCCCATAATGTGGGTGGGCCTCAGCCAATCAGTCGAAGGCCTTAAGAGAAAAAGACTGAGGTCCTCAGAGGAAGAAGAAATTCTGCCTCCACACTGCCTTTGGGCTCGACCTACAGCAGCAGCTCTTCTGTGGGTCTCCAGCTTACCAGTCTGCCCTGCAAATTTCAGACTTGCCACCCCCACAATCCCACCAGCCAATTCCTTACAATAAATCTCTTTCTCTACTGGTTTTGTCTCTGCAGAACCTTGACTAATAGAGCGGGGAAGGGATGTGATCAGGCTTAGATTTTGGGATGGGCAGATCCTGGTGACACAGTGGAAAATTATGTTGATCAACAAAGTCAGAGTGGGGGTTAAGGAACGGATTTAAGAGGCCATGGTCCTAGTAACAGCAATAGAACAGGAAAGAGCAACTTTCTTCATTGGGTAAGTATTTATTGAACATATACTATGTGCCAAGCATTAATAAATAAAATTCCATCTTAAGCCATTTATTCTTTTGAGTTAAAAATCACCGTATCATTTCCTCTTTAAAAACGTAAGCAGTATGGGAAGGTTAATGCCTCCTCAGTGTCTGGTTTGTTGGCAAACACAATGGTTTTTTCTTCTCAGGGGAGGAAGGCTGCAGGGAAACATCAGACCTCTGTGGGGAAGAGGGAGGAAGGAAACTCTGAAGTAATGGAGGAGTCTGCCAAGGCCAGGGTACAAGTGAAGAAATACAGTGACGCGCTGCATAACGACATCTCACTCAATGACAGACCACATCTACGACAGCGGTCCCATAAGATTACAGTGGAACTGGAAAATTCCTATTGCCTAGTGACATTGTAGCCGTCATAATGTCATACCAAGATGCATTACTCATGTGTTTGTGGTGATGCTGGTGTAAATAAACCTACCGCACATACATACAATTATGTACAGTACATAATACTTGATAATGATAATGTTACTGGTTTATGTATTTACTATACTGTACTTTTTATCATTAGAGTGTACTCCTTCTATTTATTAAAAAAAAGCTAACTGTAAAGCAGCCTCAGGCGGATCCTTCAGGAGGTATTCCAGAAACAGGCGTTGTTATCACAGGAGATGACAGCTCCGTGCATGTTACTGCCCCCGAAGACCTTCCAGTGGGACAAGACGTGGAGGTGGAGGACAGTGATATTGATGATCCTGACCCTGTGTGGGCCTAGGCTAATGTGTGTGTTTGTGTCCTAGTTTTTAACAAAAAAGTTTAAAAAGTCAAAAATAAATTTAAAAATTTTTTAAATGGAAAAAAGCTTATAGGATAAGGATATAAAGAAAGAAAATATTTTTGTACAGTTGTATAGTATACTTGCATTTTAAGCCAAGTGTTATTACAAAAGAGTCAAAAAGTTAAAAAAATTAAAACATCTATAAAATAAAAAAGTTTCAGTCAGTAAGGTTAATTTATTGTTGAAGAAAGAAAGCTATTTTTTTTTAAAGATTTTAGTGTAGCCCAAGTGTATGGTGTTTATAAAGTCTACAGTGGTGCACAATGATGTCCCAGCCTTCGCGGTCACCCACCGCTCACTCACTCCCTGACTCACACAGGGCAACTTTTGGTCCTGCAAGCTCCATTCATGGTAAGCGCCCTATACACATGTACCATTTTTAATCTTTTATACCATATTTTTACTGTGCCTTTTCTATGTTTAGAACCACAAATACTTACTATTGTGTTACTATTGTTGCCTACGGTATCCAGTATGGTAACATGCCACACAGGTGCATAGCCTAGGAGCAGTAGGCTATGCCACAGAGCTAGGTGTGTGGCAGTCTGTACCATCCAGTTTTGCATAAGCACACCCCACGATGTTCGCACAAGGACAAAATTGCCTGATGATGCATTTCTCAGGAGTATCCTGTTGTTAATGGAAGCATGACTGTCCTTCGATTGCTCTGTCAATTTGTTCAAAGCCAATCCTATAGAGCAGTGGTCCGAACCTTTTTGTCACCAGGGACTGTTTTCATGGAAGACAATGTTTTTCCACAGACCCGGGGGCAGGGGATGGTTTCAGCATGATTCAAGTACATTACATTTATTGTGCACTTTATTTCTATTATTATTACATTGTAATATATAATGAAATAGTTACACAACTCACCATAGGTTGGGGACCCCTGCTATAGAGTCAGACAGTGATGTCATTTAAATTAGGAAGTACTTGCTTAAGAGGCCTCTTTGGGAAAGCTGATATCAATACTGCAGTCACATTCTATACAATGATTGTGTCTTCAGGAGAATATAATTTAATGAGAAGTTACCCTCCAATCAGGCACTAAAGAAGGTTGCCACTTCCTTCTTTAGTAATATCCCTCAGGGCCCTGCTGTGTTCTGGGGAGACAGAGGGGTCTGAGCACAGAGGCTACGGTGGTTGTGGTAGATTCGGCTTATGTTGGAGCCAGAGATGCTGGGGCCTGAGGCATGGTCCAGGCTCTTCCTGGGCCATAGCTATTTTTATTGGCTAAACTATGTCCCCCTCGTAATTCACATGTTGAAGACCTAACCCCCAGCACCTCAGAATGTGACTGTATTTGGAGATAGGGTCTTTAAAGAGATCTTATGGACTGAATGTTTATATTGTCTTAAAATTCTTAAATTGAGACCCTAATCCCCAAGATGATGGTATTAGGAGGTAGTTCCCTTGGGAGGGCTCTGCCCTTACGAATAGGATTAGTGTACCTATAAAAGAGACCTCAGAGAGCTCCCTGGCCCCTTCTGCCACGGAAGAACACAGAGAGAAGACAGCTGCCTATAAACCAGGTATTGAGCTTCACTACATCCTAATATGATGGTGCCTTTTTCTTGGACTCCTCAGAACTGTGAGAAATAAATGCTCATTGTTTAAGTCACCCAGTATTTGGTAGTTTGTTATAGCAGCCAGAACTATTACAAGATATGAGTTAATTAAGTTAAAGTGAGGCTGTTAGGGTGAGCCCTAATCCAATCTGACTGGCACACATTTAGGCACACAGAGAGACACCAGATACATGCCAGATACATGCACACACAGACAACCTCTGCAAGCCAAGGAGAGAGGCCTCAGGAGACCCCAACTCTGAGACACTTTGATCTTGGCCTTCCAGCTTCCAGAACGAAGTAAATAAAGTTCTGTCGTTGAAGACACCCGGTCTGTGATACTTGGTTATGAAAGCCCTCAGTGACCAGCGCAGTTATTAGGAGGGAGGAAACCTGCCTGGCATCTCCAGCTTCCCTGCTGCCCTCCTGCACCCAGTTCAAGCCTTCACCAAAACTTACCATGTGGCTGAAATTCTTTGTTCCTCCTCTTGTTTGTGAGTCACTGGAGGAAGGGGGCGATGTGTTGGTCAACTTCTATTTTCAACACCTAACACTTTGATTCCATTGCGCACACTTGGGGGAGGAATCGTTGGGCATCTTTATGGCTGTCTTTCTGAAGATATGATCATTCATTCCCTTTTTTCAGTCATTCAAAATATATCCATTGAAAACTGGCTTTGTGCTGGGCACAGTGCTAGATTCTAGGGAAGCAAAATACATAGCATGAGTTCCTCACTTAAAATAATTTATGGATTCAGAGTAGTAAAAACAGTCAGTTATCTCTCAGTATTCATGGGGGATTGGTTCCCAGAGCCCCTCATTCCAAAATCTGCACATATTCAAATCCTTCTGTCCGCCCTGCGCTACCTGTGTATACGAAAAGTCGGCCCAGCGTATCTGCAGGTTTTGCATCCTGAGAATACTGTATTTTCGATCTGTGCTTGGTTTTGGATGGGGAACTGGTGGATATGGAGGGACAACTATATTTATTGAAAAAAATCTGCCTATAAGTGGAGCCGTGCAGTTCAAACCCATGTTGTTCAAGGGTCAACTCTCTCTCTCTAGTATATATATATATATATATCTATATATATACACACACACACTTAGCAATGCAATATGCTAACGCTATTATGGATAGAACAAACATCTGTGGCCAGACAGGGAAAGAGAGTGAATGGTGCACACTTTCCACCTCAAAGAGAGTGGGAGAGGACTCTGTGTATGTCTTAAAGGGTCTCCTCTCAAATGTGCTGGTTGAAATAGACAGGGCAGTTGGCTGTCTCATGCAGAATGACAAACAGCGTGTTAGGGCATTTGTGATTTCAGCAGTGGCCTTTGGAAGTCTACTTTCTGTACTTAATACATGGACAAGGCCTGTGAACTGGACCGGCTCCTAGCGAAAGGGAAAAACTCAGCGCTTGCCTGCTGGTGTCGTTTCCACCTCCTCGCTCTCCAGCCAGCCCTCTCCTGCCAGCCCATCATTTGTCTTACTCAGGCCCTCGTCTGGGCCGAAAGCTATCATATTCTGATGAGAACGACATCCCTTTGGGACCACTGAGTGTCTGCAAGTGTACTGAGTAGCTGCCCAATGAGCCGTGGAAGCAAAATGTAGTTAAATAGATTGATCTTGGCAGGAAATAGGACAGGAAAGCGATTAAGCAGGTCTCCGTCTTACTCCTTGCTCCTCCCTCCCCGTCTCTATCTCCCCCACTGCTTCGTTCTACTCCTCCACCCTCCACCCTGAAATCAGCAACTTGCGGTTGTCGGAACTCAGAAAACAATACTGCAAACTGAAGTCCTCAAAAGCAGCTTCAAAAGAAAAGGTTTTTCTCTGACTTTCTTCTGCCGCCTCTCAGTCCTATTCTCCCCCAAGGATAGCCATAGAAACTATAATTTCTCTCCCCCAAAGTGGGTCATAGAAACCAGAACCCCTTTCCTCAAAAGTCAGCCATAAAACCTAAAACTATTCTGTGTAAAAACTGGCTGTAAAGAAATGATCTGACCTTGTTTGGCTGAAGTTCATAAGATCCACCATTTCAGAGAAGGTCCTGCACCATCTAAAGGGAAGGAACGCCTGCTCAGAGAGGCCAGGGAGAATCGAGACACACAGGCATTGCTGGATTTCCGCGTCTACTTGCATTATCCTTTTGTGCAATCCTATTTCTACACAGCTGTCCATACTTTGTTGAACCTAAGCATTAAAATGGACAGTTTCCCCCGTATCTTGGGGTCTTCATTCTGAAGGCTCCCATGTATATACGTTAAACAAATTCGTATACCTTTTCTCCAATTAATCTGCATCTTGTCAGTAATTTTGCAGTGAACCTTCAGAGCCTAGGGGAACGTTGCCCCCACACAGTTGACGGTGACCAAATCAGAATTCAAGAAGACCACATGGTCTTTAGAGCACTTCGGAGAAAATGAGCAAACGTAGAGGGGTGGGGCGGGGTATCCGGCATGAAACAAAAAGAAGACTCAAGTGATCCACAGCGGGAAAGTAAATACGATGGGAAAATAAACGCTGCTGAAACTTCCCAGAGGACTCCCTGATACTGTTCTGGGTGCTGAACCAGAGTGTCTGCAAACTTGCAGGCACATGCTTGGGCACGCTGAGCCCGCTCAGAGAACCAGCCAGGGCAATCCCTTCCTTCCCACCAAAGATGATCCAGGACTGGAGCACAGGAAGCCGAGGAGCTGAGGCCCAGAGAAACAACCAAAAGCCCTTTTACTGGAAGCATCCCCCAACTCTGGCATATTTACAATGGGAAGAGAAGTGTTTACCTGGCTGTGCTTGAGGAACTGTGGCCTCTAGGAACTTGAGGCACCTCCTGGCTCACTTCACAGACAGGGATGCCTCATTGCCGAATAAAGTTGGCCAACTTGGGCCATATACTCCCGGCCTCCAGCCTTTCTCATTGCTGTAAAGCCGGATTTCCTGGACTCAGAGAAACTCACCCAGTCATTAGAAAGAGCCATTGATTAACAGTAAAGGATTTTTGCTAGAATAATTAGAAAACACATTAAATGTTCTAGAACTGTTGAAGGAATGTCTTTCTGGAGAATGGGTTGTAGGAACAAGAATTGTGGGGAACAGACTGGAAAAAGTAAATTGGGAAGAAATGTCTTAGAAACAGCCAGATATTTTGGTCCTCATGGCAAAATGAATGTTCCTGTGTATCATCTGTCCCCAAGCCAACTATTTCTTCTGTTTGTTTCTTTTTTAGGCAGGGTCTTACTCTATTGCCCAGGCTAGAGTGCAGTGGTATCATCATGGCTCATTGCAACTTCAGACTCCTGGGCTCAAGCGATCCTCCTGCCTCAGTCTTCCAAGTAGCCGAGACTATAGGCATGTGCCACCATGCCCGGGTAATTTTTCCATTTTTTGTAGAGATGGGGGTTTTGCTATGTTGCTCAGGCTGGTCTTGAACCCCTGGCCTCAAGCAATCTTCCCCCCTCAGCCTCCCAAAGTGCTAGGATTATAGGTGTGAGCCACCGTGCCTAGCCCAAGTCAACTATTTCTCGAAGAACCAAGCCAGCCATATCTAAAACTCTAATTATTACAAGTTCATAGTCACCCTTCTTCTCTGCTTGACTCGGTTTCACACATTCATCCTTAATAACTCTGAATCACACAGCCTGCAAGCTTCAACATTGTTCTAGATTATTCTTATAGATCCTTTCCACCCAAAAGCCAGTGATTCTAGGGCTACAAATATTTCCACTTATATTAGACACTTGACATGAAGCCTGAGTACTTCTTAAAGTGTGGTCTTTGAATCACTCTGTCACATGTCAATCAAATGGTCAGTAGGTGGTTTGATAGTTTCAGGGGAAAATGCATTGGTGGGCTTAGGGTTTGAAAAATTTGAAACATAAGATTAAGTGTTAGCCCAGAAATTCCTGAACATTTTTAATAAGTGTTCTGTTTTTTAAGGGAATCCAAGGTCTGGGTTCACTTGGCCTCTGCTCACATTCCATTAAGGGTGTGGTTTGAATCTGTTGATGGCATTAGTAGGTTATTATTTGAACTTGTTAAATTCGCATTTTTTCTTGCTATTTTTCTGCCTGTATTGTATCTCCAATTCATAAAAATGCATCAACTACATAGATTGGTTCTTTAGAACATAAAAGTCATGATAAAAATTAATAAGCAAAATTCCACAGTCAAAAATAGTGTCAAAAATAAAAAAGGTGAACTAGCACTCTAGTGCAAGCATTGGGTATAAATATGTATGTTCTGGGACATGTAAAACCAAGAGTAATAAATATGCATAAATGTGTAAGAGACAGTACAAAGAAGATGTATCACGATGAACATCTAGAATTACATGCTGTTGATTCTATGTTCCCTCATTCCCCCTTTTTTCCCCTCCCTGATGTGTTGTCTATTGTGAAACCATAAAATAATGACTTGGAACTCATCAAGACCTTGCATAATTTTCAATCAAAGCAGAGGACCTTTTCTGGGAAACTAATCAAATTTTTCTGGAACAAGTGTAGAATTGTGCATTTCAGGGTGAGATTGATACATACTGCTCCTAAATTGGAGAAGGGATGTCCCTGAAATTCTAGTGACAGGGACCAGGTTAGGTGATACATCCCAGAGTATCTTATGATCCAGAACTGCAGCTATTTGAACAGAGGGACCAGATTTTGAAGGGTGGGTGTCAGGGATAATGAACCCTATTTCTCCAAGGCTGAGCAGCTGTCCCCCAGCTGCTGTGTGTTTCAGAGCTGAAGACAGATGTATGCAGATTTCCCACTGCATATTGGAAAATGTGAGATTTTCGTGGGCATAACTGCCAGAACATTGCTTCTGTCCCTGGAGTTTCAATTTATTGGTAAAGTCCCCATAGACTTAGAAATCAGATATGGGCCACCCGCCCACCACCTATGGGAGATCAATCCATGTCAGTGACTAATCTGTAGCCTTATACTTCCTGCTATGAACTGAAAATCCTTCTACAGCCAGGGAAAAAAGTCTGATTAGATTGGCAATTTATACTTCCCTCCCATGCCTGAGCCCATAGGCAGAACACATGCAACAGTACTGTGGTCAATTTAGAATCAGCCCCTTGTATGTCAGCCCTCAGATGTGGATTGGGTGTTTCACACAGGGGTCAACTTTGGCTTTGAATTTCTCATCTGTGCTGACAGACTTTTGTCATTGTGTTGGCCGTGCAAATCTGTAT
This sequence comes from Propithecus coquereli, assembly GCF_000956105.1. NCBI lineage: Eukaryota > Metazoa > Chordata > Mammalia > Primates > Indriidae > Propithecus > Propithecus coquereli. The sequence continues at coordinate 1,045,502 of NW_012139858.1, forward strand.
CCTTTTCCTATGGTGAGAATTCCCCACTGTGTGAAGTACTAGTGGGAGCCAATGCCCTACTGTCCAGTGTAGAGTTTGATTTTGGAGATTTCCCCTTCTCCTACCCTGTGGAGCTATGGCATGGGCAAGTGGTTTAGAATCAGTCAATCAGGTAGTCAGATACTCCCACCCAGGGCTTGAATTTCGAATAAGTGACAAAGAGCAAAGGGTCAGTTAAGAATTCCTCATAGCGGGTTATAGGTGTCCAGGAGTATGCAGGGTCTGACTCCACCGACAGTGGCATCACAGCCCAGCTGTTACTGAAAAGTAAGTGATTAGCTTCCTGTGTGGGACCTTCTGTACTGCCTTTCCTGCATTTTTCCAAGTCTGGTCCTCTAGCTGCCAGTCAATTCTGTGAGCACCTTACAACTTTCCCATGCAAGCCTCTCCTGCCTAAGATATCTTGTGATGATTTCTGTTGCTTACATTCAAATCCCTAATTGATACACACGTTTTATGGTCTACAGATGGTAGACAGCAATGATTATGATAATCAAAAAGGAAAAGGAGGGGAAATAGGGGGAGACAGAAGAGGTGATGAAAACAGACAGATGTAGAAGCTACAGACAAAAACAAAAAGAAGACAAATAGGAAGGATATGAAATAGATGAAAAAAAAAGTAACAGATTCCCACAGCTGTTGAGAAGAATCAACTATTGCCCTTTTTAATTAATTCTATCTTGCCATGTGCTGATAGGTTTTCTTAAGAGTTACAGAGCAACAGTGACTTCCCTGACAATCTTGTCCATAATTCAGTCAAGAAGACTCTAGAAGGATCAGGGTTAGAATAGACCAGGAGTCTGCAAATTATGGCCTGTGGGCTGCCATATGTTTTTATAAATAAAGTTTTATTGGAACACAGCCATGCTCATTCGTTCCTGCATTGCCAGTGGCAGATTTTGAGCTACAGTGACAGATTTGAGTAGTTGAGACAGAGATTGTATGGCCTGCAAAACCTAAAATATTTACTTTACAGCTCTATACAGAAAAGTTTGCTGACCCCTGGGTAGAACATCTGAATTTCTGGGAACTGAGGAACCAAAATGGATTTTCCTCATTCTTCAGTCCTGTCCTAAATACCTTCCCTTCCCAGCTAAAGTTTCCCATGTTGAGGATTAACACAAGAGGCCTGCACTATTTCGGATCCATTTTCCCAGAGGATAGGAGCAAACCAGGAAGAGAAGATGAAAGCAGCTCAACTCTCTTTCCTCCTCTTGAACATTCTGTTTCCCAGGGCCTCCCTGGGGACCCTGTTCTGGGGAACTCTGAAAGGCCTGCTTCTAGAGGCAGTGTGCGGAAGCAAAATGCTCAAGGCCACATGGCTAGTTAGTAGAGAAGAGCTGAGACCCAAAGCCGGGTCTTCCCATACTCGGCCTGTTACTTGCTCTGCCTCATCAGGGAAGTCTTAATGGAGGTGGCGGGATTTGAATCTGGCTTAGGAACCTGAATGATATCCAGTCAGCAAAAACCATGAATTATTCTCCCTTCAGCACCTGAGTACCGAAGAGCAGCATTTCATTGTACATGAAATATGTCACCCTTTGTGAAGCATGAAGATCTCTGGTCTAGCCGTCAGCAGACCAATGTTTTAGTTCTGGAACTTTGACTAACTAGCTGTATTACCTTGGGCATGTTACTTCTTTCTGGGCCATTATTTGCTAAATATAACAGGGTGGAAAATGGATTAAATGGGCTGCAACTGATTCTACTTTTCTTAAAATCCTTGGTGCTTTTTATTGCTCATAAAACAGGTGACCTCCCCACTGATACAGATTCCAGTTAGGTGCATAAAAACTGGTTAATTTTGCACCAAAGTCCATCCTACAGGGGGCCAGGCAAGAATGCAGTCATGGAGCATGAGCATTTGATGGGATCTGTGGGAAGGCATGCAGGCAGATGAGGCAAGTGGCTCTGAAAGATGACAGCCCCATGTCACACGAGCAGACAGGAACCAATGGGACACGATTGGGTGGACTCCTGGCTTAAAATCCAAGAAAGCCTTTTCTTTACTGCCTAGTTTAAGGCTCAGAATAAAGAAATGCATTTGGGATGCCAGCCCCAGATCTGCTCCCTTTGTGGTTCGGGTGGAGTGTCTGGGAGCAGCATTACTCATGTGGAAACATTCTCCTCCTTAATACTTTCGGAGTCCTGGAACGGGCTGCGGCAAACCATGAAAGCAGGAAAGACAGAGCTGCCCCGTTATTTGCTGAATCAAATGATTAATTTTCAAGGCAGACTCAGGTTTTATATGGATTATTCATGAATTTATAGAGCTTTATTCCTCCAAGATGTTTATCTCTGTTTCTATATAGGAATCTATCCTTATTTTTTCAGATGTGCCTTTGGGAAATAGAAGAAATTAAGGAAATATCTTTAAAATTACAAACGCTTCTCCCACTGTTTACTGAACACTAACACCCTGTAGTACCTGGAGCTGAATTTAATGGAGGTAAAATTTCTTCTAGCCAACTGAAAAAAAACAAAAAAGGGGGAAGAGAGTGGTTTTATTGATCTGAAACCCTTAATAAGTTTAATGATTCAAATCCTATTTTTAATTGCTTAATCACTAGCAGGAATTATTTAAAAAAATTATATAGGCTTGATGTTTTCTTTCTACTAATTTTCTTTAGCTCTACTCCTTTTTCCTATCCCTCATCTGTAATAATGGCCAATATTTGATAGTTAGTGGGTGTCAGGCACTATGCTAGGAAGAGAGTGTTTTACTGTAGCATCGTCTTTTTTAATCTTCACAACAACAATATAAGACAGATATGAACCTCATTTTAGTAATGAGGAAACTGAGGCTTAGAAAGGTTAAGGTAACACAGCTAGAAAATGGAAGAGCTGGGACTCAAACTCAGGTGGGTGTGCAACTAAAGTCAGTATGCATGCACGCGTCCATCCATCCATCTGTCCATTCATTGGCAAATATTTATTGACATTCATCATATGCCTAGTTCTATGATAGGCATTAGACACACAGTAGTGAGAAAACCAAAGATCTCATCATGGTACATATGATCTAGTGAGGAGAACAACACTAATAAAAGAATATAAGAGATAAGTATACATTTTAATTTGGAAAGTACTAAGTACACAGAAGACATTTTAGTACTCTGAGAACTTGTAAGAGAGGACATATCTCGTTAAGGATGTATATTAGATGAGACACTATATAGACTGCCTGTAGTAACGAATTAATTCTGAAAGCACAGTGGCCTAACACAGTGAAGTTCATTACTAACTTAGAGTACACGTTTTATAAGGGTCAACACAGGGTTCTCCTCCACCCAGTCACTCAGGCACCCAGGCTGACAGAGGCTCTGCCGTCATAGCTCCACCATCTGGAGCACATGGCCTCCAAAGTCGCTGTGGGAGGAGAGGAAAAGGAGGATGATCTCACTGCATGTTTTCAAAGGCTAAGCTCAGAAGTGGCTTGCCTCTCCCACATGCACTGGCCGGAATCCAGTCAGCTGGCCTCAACTTAACTGCAAAGGAGGGAGGCTGAAAAGTGTCTACGAAGAGGATATGAAGTAAAACTACAGGGCATCGTTTCTGTTGTGAGACATCATGGAAGGCTTCCCTGGAGAAAGAAGAACTGGACACGTGGAGGAGGGACACTGCCTCCTCAACAGGTGTCTTGGGACACACAATGGGGGCAGGATTTCCAGCTCTCTAAGTTGCTCCGCTCCTTTATACTTGCTTTAGTTGAGCTCAGACAGTCTTTAATCAGATACTTAATCTGTTAATTAGGTTTATATTTTCCATTTACTGATTCTACTAAGGACAGCCATTTGTGGAGTATTTACTATGTGTCAACTGCAGGACAAGACTCTATACAGCAATAACCATGGTATTGTTATTTCTCTCAAGGATATTTACTCTAGTTGAAAGGATAAGACAGATATGTGGAGAATATTAAGTAATAGCACAATAAAGACAATGTTGAGCCACCTCGAAGGTGCAAATGATAGGAAATGTACCATCTCACAGAGAAGACAGTTGAGGGGTTTGAAGATCGAATGATTCAGTGGCTCATGGACACCACTCAGGACTAGGTGCTTCCTATCCTTCTGCTCTGCCATCCTCAGGGTCCCACTTTGAATGTAAACATGACAATTTTCAGTGGAAGAAGAGAGAGAAAAGGTGCATTTCCTTTTTGTGTGTTCCTTTTTAGGAGTGAGGAGTCCTTCCCCCAAATTCCCCAGCAGATCCCTTCATACCATATAATGTCAGTATCCGTGCCTAAAATAATCACTGGCCGAAAAGATGAGACCAGTCTTATGATTTACTTCCTGTCATTAGGACTCAGTTCCTTAGAGAGATGGAAGAACAAAGTCAAGATTCTGTTATAAGGAAAAAAGGAAATCATAGTTGTTGGACCCCAACAAACAGCGTCTGCCATAGAGATGATGCCAAGTGCTAATGAACAGCTAGGACATGTATTGCAAGAGAACCCACTGTGGAATTATCTGAAGAAGCCTGGAAAAATGTCATGGAGACTAAAATAGGGGGGCATTTTAGGCAAGGAGACAAGACCAGGAGAGAGGAACCCATCAGAAGGATTGATGGGCAATGGAGGTAGCTGTCCAGCCAGGGTGAGAAGGCCTATGAAACTCTAAGGAAGGCTGGGCTCAGGGAGAGTGGGGAGAGGGACAATGAGGTGACAGTAACAGGCCCATTCCAAACTGCTTACCCCATCTTTTCTGGAATGTTGAGAAACTTATCTTCCAGGGTCCCAAGTATCATTGGATTATACCTGATGGTTATCAAAAATGTTCCCAGCTCTCCTGGAATATTTATTTGCATTTCATAATGTGAATTTTATGTGTAAACTTAGCTAGCTTATGGTGCCCACTTGTTTGGTCAAACGCCAGTCCAGATGTTTTGTGAAGATTTAGTTGTGATTAGCATCTAAATCAGTACACTTTGAATACATTATATTACCCACCACAATGTAGTGGGCCTCATCCAATCAGTTGAAGGGCCTAAGAGAAAAGATTGAGGACCCTCGGCCAGAAAACAGTTTTGCCTTCAAGCTGCTTTTGGACTCAAGACTACAACATCGACTCTTGCTGGAATTTCCAGCCTGCTGGCCTACCCTGTGGGTTTCAGACTTGCCAGCCCTCAAAGTTACATTAGGTAATTCCTTAAAATCGATCTCTCTCTCTTTATATATATGTATATGCATCCTATTGGTTCTGTTTCACTGGAGAACCCTGACTAATACAACACCTCTGATGATAACAATCTCCCATTTTGAGAAATTAGCTCCTTGCAGGGTCTTGCTGTAGCCCAGCAAGACCTTTGAGAAAACACTTGTCTCACTTTCGTTATGTGAACACAGTTTGCCTTGTCACATGACTAGGAGACCAGTATAGCATGGCCCCACTGGGAATCTGGGCTCCTGAGAGTCAGAGCTACTTCTATTCCAGGCTTCTTCTGGACCTGGATCGAGCCTGTTTGAACTCCATCTACAGACACCAACCTTGGTTTCTCAATGAGCGAAATGAGGTTGGACAGGCTGGCCCTGGAGAAGATCATTGTGCCCCAAGGCTGGAGGAATAAAGGGAAGAGGTTGATGTTATCTGAATTTAAAAGCTGGAAGAAGGGGCCCCGGATCTGGGACTCACACTTCTGAAGAGGGTACACCACCCAACTAAAACTGGTACCTTTCTCAGGGTACAATAAGGCTAATCCTGGGAATAGAAAGACGCTGACCTAGAACCAACTACAGCTACCAGTGTCCAACACGTAGTTAGCAGGTCACCTTCATGAGGAAGACTCAAAAGATTATCTGTGAATACCCTAAATCCAATTTGGGTATTTCCAAGGGAAATAAGATGGCTTTTGTTTAAGTAATTACATTGTCCTCTGTCTGAAGAAATAAATTATTAGGATGAATGGAGATGATCTGAATAAAATTTATAAAAGGAGAATTCAGACAGACCAACTTGGGTGATGTGTTCCAAGTGCTGCCACAAAAGCTGGAGCATCTGTTCCTTGTGGCAGGAACATTCCTAGAGAGAAGACTGTTGCATCAGGTTACCAAAACCACGCTGTTGTATCTTGGCTCCAACCCAGCCTTCAAAATTCTGCCCTGGGATGCTGGAACTCGGATTCTGAAAATTACTTTTCTCCTTTGTCAATGAATAAGGGATTTTAGAAGAAGGTGCTAGAAGGTAGGGGGGTTGCAGAAGACACTTGCTCTCCCTTTTGCTTACTGTTTTGTGACTGTCGTCTGAGCAATGGCCCTTTTCCTGGTAGTGGTAGTTGGTTCAAGGTGAACGTCTTTCTACATTCCCGGAAGTAATCTCATCGTATCCTGATAAATGTGCCAGCTTTAGTTGGGCAGTGCCCCCTCTTCAGAAGTCTGAGTCACAGCTCTGTAGGGCCCCTTTTTCCGGCTTCTAAATTCAGATAACATCAACCTTTTTCCTTGGTTCCCCAGCCTTAGGAGTTGGTTGCTTCCTGCTGTTACTATCTCTGTGTTGTGTGATTTCTTATATTAAATTCACTCTGTTAGAGTATCTGATGTGGTTTCTGTTTTGCCAGCCATTAATATCATCCAACAAATTCTCTTTCTCACACACACACACATACACACACACACATATACAGACAATATCATGCTTATCACACAAGTCTCTGATTAGAATTTGGCTTCTCACATAGATTTGACTACTGAAAGAATTTGTTGTTCTGTAAACATGTAATCACCTTAAGAGTTATACTTTTCATTAAAAATGAATACATTTGAATGCTGGTTTTCGTACATCAGTCTCTGAAAGCTTTATTTCAGCCATGGAGATAGATCCATTCCTGGGATGCTGGCAGTGGGTTTCCTGCTCTTGCTTATTGAAGGTCTGACCCTAAACACGTAATTCCACCAAAGTGACAACACTCTCACTAGCTGACCAACTTCCCTTTCATGTTCCTCCCCTGATTTTGTTCCATATTGGTGACAAGCACAAACCTATTTTTCTCTGAATGGCAATGGCTAATATCTAGAGGCAATGTCCTCTTTCTGAACACACTCTGATTCTTTTCATTTTTCTTCAAATAAATAAAACTTCTCTGGAAATGATCTGAAAAAACCTTCAAAGAAGGTTTGAACACATGAACAAGAAGACATGAACAACCAACACAGCTAAACTACCTCAACTTAGGGAGTATTTTAATTTTATTTGTATTTTAATAAATCTCTAATTCTTTTAAATTAAAGGGATGAAGCCTTGATTTTAGAATCTCAGAATTCAGTGCACTGAATACAGGGAGTATCTTACAGTGGGAAGAGGTAGGAGAGAGGTGGGTCCCACTCCTACTGCTTCTGAAAATCATGCAAACAGACGCCTTCTTTAGCTACCCTTTAAGTTGGCACTAATATAAAGACACGTTCAATCTAACACAGTTCTTGACTGTCCCTTGGCCAGACCATAACTGATCTCCTTCTGGCCCAGGCCATAGTCAAGCACCGCGGGGTAGGCCACAGGGCACCTACACATCTCATAACAGCCTCCCTTGTAAAGCTAAACAAATATTTGCCTCTGCCTTGCAAAGCTGAGTCATGGGACTGGGTTTTTACATGTATATCCATGTGCATCTGCACCTCTGCTGCTCACGTTAGTGGCTGTGCCCACATCCTGGCTGGACCGTTGGGCCCAAGGCAAGCCAGATACAGTAGCAGTCTCAGTCCCAGTCTATCTTAGGAGACTGATGTCCACAGGCATCCTCTGTGAGCTTTCATAGCCCAGATAGCTGTACAGAACTGGGACTCCAGGCCCTCCTGGGAGTTTACCTAGCGTAGATTCTAGATATTTTTAATATTTAATCCATAGGCAAGAAATTATGTCCAATTCTTATTCATATCTTTGGAAACCAGATACAAGGGACATCCTGGATCATAACCCTAAGTTATGATAATCCCATGTAAGGTTTAATAATAAACTAAGCTTTAAAATGCATTTAAGGGGAAAGTACTGGAGGGAAGTAAAAGAGACCTATATTGAGAGGCTGGGGACTCTTCCTCGATCTAGGTTTGCCACTTGTCATCCATGAACTTGAGCAATTGGCTAAATCTTTTCAGATTACCATCTCTTCATGCGCAAGATGATAGAGGCTGGAGTTGTTTTTTTTTTAAGTTTTCATACACACTCTCTGTATTGTTCGCTAAGACTGCCATGGTAAAGTGTCACAAATGAGGTGACTTAAAGAAATTTATTATTGTGTTACAGTTTGGGGGGCTTGAAGTATGAGATCATGGTACCAGCAGGTTGTTTCCTCCTGAGGGCTGTGAGCAGGTGATCTGTTACACACCTCTCACCTACCTCCTCGTGGTTTGCTGGCAGTCTTTGGTGTTCCTTGGCTTGTAAATGCGACAACCTTAATTCCCTCCTTCATTTCCACGTGGCGTTCTCCCTGTGTGCATGTCTGTTTCTGTGTCCAGATTTCTACTTTTTATAAGGACACAGTCATATTGGGTTAGGGTCCACCCTAATGACCTCATCTTAAGTTGATCATCTAGAATGACCTGTTGAAAAGTAAACTGAGGCACAACAAAATTTTAAAGAGTTTATTTGAACAAACAGCAATTCATACTAGGTAGCTAGAAACCAGAAGTTCAGGAGTGTCACTAAGGAAACACAAGACATGCCAGGGGGCCTTTTATAAAACAAGAAGTAAAGCAAAGGAAATATGTGATTGGTTATGTTATACAGTCATCTTATTTAGTCTATCCTATTGGAGAGCATCTGACTGGTTGAGTTTAAGTTCTGTTTTTCTTTAATATAGGCATTTACAAAAAATAGGTCAAGTTACATTTTGCTTATGTTTGCAAGTCAAGCAAGGTTAAGGTTACTTATGGGGCCTAACGGGCTTTGTCTGCTCAGGGCTCTTTCAGGCCCAGTCTTCATTTGAATTTATTTCCACAGACCCTATATTCAAAAAGGTCATACTCACAGGCACTAGATGTTAGGACTTCAACATCTTTTGGGGAGACACAATCCAACCCAGAACACTCTCTGACCCCAGACTCTTGAGAAAAGTCCCCTGGCAGCTCTCAGACTGGCCTCCAGGTTTCTGTGGCCCGCCTCTCATTGCTCTCCCTGCATCTCTGTAGGAAGCAGGAGGGGACACGGAGGGGAGACGGAGTCCAACACTGGGCCAGTCACGTTACGTCTCTAAGCATCTGTTTGCTCATCTGTAAGGCAGGGTGATAGATAGGTTTGCCGAGAGAAGTCGGTGAGATTAAGCAAAGGAGGACTTGGCTGGTGCACGGTAAACGCTCAACAAGTTACAGACATTGTTATTTCTTATTCCTTTGAGTCTAGAAGAGGACCGGTCAGTGAGTCCTAACCCTGGTGTGCACTAGAATCGTCTGGGGGAACTTTTTAAAAACTAGTGCGCAGGCCGCACTAGCGACTCTGACTCAAGTGGTCTGGGATGGGATCCAGGCACTGATATTTTTAGAAGCTCCCTGGTTTTTTCCCCTATGCGGCCAGGGTCGAGAGCCACTAGAATAGATGACAGGATTGAAAACACTCATGGAAAGTCTCAATGCGGTGGAAAGTCAGAGAGGCTGATTTGTAGTTACTTAGCCAGACGGTCCATGTTGCGGGAGAGGCCTGATGGCGAGACCCAGAGACAACGCTGAAAAAATCTTGTGAATTAGGTGACCTAGTTTTCAAAGCCACCGCTTGCATTGTGGCATTTTCTCCGGGTCTCTCTGATGAGGGAGCATCCCCACTGGATGCTGCCCTTGGCCTTCCTTCCCACAGCAAAGCCCCATCTACTTGCCTGCCCTCCAAACACAGGCGCCATCCTTCCCCCATCTCCTGATCCAGGTCTGTGAAAAACATCCTCAGTAGGAGCTAATGTCAGGTAACGGCCTGATGCGCTGCCCTTGCCTGGGTGTCTGCCTTGCAACAGTGCACATCACGGAACCCAAGGAATCCAAGGCAGGAAATCTTAGACACCCCAAGGGTAGACTCGTGGAGTGGGGGTGGCCTAGCTTTTTCTGCCCCACTAGGTGGGAACTGACTGCTTGGACTAAGCACGACTCCCAGCTCCCCTATATTGTGGCCTGGAGAGCTTTTATTTCACAGAATAACTCTCACTCTGTCTCCAGCACCAGATCCTGTCTACGTATAAACGTGGGCTCTGGAGACGGCTGTTCTGGCAGTTGCGCGAGTGGCCAGGGTGGCTTTGGCCAGTTCTGGCCACTTCTGGAGGCGTCTCTTGGTTCTCAGGCCCTCAGCTGAGTGAGGAGAGCAGCTGTCCACAGCTCTGTGTCCTCTGCCCTTTCTCCAGCTGTTCTGTCTCTTCGCCAGCAGGCGGGCTTCTCCAAGCCTTGGCTTCCTCACAGTGCCACCCTCGTCCCCACCAGACACTTGCCACCCATCTCCTCAAAGTCCCAGGGTCTCTCTAATCCTCTAAGAGAGGGCCAATAACGTTTTCTCAAGTGAATGAATGAGTAATAGAAATATTAGAAAATCATATGTAAATAGAAGCATTTTTTAATGACAAAACTATATAAATTCTCTTAATTTATTATTGTGAAGAAGTTAGGAATGTCCATTTGATTTTTGGCCAAATTAATAAAAGTATGGCAACTAAATCAGAGGAAAGGATCATTTTCTCGATCCCGACTGCTGTGTTGGGGACAGTGTGTTTGGTTGGGTGCTCTCCATTGCTTTGATTTTACTCAAGAATATCTCAGAAGAAAGCGTAGCCTGAGACAAACTTCTCTTAACACAGAACAGGGCTTTGGATCTTCATCTGACAACAAGTGACTTGGTTAACTTCGATTTCACTTTGGCTTTCAAAAACTCGGAGGCAAAGGAAATAAAGCCTAGGACAGGGAAATACTTTTGCTAAATTCAGAGACTCTGCATCTGAATTCAGCTCAGTGTGTCGTAGGCAACCAACTGCCTTCTGCTGCTGGTATCCGGAAGGGGAAATGAGTTACTTTCAAAGTGCCAGAGCGGGGAAAATGCTAACCATACAACCTGAGAGCAAGAGCTCTCTTGCTTGCCCTGAATGGGTTCCCATTGCCATTCCAGACGGAACTGATGCAGTTAAGCCCGAATTTCCTGGCAAGCGCGAGGGTAGGTTTTTCCAAAAGGCATTTTAGACCACGCATGCACAGCCTTTCCATGTCTAATCATGAAAGCAAACCACTGGACACATGCTCTCTGTTTCCAGCTGGTTGTGTATGTTTTCTTCACACTTTAACAAAAAACGTGCCAAGGTGTGACATTTACGGACCCCGCCAACTGGGAGCTGTGCACACAAATCCGTCCTGCCTGTGGTGTGGGAAAGTGATGAATGGGGGCTGTTCTGCCCAGGGGGAGGGCTGCTGTCACTCTGGCGAGGCTGCAGCCTTATTTATTACACACCAAAGTATAAAACCACCCAGCTGCTGCAGCTCTCGTCTCCAGCACTGGCATTTGCCCGAGGAGACCACGTTCCTGGAGCCCCGCTGTCTTCTCCAGGAGGTTCTGTGGCTCTGTTGAGAACCATGCTCGGGAGGCAGCTCGTCTGTTGGCACATGCTGGCTTTGTTTTTCCTCCCATTTTGCCTGTGTCAAGATGAATACATGGAGGTGAGCGGAAGAGCTAATAACGTGGTGGCAAGAATAGTGCAAAGCCACCAGCAGACTGGCCGTAGCGGCTCCAGGAGGGAGAAAGTGAGAGAGCGGAGCCATCCTAAAACTGGGATTGTGGATAATAACACTTCTGCAGACCTAAAATCCCTGAGACCAGATGAGCTACCGCACCCCGAGGTAGATGACCTAGCCCAGATCACCACATTCTGGGGCCAGGTACTCGGAATTCTCTTCTAAGGGTTTCTGTGAACGCTTAATGAGTTTTGTGGCTGCTGTTGTTGCTATTCTTTCTTTGGCTGAGATGCTTAGGATCGGTGCTTTGGAGAAGTTTGCTAAGCTGCTTGTGGGTCTCTTTCCGGATTGCTCTGGGATACAAGAGGGACTGCCGGTCTCTGTTAGAAAATCAGCAGGGGTAGCAATGATGCGATGGGATAAAAAGTGGCTGTGGCATCCCCCATCAGAAAGGGGAACCCAGGCAGCCAGCTTCCTGCCATGCTGGGGCTTGATTTCTTTCTTGCTCTGTTGGTGAGGAAAGGAGTGCTGATCTACACAGATAGACAGACAGATAACCATTTGCTATTCTTGAGAGAACTGGGCTTTCTTAATCCTTTCCAGCAGAGAGAAGCTGCCCTTTGAGTCTGTCAAAAGCAATCAAAGTTCTTTTTTTTACTTTGATGTGTGCGTTCACTGTGACATATCAGGCCAGTCTTGTTTATTTGATTTATAGCGTTCTAGGATGTTAAGCCTCTGCGTTTAGCCTGTTTAAAAAGATAAATCAAAAATAGACTGTGTATTTAAATGCAAACCTTATCGTATGATTTTTTTTTGGCTATGCTTTGTTTTAATTATTATAGTTCGATTTGATGCCTGATAGTCACAGAGGACGTCTCAGGTTATAAGCTCAGCGGCCAAGAAAATTTCTTTAACTCTTTTAGGGTAGCTTGGAAGTGAGCTAAGCTTCCAATATAGTGAATTGCAAATTGGTGAAACTCAGTTTAATTTAAAACATTAAGAACAGAAAGATACAGGTTTGACTTACCTTCTAGACATTTAGTATCCTAAAAACAAACACATGGAGCGGGGCAAGAAAAGTTACTTTGAATTATATGATCTTTAAATAAATAGATTTTACTACAAGAATTGATAACTTTTAGTCATTAAATAGGTCCTAAAAATTTAACGTAGTTGAAATCTAAACCTCTCCTGCCATAGATTGAGAAGTTTGGGTTGATTATTTGGTTATACATAGAATCAGACTCAGATCTGGACTAACCTGGGACTTCTAACTTGACCACACAATGCAATTGCTCAAACCATTCTGTGGGGCTGTGTCAAGAGAAAATTGCTTCTTTAGGGAACAATGGAAGAAATTATAAACTTGAAATATCCTATTTTTTGAAAGTCACTTTTAGAGATCATCCATTCATCTGACAATCTGTTGGCTAAAGGATGATTAATGCTAATTTGCATTTTCCTTGATGGTGAAGATATTTTCACTTTTATCCAGGACTTGATCTAAACTTCCCGTTTCAACAGATGGTGTCCTTCCTGGCCGCGACAGTGTGAGCCCCCAGGAAGAACAGAAGGCAGTTAGTTATAGGTTGCCATTGGTTGTCATTTCCTGGCAACCAACTTGTAGCAGGCAACTGAAATCCAAATCACAATTCTCCTTCACCCTTCTAATCCTGGGTTTCCCAAGTATTTTCAAACAAACCCCAATGGGAGATATTGAGGAGATTTAGAGTCGCTGATATTCTAGAAGTTTTCAATACAACTCTTCTACCAACGGATGTGGAGACAGATTCAGTTTAAAATTGTTCTTCGTAAGTTCTTCCTTCTTTGCCTACTTCCCCCATCCCTCTTCTTTTATCTTATTTCTCCTTTTTCTTCATTTCTTCCCCAAGCATTCCGTGGGCTTCTACTTTGTGTCACCCTGTAGGATGGAGACCATGATATAAAGACAACCATTCCTGCGCTCCTATCTCCAAGCCATTGTGTGGGGCTCTAGTGGGAATAAATTTTTGCTAATTAAGCTAAGTTTAATTAAGTACCATGTGATGAACAAGGTCAATACACAAAAGATAGTTAGGAAAAAATGTCAGAGTGGTGGTGGTCCCTGAGTTAGATCCTAAAAGATAAGACAAAAAGAATGGCTATCCACAGCAGACATTTACAAGAAAAAGTAAATGTGTCACAGCAGAGACTCGAGAGAGCCTGTGAGGAGTTGGCTGTGTGTGTGTGTGTGTGTGTGTGTGTGTGTGTGTGTGTGTGTGGTGGGGGGCACATCATACAATTTTAGTGCCAAGCTGAGAAGGATTCTGCCAGCTGGTTAAGAAGCTCAGACTTTGCTTTGCTAGCAAAAGCTTTGTTTGTTTGTTCATAGCAGGGCAGCGAGGCAATCAGATATGTGTTCTAGAAAGATAGCTCTGGCTGTAGGGTTCGTGGTGGAGTAGAGTGGGCAGAGATTGGAGGTGGGCAGACCTGGACTCCCTTTCCTGGCATTTTCTTCTCTGCAGCGTTTTTGTCATTCACTTTTCTCAATCTCCCCTACTCTTCCTGGACACCCATTCCTCTCTCCTCCTACTTTTCTCCTTTTTTGTCTGTCTTCTTTGGGTTAAAGAAGGAACCATAGACTCTCTTTCCCAGGTGTCACTTACCAGTAGCAGACCTCAGTTCTAGGTCACTAGCCCTAGGCCTCCATCTATTAATACAAAATGGATGGAGCTTGTCTTAGACATACCCCTCTCCTCCCACGCTGCCAACGTACATGCCTTTCACATACAAATTCGACCTGATTTTGGGAAAGGGGCTGATAAGCTTAAGAAGATCATAGATAGTAACTGCGCATATATAATCTGTCCCTTACCTAAGAAAAATGTCTGAATTAGCACATCTTGTCCAACTTGTTCTGAGAGTCCAGCAAAAGACTCACAAGCATTACTGCATTTGACTGAACTTTGAAAGACAGGTGAGAGGGGGAAAGGTGTGATAAAAGGGCATAGGAGGGTTCTCAGGGGGTGTCCCAATAGTAGTAATCAGAAGTCTCTCACTGTCTTGGTGGCAGCTCTATGCTCTTGAAGTGCCCTCAAGTAGCCTGAGCATGCACCCCCAGTCCTGGCTAGCTCTAGTACCAAGCAGCCCCATTTACTGGACCTAGCTTCTTGTGTGTAGATACTAGACTTTGAAAACAAAATCTTTCTAAATTATTACTTGAGGCTTTGGAGAAGAGTTTAGTATTTTTGTTTGTATCATAGAGCTGGAAAGAAAATGCATGACCATTGTAAGAGGGAAGAGGGGAAGCTTCCCCCTACATACTCTGAAGTTTCCCTGAAAATGAACTGAGAAAAGGCAGATCAACAGAAGAAAAAGGCAGGCAGATTTATTTAACATGCATAGCACAGGGGAGTCACAAGACAATGATTACACCGTAACCTAATGGAGTGCAGATGCTTATATACCCTTTCATATAGGAGAGGAGGGAGATGGGAATGCAGACGTTCCTCTGAGCCCTGGGGAAGGTGATGGGTGGAACTTCACTGTGAACAAAGGCCGTCTTATTATGCATATAAAGCCTCCCTGGTCATCTCTCTGAACTGCCATCAGGAAAACAGATGAAAAGTCTGTCTGGGCTTGGTGACAACTCCCAAGTGGTTGATCTTTCCTGGTTATTTGATGAGATTCCTAAGGAGGGGGTCTTAAGACAATTGTATCTCTTTTGGAAAGAAACTTTCTCAGTAAGATTAAGGAAATTCCAGAGAGTTTCTCTCGGTGCTTCCAGACAGAGGATCAGAGAGACAGAGAGGCATGAGAAGATCAGAGAGAGACTTTGGATCTGAGGCTTCTTTCTTTCTTTCTTTTTTTTCTCTTTCCTTCTTTTTTAATAAAGTTTGGCCATAAGCCAGTTATCCCTGGGGTAACTTTTCTGATGCCTCTTGCTTAAAACCCAAAAGTTCAGAAGGATTATGGGGCCTGCTTTCAGGGTTTGGATTCACATTGAAAATCAAGCCAGCTTTTGCTCTTCTGCTCTGTGGGATGTTTCTGTCCTCTCTTCACCTTAGATCTGAGGCTTATTTCTGGGGCCTTTCCATTTTCAAACACTCAGCGTGCCAAAGCAGCATATTTTGGGGAGTCATCTTCTGTGCCTCAACACCATCTCATCCAATCCTCTAATTTAGTAGACAAGAAAAATGATGTCTGGGGAGCAGTGACTTCTCTGAGGTCATGCAGAACCGAGATGAGAATGCTGGTTCCAGTCTGATGGTTTTTCCAACATTCTTAAGCATCTCAGTATTTCCATTCTGTTTTACACAAATGGTTTCACTTCAGGACTTTCCCTCTGTCTCCTCCCTTCTTCATCTCAAAAAGTCATCATTGGCAGAGCGCTGGATTTCCGGGGTTTCAAAAACTGTATTTCACATTAGCAAAACCATAACAGGAAATATAGATACTTACTTCTCAGATTGCATTTTTGGATTAGGCTGTGGGGTGGTGCCGTGGTGTCTTTGGCTTTCCAAGTAGCCTGAATTCCCTCATCTCAGAGTGATTGCTGTAGTTGATTTTCTTTCCTCTACCAATTTCACAAAACGTTTTCACAGACTCTTACCTGTCCAGGGTTGGGCCTGGTAAACTGAAGAGAAGACTAGCAGTTAGCTCCAGATTATAGCTCCTGATTGTTCAAGACTCGAATTCTGAGCTATTGCAGGAGAATGCCTGGACTACAGATGATGTTTGGTGTTTTCCTGGAATAGTTTGGTGGAAAACTTTAGGAAAAGGGATGAGAGAGTAAGGACAAAGTCCAAGCCCATTTTTTTTATTTTAAGAAAAGTAAAAGTAAGGTCTAACTGTGCAACAATGTGAAGCCTTGACCCAGTTTTGTGCTTGAATTTCTAGTGATGGAGAAAACTTGAATTTTAAATTTCTTCTTCCTCCCTTTCCCTATTGCTTTCCCTCCCACCCTCCCTCCCTTCCTTCCCTGATGGAAACCCTTAGCAATGACATGCTACTTTAAAAAGACCATTGAATTGTGATCGATGTCTAGGAAAGTTTTCACAAGTATTTTATATAACACAATTAAAAGGCAAGTTGCGAATTTAGATGAGAGTTCAAATTTCATGAGCAACTCGAACTCTTCTGCCAATCAACTTCCACTAGATCTCTGGGTCCTTCACAGAAAGCACAAATTCTAGAAATTTATCTTTGTATAAATATGCATTTAGCTCAGTGTCATATTTGAGCATATTTCATACCCATTAAGTTCTCATTAAATATTGGTTCAATATATTTGTATTTAACCAAATAAGTGGGATTACCATCTTACATTTTGAAGTGGAATGTGTGAAACAGAACTTGTTAAATATTTATAAAGAAGAAGTAAAAGTTGTTTTGAGATGTAGATAATCAATAAAAATATGTTGAACTTATAGTTAATAACAATGTATCACATTCTTGAAAATTGCTAAGAGAGTAGATTTTAAGTGTTCTCACTGCAAAAAAATTGTAATGCATACGTTAATTAGCTTGATTTAGCTGTTTTACAATGTGTTCATATTTCAAAACAACATGTCGTACATGATAAAGATATGCAGTTTGAGTTGTCAATTTAAATAAATAAATAACTCTATTAGACTAAAGAATATTTTATTTTCCAAATTTCCTAAGGCAATGGAAGTGTGTTGTGGCTGTTTGAAAAACTAGTGTTTACAATTCAGAGTTTCCAAAACTCTTAATCCAGCTCTTAACCCAGCATCAAGCATGTAGTGAGTGCTTAGTAGCTATGTTTGAAGTAGATAGTTCTTGTAATTTGAGAGTCAACTACTCAATCTAGCTCTATCCGAGGCTATTTGCAGTTGGGAAAGGGAGGACAGGCTTCCAAGGCCACTTCTGAAGAAGTTGCTTCCTCTGCTGTCACAGCAGCAGCAGGAAGGCACTTTCCAGAAATACCACCCCCGCTTCCACCCCATGCTACTGACTTTCTTGTCGCCTCTTCCTGTGATCACTGACTCACCTGAGTTACTTCCTGACCCTGTACCATGGATACATTTCCCCATCCCACCTTTTCCGATGTTGTTGTGGGTTGATTGGAGTTATACTTACCTAAGGACCAAGGCTAGAAGAAATATAAAAATCCTCATTGCTCACAAGTACCTTTCCCTGAAGCTTCTCTTTCTATCTTTTTAAAGTCTCCACAAACCGGCGCACTGCCCCCAGACTGCAGCAAGTGTTGTCACGGAGACTACGGCTTCCGAGGCTACCAAGGTCCCCCTGGGCCACCAGGCCCTCCTGGCATTCCAGGTAAGGATGAGTTTAACTGCAGACAGGGCCAAAACAGGACGCAAGGGCAGACCTAGATAATCTGGGCCCCCTGTGTGTGTTGCAAAGGGTATGCACGGCAAACCCAACAGAAAGAGAGTTGGGTGGGGAGATGGGTTTATTCAGCCGGTGTAGGTAGAACAGTATAAACCCCACAATATTTATTCTCTGCATCGCTCACAGAGTCCGCTAGGCTCTAGGCCCCCTGGGGTACCAGGCGCATAAGCTGGGATGCTTTTCACCAGCACTGAGCCTGACACTACGAGATCTTAATTGGGACATTATCTTAGTTCCAGCATTTCTGCCACAACGGGCTTTATGCAGTACACCGTATCTGTTAATAGCTTTCAGAGGATTTATGAAGCCTGGCAGGGGAGAGGGAAGAGCTTACTGGACTGAGCTGCAGTCACCTTCATGGC
Organism: Propithecus coquereli; assembly: GCF_000956105.1. Taxonomy (NCBI): domain Eukaryota; kingdom Metazoa; phylum Chordata; class Mammalia; order Primates; family Indriidae; genus Propithecus; species Propithecus coquereli. Next base: position 1,063,874 of record NW_012139858.1, read on the forward strand.
ACCGTTCACTGTGTGTCTTTCTGTGTGACTCTAGGTTCAGTTAAGCTTTTCTTCCTCCAGTTTCAGGGTCTCCACTTACTCAGCTGTCTCTCAGTTGACTCTCATGCCTCTCCTGGGCTTATGGAAACATTTTTCCACTCCAGTACCTCATGGTGGCACAGGGAATGATCTGGAGCTACACTGGGCCCCTCTAGACCCACATTTTTGCCATCTCTAATTCACCAGTGTCCCCAGCTCAGAGGAATCCTGGGAGCTTGCTACTACCCTGGGTCAGCTGAGGAAAGGGCAGCCCAGGTGCTCTCTATCCTAGAACTCCGAAACCTATCCGAGTTGTTTTTTGTTTGTTTGTGTTTGTTTTTTTTCGTCCTCTTCTTTCTCAGGTCAATTTCTGGGGGTAGGACCTGGTCTTAGGGGTTGGCCGAAGTCCACCTGCTTTTCTCTGACTTACTTCCATTGGTGTTAATATTTATCAAATGTGGTTTAATTTTTTTGTAATTTTGAGTAGCTTCTCACACAAAACCAATTTATAATCAAGAAATCCTCTGTGAGACTTTAAACTATGATTACTGGCTATGCCATTGCCCCCCACGGAGGGCAGCAGCCAGCAGGTGCAGTGATGCAGAGTGGGGGATATTTAGACCCTTCCGAAATCTTCTCAGGTCTCATCTCTTCTGAGGCTACAGGACAGGCTGACCTTGGTTAGATGTTTCCCATCAGGAATGGCTTTGTCACTGAGTACACTGACTTGTCAAACAGTCAAAGTTCACCCATTTGGAAGGATTGTAAGCCTGGTATGATGCCTGGGCAAAGGTAGCATGCAAAATAAACAGCAAAAGGGCCTGCAATTCAGCAAATATAAAAATAAGGAACAGGTATAGAAATTATCTTACTGGCAAAGTGAGGAGTTGAAATTATTATTGAACTCTTGCTTTCAAAATTATTGTTATGACTTTTTTAATCAATGAGTTTACTTTTTCCTCAGTTATAAAAGTGATATGTATCCTTTGTAGAAAACTTCAAAGAAATAGAAAATATATACAGAATTGCATGAAACTCATTCACATTTCATCTGTTTAGAAAGGAATCAGTGTAAATATTTTATGTAATTTAGTCTAGTCTTTTTGCCCTATGGATGTAATATATACATACATAATTTTTCCAAATAAAAATAGTATTTTGCTATCTCTATTTATTCATAACTTTTTAATCTAAAAACATCATGAATGTCACTATATATCATTAAATATTTTTGCTCAGCATTATTTTTTAATGACTATATAGCATCATTTACTTGAATATGCCATTTAAAAAAATTCAGCCCTGGCCGGGCGCGGTGGCTCATGCCTGTAATCCTAGCTCTCTGGGAGGCCGAGGCGGGAGGATTGTTTGAGCTCAGGAGTTCGAAACCAGCCTGAGCAAGAG
>NW_012139858.1:1065790-1067889 GCF_000956105.1 Propithecus coquereli
TGAGCTAGGCTGACGCCACGGCACTCACTCTAGCCAAGGCAACAGAGTGAGACTCTGTCTCAAAAAAATAAATAAATAAATAAATTATAACGTGATAATCAGTCTTCTACACAATATTTCATCCAATCCTTGCTTTATAGGCTAAACAGGATTTGGAGCCTTAGGGTATCTAAGGCTATTTTCAGAGCCTAGTGCCTTGTTTAAAAGAGGTCCCCTAGGCTGCATTTGGGATTGTTTCAAACGGTCCCTTTTACAATTCAGTTTGGACAGTTTGTATAAAAATAGATGGTGAGCATGAGCAACTGGGTTTTCTCATGTGATGCTGTCTGGTTGTTTAAGGAAACCACGGGAACAATGGCAATAATGGAGCCACTGGCCATGAAGGGGCCAAAGGTGAGAAAGGTGACAAAGGTGACCTGGGGCCTCGAGGGGAGCGGGGGCATCACGGCCCCAAAGGAGAGAAAGGCTACCCGGGCGTTCCACCAGAACTGCAGGTAAACCACCTCGTGACTTCTAAACCCTCCTGACCACAAGTGGCCGGGAATCAGGTCTGAGTGCTTCCCGGAGACGTCATCCATCTCAAGTAAATCTGAGTGTCATTCGCTCACGCACACCACGTTCATGCGGGACGTGTGCATGGGGCCCGTGCTGTCCAAAGAGACGGATTGAGATCATTCTTAGGAAGGAGAGAAATTTAAGAAGAATGAAATCCAAACTCCTCATAGGACAAAACTCCAAGGCATCCCTGCATATGAACTCATCTCCTATTCTCCAATGAGCAGATATGTTAGATAAAAAGGATTTGGGCCAACTTGAATATATAAATGTTTAGATATATAAATGGATGGTGAAATGTCTACTTATAATGTTTTATTAATTTTATTACATTTACATATTTAAGTCACATACATGGATATTAATACATATTGTTTTCTCTGAACTCAGATTTTGTGATGCAATTTTTATTTAAACTTTTCTCGCCAGTGTCTTATTTATCAATTGGATACATTTTATTTTTGAGTTATCCACTCAGAGTGTTCCGGACAAGATCACATTCACTTCAGGATAGCTTTAAAAATCCATTTATGAGGTTATAACTATATATTTTACCCCAAACTCAAGTTCCTACTTATTCACTGTTCATTTCCCTGTTAAATGACCTTTAAAATTCTTGTTGCCAGCAACATCTTAGACTTGTAAATGTGAGGTTAGGTCACCAAGAAAAATTACTAAGTTTGGGTTAATTCTTTTTCTTTTGGCTAATATATTTTAAAATTGATTCTTTCAGGGGACTTCTATCAATATTGAAGACTAGCATTTTTAAAATTAAGTTTGTTTTTAGCTAATGTCTTCCCAAAATAGTAACTTGAAGCTAAAATAAAGTAATTGAGAGAAAATCCTGTAACATGAGAGACTTCAAAAAAACTAGAATATGAAGTGACTCTTGTTTGAAAGATCAAGTGGGGGGAACTTTGCCTTTTATTTGGGCACATATGGTAGTTGTTTGACCTGGATGAGTTTCATCACTTTTCTGGGCCTTGGTTTTTGAAGTTTAAAATAACTTGACTAGTTAATGTGTTACTGTAATTTTTTTTTTTGGTTTTTAGTAACTTTTTAATGAATGCCTTTTAATAATTTCAGCAACCTGGGATATATATGTCAGTATAAATTTACAAAGAAAAGGGAGAGAAATGGCACTCAGCCAGGTTAAGGTATCTACTAAGATGGACAATAAACATCTCCTGGCTAGAAACTCCAACCTAGAATCTATGAATAGTGAAACCGTGGCTAAAGGGCTCTGGAGTGGCCGGTTTGGTAGAGAACACTCTGGGCAATTATTAAATTTGCTCCATCAACTATTTTACCCTAAAATCATAATACAATCATTTGGGTCTTAGGCAGAGTGTGAAGGAGGGGACTTTACTTTCTTTGAAGACAACTAAACTCAGCAGGTTAAAGAATTTATTAATCTAATTCACATTCAGTCTCAATGACTCATTTGGACAAAGGATTGGCATTGACTTTCAAAGCTCGTTCTCCAGCGGAGGTTTCGAGCAAAAGCATTTCTTGACAGGTGGAATTATCCTAAGGCTCTTCTA